>NW_028274811.1:108681712-108981712 GCF_037043125.1 Eumetopias jubatus
GAGGCTTGCTATGAAATCAGATATGACATGTTTGAATCACTTACAAGAGTGCCTGGTTCAGTGTAAGTGTTACACAGGTACCATACCACATTGTTGTTACTGCTGGTAGTGCCTGATCCTTGCTGGGATGTAGACAAAATCAGCCCTTTCGGCTCCCCACCTAACAAGCTAAGCGCAAGAGATGTAAAAAGACTTGGTTGGTTTGAGCCAAATCAAGTTAGGTACTAAGGAACCTCTTCCTTTCATTTCAGCCTCAAATTTCCTCTCCCTCAAGATCCTGAGTAAATAACAAATGTCAACCCTAAGCCGAGGGCTTTCTGTGGTCCTGCTTCTGGGGGCCTTATTCCAAGGACCTCCAATAATAACCTGCTCTCTTGGGTTTTGCTTCCCCCCATTATGTTTTCAAGGAAACACTAAAACAGTGGAAAGGGTTAGATTTTAATCCTCACGAGAAAATCAGCAGAATATCAGCAATTTAGCACAGCTGTGCTGTACCAAGTTTTTAAAATGTAGAGGGCTCACCCACCTCAATAGAAGCGTCACCTTTCTGAAAATATAATGCAGCTCTTTTCCACTACAGAAATGATTCTTTCCCAAACATCAGAGTTTTTGATGCTTCAGATGCAATATTAGCGATTTATTTGATTTTTTTTGCTATCTCAGTAAATCATTTATACAGTGCTTGATTCACAAAATCCTGTTTTTTTTTAAGATGCACAAAATATCCCATAAAAATAATCACTCCTGCATCCATTGTTCCTGACAGATATCCACCAAAAGGTTTATAGATTTCCCTCATTATAAACTAACTGATATTCCATAACAGCTCTAATCTTCTTAGTAGTCCTCTCCTTCGGAGTCCAAGAGAGAAGCATTCGGATGTCAAAGATATTATAGGAGAAGAGAAACAAGAAGTCTGTGGGTTTTCTTAGTGGTAAGACACCCTAGAGACTGCTACTTAAGACACGGGATTCTTAAGATTATGGAGCCCATCGTGGGGAAGATCAATCCCTCCTGGCAAGTGGGATTACCGACCAGCAGGAGACTAGCTCAGGCCCCTCTTAACCATAGTTTTGCTTTCTCTGGTTTCACCTACCCGTGGTCATCGGTGGTTCCAGAGGCAGGTGACCCTCCTGACATATGGTCAGAAGGTCAACAGTAGCCTAATGCCACGTCACAGTACCTACATCATTCACCTCACTTCATCTCATCATGGAGGCATTTTATCATCTCACATCCTAAGAAGAGTGAGTATGGCACAAGAACATATTTTGATTTGAATTTCCCTGATGGCTAATGATGATGAACATTTTTTCATACGTCTGTTAGCCATTTGTATGTCTTCTTTTGAGAACTGTCTGTTCATGTCTTCTGCCCATTTTTAGACTTGATTATTTGTTTTTTGGGTGTTGAGTTTGAGAAGTTCTTTATAGATCTTGGTTATCAGCCCTTTGTCTGTAGTGTCATTTGCAAATATCTTCTCCCATTCTGTGAGTTGCCTCTTTGTTTTGTTGACTGTTTCCTTTGCTGTGCAGAAGCTTTTTATCTTGATGAAGTCCCAAAAGTTCATTTTCGCTTTTGTTTCCTTTGCCTTTGGATACCACCTTACACCAGTTAGAATGGCAAAAATTGACAAGGCAAGAAACAACAAATGTTGGAGAGGTTGTGGAGAAAGGGGAACCCTCTTACACTGTTGGTGGGAATGCAAGTTGGTACAGCTACTTTGGAAAACAGTGTGGAAGTTCCTCAAAAAATTAAAAAGAGGGCTACCCTATGACCCAGCTATTGCACTACTGGGTATTTACCCCAAAGACACAAATGCAGTGAAAAGAAGGGCCATATGCACCCCAATGTTCATAGCACCAATGTCCACAATAGCTAAACTGTGAAAGGAGCCAAGATGACCTTCAACAGACGAATGGATAAAGAAGATGGGGCCCATATATACAATGGAATATTACTCAGCCATCAGAAAGGGTGAATACCCAACTTTTACATCAACATGGATGGGACTGGAGGAGATGATGCTAAGTGAAATAAGTCAAGCAGAGAAAGTCAATGATCATATGGTTTCACTTATCTGTGGAACATGAGGAATAGCGTGGAGGACATCAGGAGAAGGAAGGGAAAGATGAAGGGGGGGAGTTGGAGGGGGAGACGAACCATGAGAGACTATGGACTCTGAGAAACAAACTGAGGGCTCTAGAGGGGAGGGGGTGGGGGGATGGGTTAGCCCGGTGATGGGTATTAAGAAGGGCACTACTGCATGGAGCACTGGGTGTTATATGCAAACAATGAATCATGGAACACTACATCAAAAACTAATGATGTACCGTATGGTGACTAACATAAGAAAAAAAAAACATTTTGAGAGAGAGACCGCATTCACACATAGCTTTTATTACAGTTTATTGTTATAATTGTTCTATTTTATTATTAGTTGTTAATCTCTTATTGTGCATAATTTATAAATTAAACTTTATCAGAGGTATGTATGTATAGGAAAAACTATGGTAAATAGGGAGCTTGGTACTATCTGTGGTTTCAGGCATCCACTGGGGTCCTTGGGACATATCCCCACCCATAAGGGGGGACTCCTAGACTGTAAGGGCAGGTAAGCAGTTTAGGCCACTTACTGCCAATCTCTTTGAGCCTTGGTTTTGTCGTCTGTAAGACGGAACTGCTTCCCCTGCCCTCATACTATAGAGGGAACAGTATTTCACTTTTGGGGTGGTCAGGGGAGGTGATGCTGGGCAGGCCAAAATACAAACAGTCATTCCGCCTGCACGGCCTGCTTCATCCTTTCCTGCCTGTGGTGCGCTCACTGGCATGGGCTCTGCCCTGCCAGGGAGGCTTACAGTTCCTCAGCCACTCAGCTTGTCCAGGGGTCAGTGAGTTCAGGAGGAGAGCGGGAGGAACAGATCAATGTTGTGTTCTCTGGATCAGCCTCTCCAACAACACTGCTCATATTCTGGGGTCATCTGACTCCTGTCTCTATTTCACAGTTGCCTCAGAGGAGGAGAGATGTGACAGTCAGTTTATAATGACAAAGGGAACGGATTGTAGAAAGTTAAGAAAGAGAAGCCCGGATATAAAGTTAAATACGACCGGATGACCATGACACAAAGTGCAACGTAAAGGCACTAAATGTTGGCTCACAGTATGGAACATGATTTAGCTATTAAAAAACAGATGAGTTAGCTCTCTATCTTTTTGACTTAATGGATGTCTGTGATATATTAACAGGAATAAAAAGGGTAATGTGTACAGAATGACCCCATTAAAAGGAAAAAAAAAACATGTAAAGATTAGGGGTAAAGGCTTTAGCATCAGCATACATGGTTTTAAATCAAAGCTCTGTTTCTTTGGGCTAAGTACATGCTGGCTATTTCCTTAACCTCTCTGTATCTCAGTTTTCTCATCTGTAAAATGGGGATAAAAATAGGACCATTTTCAAGTAGAAAAAAGTGGTTTGAGATCATTGAGTCCAGTGCTTTTCATACCGGGAATGACAGAACCCTCAAGAGTGGCAGGGGGGGCGCCTGGGCGGCTCAGTTGGTTAAGCGACTGCCTTCGGCTCAGGTCATGATCCTGGAGTCCTGGGATCGAGTCCCGCATCGGGCTCCCTGCTCAGCGGGGAGTCTGCTTCTCCCTCTGACCCTCCCCCCTCTCGTGCTCTCTCTTTCTCTCTCTCTCTCATTCTCTCTCTCAAATAAATAAAATCTTTAAAAAAAAAAGAGTGGCAGGGGAATGAATGGGTGAATTCATTTAGCACAAAGTAAGCGCTCAGTGAGTACTAGTTCTTGTTACTACATGCTGTTACATGTTAGTATTACTACGCAGGATAATGCACATCAGACTATTAACATTAGTTACCTCAGCTGGAGTGGAGCTAGAGGGGGATTGGGAGGGTATGAAAAAGGAAATGGACATGAAAAGACACTGGACACCAAACGAGACATACAAATGGCAGATAAGCATGTGAAAATATGCTCAACAGCAAAGGTCATAGGGAAATGCAAATTAGAACAACGAGACACTCCTACACACCTATTAGAAGGGCAAAAATCCAGAACACTGACAAGTCCAAATGCTGACTAGGGTGTGGATCAACAGCAACTCTCATTCATAGCTGGGAATGCAGAATGGTAGAGACACTTCGTAAGAAGAGTCTGGCAGTCTCTTACACAACTAAACATATTCTGACTATGTAATCCAGCAATTGTGCTCCTTGGTATTTATACCTACGTTAGCTGAAAACATGTCCACACAAAAACCTGTGCATGGATGTTTATAATCGGTTTATTCATAACTGCCCACACTTGGAAGGAACCAAGATGTCCTTCAGCGGAAGAGCAGATAAATAAACTGTGATACGTCCAGATAATGGCGTATTAGTCTGCACCAAAAGGAAATGAGCTACAAGCCATAAAAAGACAAGGAGAAACCTAAATGCATATTACTAAGTGAAAGAAGCCAATCTGAAAAGGCTACATAGAGAATGATTCCAGTTATATTAGACATTCTGGAAAAGGCAAAACTGTGGAGCCAGCAAGCAGGTCAGTGGCTGCCAGGGGCTAGGGGGAGGGAAGGATGGACAGGCAGAGCACAGGAGAGTTTTAAGGCAGTGAAATGATTCAGTATGATCCCATAATGGTGGATATATGTCCTCATACATTTGTCCAAACCCACAGAATATACAACACCAAGAGTGAACCCCAATATAAAACTATATATTTGGAGTGATAATGATGTGTCAAACATAGGTCCATCAATTGTTACCAATGGACCACTCTGATGCAGGTGCAGAGCACTGACAGGGCCTGGGGGCTAGCTACGTGTGGAGTGAGGGTGGAGGGGTGTATGGGAACTGTCTGCACTTTCCCCTTAACTTTGCAGCGAACCTAAAATTGATCTACAAAATAAAGTCTATTAAAAAAAAACAAACCCTGAGGGGGGAAAAAGCCTAAATGCTTATAGTCATTGCCTGCAGATGATAAGGTTATCAACAGCTCTTTTTGCACCTTCAACGTTTTCTCCTTCCCTCCTAGCCTGGGCTCACGCCATTCTCTCGGCCTCCAACACTCTTTTCCTCCCATGTCCTGGGGAGTAGTATCTACTTGTCCCTTAGGATTGAGTTTAGCTGGCATTTTCTCTGGGATGTCTTCCCTGACCTTCTCTGTGCTCCTCAGAGCCTGGATCTCCACCAACGGGCACACATTCCATGGTCTTACAATTGTCTCTTACCCCATCGGTCTGCCCTTCTAGATGTGAGTGGTTGGGGGGAAGTCTGTCTTAGTCCTGTTGCATTCCCTGCACCTAGTACAGCAGGCAGTACAATCAATTCATGCAATTTGTTGAATATACGAATATGAATTAAATCAGAACAAGTGTAGAGAAAAACAAAATACGCAGTACAAATCTCAGGGTTAAAGAACTGAAACAGTACAGTGCAAGTGGGGAATGGGCACCCCAATAGTTGTGGGGGTCCTGGAAGCAGACGGAGGCCGGGAGAGGAACAGACCCATATGCTCAGGGGCAGTGTCAAGAGTGGTATGTTGAAATGCAAATCAGGACAGGGCAAAATGGATGTCCTTGATGGGTCCCCACGACTGGCATGGTATGAGAGTGCAGGTCAGAATTAATAAGCCCATCATGGAAAGAGGACCTGACTCCGGCTTCATTGGTGAGGGCCTCTCCTGTGTGAGCCCGTGGGTCCAGCAACGTCCATAACCCTCCCAGCACCAATCACTGCCAACGATCCATCAACAGCTCTGCAAACACTCGAAACACTTGCTTTAGATTTCCTCCTAGGGAACCATTCCCTGTGCATGTGTCTGTTTGTTCCCTGATGGGGAGCTGAGCTGCGGAGAGTACTGTCAATGAGATTATATCATAGCCCTTCCTTTCTGTACCTCATCAGTCCAGGGAGCCCATCATCGTTCAGCTAAGGACAATAACCCTTTCCATTACTACATATCCTGTTTTTCTGCAACACCAACACTATTTGAAAGTGGGGAGGAGAAGGAGAAAAGGAATAGAAAAAAAAAAACAAATGAACAAAGGCCTCTATTGTTTCTTCTAACAAACAATCTCCCATCCAGGCAGTGTAATCTGGAGGCAGGTCTGCTCCCCTATACCCTCATCTCTCTCTCCCACTAGAGCAAAAACACCTCTATGTCCTCCTAATCCTCAAGCAAAGCTCACACATTTGAAGAGCTTTTGGACACCCCTGGAAAACTCTGCAGTGCTCTATTTGCAGGCAAGGCCAGGATTATTCTGGGGTCAGCATCAGCATCCAGTCTAGTCCCCAGTGCTGCCTGCACAAAGCTGGGGATCTTATTTCAAGCATTCATCTGCTCCAATTTTGTCTCCTACCCAAGGTCTCAACTCTTAGCTGAATTACAATTAGTTGCCCTGAGGAGCCTGGAGGAGACTCATTTTGGAGGAAAATGCCTTCTGCTGAGCAATGCCAATCTAGCCTGTAGTTAGCATCTGTGAATTTCAACTCTGAGAACTGCCTCTGCTCACATGGCCCAGAGAAATCTGTCTTTTATGATGGCCCACATTTGCTGTACTTCGGACAGGACTCTCCATAGTTCTGAAATTGTTTCTTCCAAATCTCATTTTTAAAACAATCACTGCTGAGTAAGTTTTCTTCCAAAGCTGCCTTAAGAATTCCTTCTTGAAACTAGAATAATGATTGCTTTTCTGAAAGATGCAGGTTGTGAAATCTGACAGCTACTGTGCGGGACTGAGGGGCATGACGTAGGAGTTGGTCTCTGGGTTGCACGCCTGATTCGTTGAGCAAAAGGGGCAACAATTAGGGGCCTGAGGTGTCATTCTCATCCAGGAAATGGGATACTATCTGTTCTCTTCCCTATCTGATTAGGGTCTGGCAATGGCACCACATTGGATCAATATTTTTGCTCTCTGGAGAAACAGATACGCTAGGAAAATGTCATTCTTATGAAATCTGCCTCTTCTTTCTCAAGACTGCCACATTCTTTTATTATTGGGGGGTGGGTGCATCATGTTATTTTGATCACTGAGGAAACTGGGATATTAGAGGTACACACCATTATAGTCCAGGATTGGACGTGTTTGATAATGAGCTCCTTATAGCAGGAACTCTGCTCTTTAATACAATGGAAAAGTAATTTATTGAGAAGTGTCCTTGGGGATAGAAAAGAGTATTGCACTTTGGCCGATGTTTCTCATAACCAGCTGAGGTGAGGAGGGACAGGCTGCCCCAGGAGCCCGGAGACGGGCTTCTTGTCCCTCCTCTGCAACCAGCCAGCTGTGTGCTCTAGTTAAGCCTGTCCACTGCTCCAGGCCTCGGGTTTCCCACCTGTAAAAGGAGCAGGCTAAGTGATATCTGTGATTATCACGCATTTTTAAGCAGTGCAGCTCCTCTTAGTGAACACCTTTTCAGAAACCAAATATAGACCATGCCAGGAGAGGGAGCTGAACAGCCCCCCCCCACCCCCCCCGCACCGGCGAGGTTTACCCTCCTGCTCACAGTGAGGCATCCCTGGGTCCTTACTGCTCTGAGATACACACTGAAAGCCAGCAGCCTAGATGGTCTTAAAATTCTTTTCTAATTGAGCAGGGAGAAACACTCGTTTCTAATCCAGCAGATGTGTGGTTTATTCTACCTCTGGAGGACTCATGCCCCATGACTCTCAGACAGGGACCCTACCAAGTGGTGTAGGGTCAACCCCCAGGACAGCTGATGCTTCAGAACACAGGTGACAGGGACCTGAGGCTGAGCACAAAACACAGGCTAGCACCAGCCATGGAAGGAACGTCTGTGTCTTCCCCAGCCACGGCTGTCTCAGTGGCTGAAGATGACCCTGCTGCTCGGGTGGCCGTGTGGCCGTGTGTGTGTGTGTGTGTGTGTGTGTGTGTGTGTGTGTGTGGCTGCCACGTATTTCCTTCCTTCCTCCCTCCTTGTTCATGCATTCACTAAGTCACACACAGTTATGGATCCCCTGCTCTAGACCACGAACGATCTAGTAAGGAGAACTGACAACAAACAGGCCAACCAACAGCCACACAACTACACAACTACACATGAAGAAGAGTGAGCAGTGCTGGTGGCGCACCTAACTGAAGACAGTGTGGGGGGCCAGACAGGGGAAGAAGCAAGAGGATGTGCGGGCAGAGGGAGCAGCGGGGGATGATCCCGAGGCAGGACGGAACCTGGCCTGCTCAAGGAGAGAGGGCCCTGCTGTGGTTGGTACCTTGATGGCAAGAGTGGATGAGTATAGCCCTGCCTACTGCGGCCGTCAGGTTCAACCACGGCAGCGAGCCTGCTCAGAGTAGGCAAGCGGTAGCTCAGTCTTCTCGGCAGTAGAATGGTGTCGCAGACACTGGAGAAGGGCTCACTCAACACCTTCTCTAATGCACGTCTCCCTTTCCTACCTCTCCTCAAGGGGCCCCAAATCAAAACACTTTCATTTCTAGCCATCCTGGCAGATAGGGATGCCTGGATGTCAGAGCTCTGGCCAAAAGTCTTTCCTGAATAAGAAGGCAAAATCTTGAAAAAGGGAGGCTTTGTTCTCTTTACCCTTCTTCCTTCTCCCTGTCTGAAAGGCAGACTTCCCAGAGGTACAGCAGCCATTTTGTGACCATGAGGATGAGGAAGCAGGAACAGAGAAGCCTGGTGCTTTGATGATAGCCTGAGGCAGCTGTACCAATCCTGGATCCTATTAGAAATGAATGAATGAATGAGCCCCCTTACTTGTTTGAGCTATTGTTTATGAGTTTTCTGTTATTTGCAGTTTAGTGCACTTCTACATCGATACAAACAGGATAAAAACAGAATCTATTTCATGGGATGGTGCGAGAACTAAATGAGATACTGTGTATAGGGCCAGGGTCATGGCCAGGCACACAGCAAGCATCAGTAAACAGTGGCCCACCTGTTGGTGCTGCTGAAGAAAACCTGTCACCCTTCTGGCCGGTCACTGAATGGAGTGTGGGGGGCAGGAAGCTGGGTGGGGTGGGCCCTACCTCGATCGCTGAAGTCGTCAACCAGCACAATCTCGGCGATCAGCTCCGGGGGTGAGCGGTTCAGCACGCTGTGGACGGTGCGCAGGAGGGAGGACCAGCCCTCGTTGTGGAAGGGGATGATGATGCTGGTGTTGGGGAGTGTCTCCAGGTAGCGTTTGCCATTGCAGCTAGAGGGAGACACGGGACAGGAGACGATAGGTTCAGCTCCCATCTTGCCAAGAGGACTCCACAAGCACACGGTTTGGCTAACTGCAAATGCCACTCCTTTCTAGACTTCTGGGACCACGAGTGAAAGCCAGGGACACTTCAGTCACTTTAGAACCTCCTTCCACTTAGCACCCCGAAGTCCTGTCTCCAATTCCTGCACACACGGTGGACAGGGATAGGTCTACAGGAAGCCCCTGACTCTGTACAAGAGCAGTTACAAACCCACGACAGCAGCCCTGGGGTTGGGTGCCCTCCCTCGCTACAGGAACATGGTTCCACGTGGAAGACAGCCCTTCAGTAACGCTCTGGCCTCTCTCCTCACCCCACGCACACTCCTCACCCGTGGAGGAGAAACCATTTATCCCCGAGTTTGGAAGCATCAACTGGGCTTCACTGGCTCAGCCCCCTCCGCTCTCCCTCCCTGGGCTCTACTGGCAGAGGGCACATTTTCACCTCTGCTCTCTACCAATGCCATGGTAAGCCTGGGGGTGGGAGGCCCTGCCCCGGTGGGCCTTTAATATCATTTTAACACCCAAGAGAATTAACATAGTTCCTTAATATCATCAGATATCTAGTTGGTGTTCAAGTTTCCCTGATCTTCTACCTTTCTGCAGTTATTTAAATCAGGATCAAGACAAGGCCCACATGCTGCCTTTCGCTGATGCACCTTCTAAGTCTCTTTTATCCCTACAATTTGTTTGTTGAAGAAACTGGGTCATTTGCACTGTCGGATCTCCTACAGGCTGCATTTTGCTGCTTGCATTGCTGTGGTGTCTCTGAATACGTTCCTCTGTCCACCCCTCTTTGGCTCCTGTAAATTGGCAACTAGGTCTAGAGGCTTGGCCTAATTCGGTGAGATATTCTGGCAACCTCTTTATAGTGGTGTGAGCCTCCTACAGGAAACACATACTCTTCAGTTGTCTTTCCTTTTGTGATGTTGGTGGCCACTGATGATCAATGCCTAAATCCTTCAGTTCATCAGGGGTTTGCAAAATGGTGATACTCTTATTCTGTCATTCTTTATTTACTAGCTGGGATACTATAATGAAGAAAAATCACCACATCAACTATTTGGTTGAGGTACAGGAAAGTATAGGAAAAGTACAGGAAAGACATGACACTTATTTTTTTTTAAAGATTTTATTTATTTATTTGACAAAGAGAGACACAGTGAAAGAGGGAACACAAGCAGGGGGAGTGGGAGAGGGAGAAGCAGGTTTCCTGCAGAGCAGGCGGCCCGATGAGGGGCTCGATCCCAGAACCCTGGGATCATGACCCGAGCCGAAGGCAGACACCTAACGGCTGAGCCACCCAGGCGCCCCAAGACATGACACATTCTTGATTGTCAGTTTTCAGAATGACTTGGTTCCCTACTATGTTCCAAAGATGGCCAATTATTTGTTTTCATTATGAACTCATAAATTTTTACATAATTAATATGTTTCAGTTGAGTGTAAATATTATTATTCTTATTGGTTCCCAAATAATACCATCTCGAGTCCAAGAGAGTCTTCTCAAGTTGGCTCCTAGTCCTTTGGATATGACCACAGAGTACTGATAAAAGATTACAAAAGATTCTCCATGCTTAACTTGTACATTTTCTGCCCCAACCTGGATCAGCCATTCTGCCAAGGAAGCCCAGGTCCAGATTATCATTGTGATCACCATTTGGATACTGCAATACGGGTGCTAAGGGCATTCATTACTACTGGGTTGGTTATGGTTTCTATGCCTTTACAGTGGTCAGAGCTAGAAATGCTTTATTTTATTTTATTTATTTATTTATTTTATTTTATTATTTTTTTATATTCTTTTTTATTGTTATGTTAATCACCATATATTACATCATTAGTTTTTCAGGTAGTGTTCCATGATTCATTGTTTGTGCATAACACCCAGTGCTCCACGCAGAATGTGCCCTCTTTAATACCCATCACCAGGCTAACCCATCCCCCCAACCCCCTCCCCTCTAGAACCCTCAGTTTGTTTTTCAGAGTCCATCATCTCTCATGGTTCGTCTCCCCCTCTGACTTACTCCCCTTCATTCTTCCTCTCCTGCTATCTTCTTCTTTTTCTTTTTTCTTAAAATATGTTGCGTTACTTGTTTCAGAAGTACAGATCTGTGATTCAACAGTCTTGCACAATTCACAGCGCTCACCGTAGCACATACCCTCCCCAATGTCTATCACCCAGCCACCCCATCCCTCCCACCCCCAACCACTCCAGTAACACTCAGTTTGTTTCCTGAGATTAAGAATTCCTCATATCAGTGAGGTCATATGATACATGTCTTTCTCTGATTGACTTATTTCACTAAGCATAACACCCTCCAGTTCCATCCACATCATTGCAAATGGCAAGATCTCATTCCTTTTGATGGCTGCATAATATTCCATTGTGTATATATACCACATCTTCTTTATCCATTCATCTGTCGATGGACATCTTGGCTCTTTCCACAGTTTGGCTATTGTGGATATTGCTGCTATAAACATTGGGGTGCACGTACCCCTTCGGGTCCCTACATTTGTATCTTTGTGGTTATTTTATTTATTTTTAAAAGATTTTATTTATTTGAGAGAAAGAGAGCGAGCACAAGAGGGGGGAGGGGCCAGGAGCTAAGCAAACTCCCCGCCGAGCAGGGAGCCTGATGTGGGGCTCAATCCCAGGACCCTGAGATCATGACCTGAGCTGAAAGCAGACCCTTAACTGACTGAGCCACCCAGGTATCCCAGAGCTAGAAATATATTTCAATGCATGCATCATGAGTTCATGCTGAAGTAATATTTAATAGATAGGACTACAGAGTTTTACTGAACCTTAATTTTATATTGCATGCCCTTTTAATTGGGATATAATTTACATACCATAAAATTCAATATAAGATGCACCCTGTTAAAGTGTATAATTCAGTAGTTTTTAATATACTCACAAAGTTGTACAACCAACACCACTATCTAATTCCAGAACATTTTCATTGCCCCTAAAATAAACTTCATATCCATTAGTAGTCACTACCCTTTATCCCTCCCCTCAGTCCTTAGTAACTACTAATTTGCTTTCTGTTTACATTGGTTTTCCTATCCTGGACATTTTATGTAAATGGAATCATATAATATGTAGCCTTTTCTGTCTGGCTTCTTTCAATGAACATCTTTTAAGGTTCATCCATGTTGTAGCACATATCAGGACTTCATTCTTTTTATGGCTGAATAATATTCCAATGTATGGATATACCATATTTTATCTATGTATTCATCAATTGATTGACATTTGAGTTGTTTCTACATTTTGGCTATTATGAATAATGCTAGTACAAACATTCATGTATAAGTTTTTGTGTAGACATGTTTTCAGTTCTCTTGGGTATATATACCAAGGAGTAGAACTGCTGGGCCATATGATAACTCCATGTTTAACTCTTCAAAGAACAGCCAAACTGTTTTCCAAAGTGGCAAGAACATTTTACACTCCCACTAGCAACCTATGAGGGTTCCAAATTCCCCACATGTTGACCAACAATTGTTATCATCCATCCTTTTGATTATAGCCATCCTAGTGGGTGTGAGGTGGTATCTCATTTGGTTTGATTTGCATTTTCCTAATGACTAATAATGTTGAGTATATTTGTCAAATACTTATTGGCCATTTGTATATCTTCTCTGGAGAAATGTCTAGTAAATATGCATTTTCTTTTTAGATTGTTCTTACTAATGTATAGAAATATGATTGATTTTTGTATATTGAACCTGTATCCTGCAACTTGCTGAACTCGCTTATTAGTTCTAATTTTGTGTATGTATGTATTCCTCAGGATTTTCTATGTATAAGACCATGTCATGAGCAAATAGAGAGTTTCACTTTTTCCAAGCTAGATGCCTTTTATTTCTTTTTCTTGTCTAATTGCTTTGGCTAGAAACTCCAGTACAATGTTGAACAGAAGTGGCAAGAGCAGATACCCTTATTTTGTTCCTGGTCTTAGAAGGAAAAGCTTGCAATCTTTCACCAATAAATATAATGTTAATGTTGGTTTTTCATAGATGTTCTTTATCAACTTGCTGAAGTTCCCTTATATTCCTAGTTTGTTGAATGTTTTTATAATGGAATAGTGTTGGATTCTGTCAAATGCTTTTTCTGCATCTACTGAAATGATCATATGGGTTTTGTTCCTCTATTCTATTAATAAAGCGTATTACATTGATTGATTTCCATATGTTGAACCAACCTTGCCTTCCTAGGATAAACCCTACTTGGTCATGGTGTATAATCCTTCTTATATATTGCTGAATTTGGTTTGCTAGTATTTTGAGGATTTCTGCATCTACATTCAAAATGGATATTGGTCTATAGTTTTCTTGTGATGTCTTTGTCTGGTTTTATCTATTTTATCTCTTTTGCTAAAAATCTAGGTTCTTAACATTGTTACTTATTTGCTTTTTCCTGTAATATATAATTGCTTCAGAAAAGCAATTCCAATATCACTGCTAACAATCTGATTTTATAAAATTTGAGATTCCTTTTGTCCTTCACTTCTTTTTGTCTGTGGGGTATATTTCATTAGAGATATTAAGGATTTTCCCAGGGCCCAGAAGATGGGACCTGAGGACCAGGCAGGCCCAGGGGGAATGTCAAAACTGTCTACTTTGTCTCCAGTCAGAAGCCAGGTATGGTAGGCAGAGTAGCAGCCCAAAGATATCTAAGCCTTAATCCCCAGAAGCTATGAATATGTTATCTTGCATGGCAAAGGGACTTTGCAGATGTCGTTAAGGTTAAGAACCTTGAGATGAGTTTGAGAAGCCTGGATTACCCAAGTAGGTCCAATGTAACCACAAGTGTCCTTAAAGGTAGAGAACCTTTCTGGCTGGCTCAGAGAGATGAGAAGGAAGGAGTAGAGAAGTGAAGTGTGAGAGGGACTCAACTCACTATTGCTGGCTTTGAAGATGGAGGAAGGGGGTCATAAGCCAAGGAAAGTGGACAGCTTTAGAATCTGAGAATGATCCTCAGTTGATGGTCAACAGGAAAACAGAGTTTCACTTTTCATAACTAGTCTGCCAATAACCCAGATAAGCAAGATTCCCCAGGGCCCTCAGAAGGGAATGAAGCCAGGCCAACACCTTGATTTTAGCCCATGTTGGACTTCTGACTTGCGGAACTGTTAAGAATAACTTTGTGTTGTTTAAACTGCTAAATTTATGGTAATCTGACAAGGCAGCTGCAGAAAACTCATACACGAAAGTCATCTTTGATACCTTTTGCCCAGTCTGTAAACATTATTTGCAAACACTTCAAAAGTAGAAGATTTCACAAAAAATTCTCATGAGTCTCACATGGCAGCAGTGGGTTGGAGTTGACAGTGGACACCCCTCTCCATGGAACAGGCGCTCTCTGGGTCCCCTCAGCCTTACACCAGAGCTGTTTCACTCCCTTACATTGCCTCCCAGGTCCCTGGAGACCTTTGAAACTGACAGCCTACAAGTAAAAGGCATTGTGGGAGGGAGCTAGCTCCACAAGACTGGTAAGAAGATTTTTGGAGAAAATGTGGAACAACAAATGTAACAACAAAATGTCTCCTTTTGTATGCCACTGCAATCCACTGTTCAACTGCCAAAATGCATTAGGGGCTCTCTGCAACCTCCTTTGAAACATCTCAAAAAATAAAATAGATTGGCAGATGGAGAGAGGGATGGACAGATATGTGATAAAACGGGGAGAGAAATGCTAACTGCAGAATCTAGGTGGTGGGAACATGAGCGCTCAATGTGCAATTCTTTAAAAACGTCTCTGTATGTTTGATAATTTTCAGAAAGAAACATTAGGGAGAAATGGGTCAAGGTCCCCAGTCTCCTTAGTTTCAAATTCTACCTCTGCTAGAGGCACCAAGGGAAGCTGGGGGTGGGGGGCGGGGACAGGAATGAACCCTTGGTGTCTGGCAGTGAGCTCAGTTCCAACTGTGTGGACAGGAACCCCCCTCGCCCCCGGCCAAATTCCGCCAGTCCAGTTCTGCTGGACAAGTCAGTCTCTTTCCTCTTGGGACCTTGGGACTTCTTTCACGTCCCGTCTTGCTCCTCTGTCTGGCTGGATGGTTTCTAGCCAGGCCTCACACAGCAGCCCTCTTCTGGCCCTTCCCCCGCTTCTAATCCCTTTGGTCACGTCAGCCAGCTTTCTCTGGGAGCCATCTCAAACTTCATTATGTGGGTTTTTGCAAATAAACGAAAGCACCTCTCTCTTAAAAATCCCTTTCCCTTACTCAGCTGGGTCCTCTGTGGCCAAGAAAGACAGCAATATCTAGTTTGCTACAGAAGTTCCTGCCTTCCATCCAATTTCACAGGAGGCTTGTTCGACTGAAGCAGGGTTGGGGGGGGCGGTTAGCAGTAATAAGCTGCCTGGAGTCCACGGGGCGAAATATAATAGAGCTATTACCCCGCAGAGAGGCCTGGCTCTCTAAAACCCCAGGCTGGGCCCCACAGTGTGCCAGCAGACACACAAACACCATCACGTATTAAGGGAAATAGGCAATGCCACAATAGACTAAATTCACTTCTAATTTGATTCAATCATGGAATTGCAGATTATTCATAACTCATATGAAAGGCTCAGCTTGGATCACAGCCTTGAACATGCACCATTTTTAGGGGGCCTGGGGACTAGGCTTTTTCTCCCTCCTCTATCCATCCACTCATTTACTTACTAAATAAACACACAATACTTTGACTTTTGCCAAGGGCACTAGTCATTAGTTGGGTTCCAGCTTAGTAGAGGCTCTTTGTTTAAATAAAAAATTGTCTGACATGCTGAAATCAATCCCTCCAGAATCCAGCGGGAAGTGTGATGCCACAGACCTGCCCACAAGCCACCTTCCTGTAGGGGAACTCATGCAAAAAGCCCCATCTTTCCTCTTCTTATGAGGCCTCAGATACGAGCAGGAAGAGGAGGCCTGGGGATGGCAGGGAAGAACCAGAAGGCCCCTGCCCCCACTGACACCCCCATCTTAGCAGTTCTCTTTAAGACCCGTCTGCATGTTGTGTCTTGAGATTTCACCACTGGATGGTGGAGTTATGCCCAGTTCTTAGGTGTGTGATAAACACAAGGCATCCCTGTTTCCGATGCCTTTAGAAAGTGGTCACAGAGAATGTGGTCTCCAGGAAGGGAAATTAGGGCACAATATTCCCAATGTAAGGAGGCTGGGTTCGGCCATGACCAGACAATAACAACTCTGTCTTCCCATGGTTCATTGTGCCTGATGGTTTCCAGAGCACCTGTCCTTCTCTCTGCTTTAATCTGTCCCAACCCTAGGGAGGGAGGAGAACCAGAGAGTACTAATCCCATTTCCCACAGAAGGAAAACAGGGACCAGACAGGTAAGGGACTTAGATCCAAGACTCAAATCTAAATAGTATTTGTTTAAAATAACGCTTATTTTAGCCATTCTGACAGGTGTAAAATGGTATCTCATTGTGGTTTTAATTTGCATTTCCCCGATGATTACTGATGTTGAGCATCACTTTACTCCTGTTGGAATGGCTGAAATAGAAAACACAAAGGAATAAGAAGTATTGGCAAGGATGTGGAGAAAAAGGAACCCTCTTGTACTGCTGGTGGGAACGCAAACTGGTGCAACCACTCTGGAAAACAGTATGGAGATTCCCCCCAAAATTAAAAATAGAATTACAGTATGATTCAGGAATTCCACCACTGAGTATTTACCCAAAGAAAACAAAAACATTAACTCGAAAAGATATATGCCCTATGTTTACTGCAGCATTATTTACAATAGCTAAGACATGGAAGCAACCCAAGTGTCCATCGATAAACAACATTATATCATTCAGCCATAACAAAGAATGAGATCTTGCCATTTGCAACAACAGGGATGGTCCTAGAGAGGATAATACTGAGTGAAACAAGTCAGAGAAAGACATACCATATATTTTCATCCATATGTGGGATTTAAGAAACAAAACAAGCCAACAAGAATAAAAAGAGACAAACAAAGAACAGACTCTTAACTATAGAGAACAAACCAATGGTTACCAGGGGGGAGGTGGGTGGAGGTGGGTGAAATTAGGTGATGGGGATGAAGAGTACGCTTATCGTGATGAGCAATGAGTCATGTAGAGAATTGTTAAATCATTATATTGTGTACCTGCAATTAATAACTGTATGCTAATTATACTTGAATAAAAAAAATACCACAATGTTTTTCTTGATGACAGAAGTGGTAACTGCTCGGGATAAAAGTCTAAAAAGCACAGGAAGGCAAATGAACAACTGGTAACAACAGCAACATCCTGACACTTGGGGCTGATCTCTGCTAAACATTTAGGGAATGTCTTCCTCTGCACCCTTCTCTGAACATGTATATGTTTCTATGACATGGCACATGGCAAACCCACTCAATGGCGATGCCCTCTTGCCTCAATATTTCTGGCCCCCGACGGCACCATAAAAGAGGCGCCTGTGGAGTTTCGGCCCTTACAGCTAGACCAGAGTAACGAGCAGGCGGCCCCTTGCACAGGCATGTCCGTCATCACCTGGTTTGCGGTCTGAGGAGGTCCCGCCTCAACAGTCACACATGCACAGTGTGAGGACAAAGGGCATGACCAGCGGTGTTCCCTGACCCACTGGGAAACAGTGAAAAGAGGAGAAACAAAGTGAACGTCCATCAATAGGGAAAGCTTAAATACAAACTAGGGAATACTGATAAGCAGTGAAAAATAAGGTGGAAGATGACAACGATGACAACCGAAAATATCTGTTAAGGATCTCCATTATGTCTGGCATTGTTCTAAGCGCTTTATATGCACAGAGTCATTTTATTTCATTAACAGTGCTCTTTTCGAGGTAGAGACTATCATTACTCCCATTATAAAGAGGAGGAAAACAAGCACAGAAAACCTAAGTAACTTGCCTGAGGTCAAACAGCTGGTGAGGGTGAGAGCCTGGATTGAAAACCCATCTGCCCTTTATACATATTAATACTTTTATATGGATAATGTAGCAATGATATTAATCGTACAGGCAAAAAGAAGAATGAAGAGATAAAAGACAAAAATTGAGGGAACTAAGTAGGAGCCTGACATCCTGGCTTCTAGTTTCTGCTCTGCCATGCAATAATCTAAGCCCCCTCTTCTTGCTGGATCTCAGAGAGAGACGCAATAAGCAAGTCTCAGGCACTTGCTTTGTATTCTTTTTCCTTCTTTGGTAATAGCATCCCGATTTTTCTTGAGGAATCTTCCACCCCTCAATTCTATAGGGCTCAGGGGGAGGTCCTTGCCTTGCCTTGAGGATGGGCAAGGGAGCCTGGCTCAGCCAATCAGAACACTCCATCTCTCCAACCACAGTGACAGTTCGCGGATGGGCACCTGTAAATCAGAGGACATCTTGGCTAAGAGAGAGATCCGCTCTCTTCTGCTGAAACTGAACATGGGAGGATATAAGTCTGGTCTGTCTGGGGCCACCGTGTGTGCTCCCTGTCTTAAAATGAATTTAACAGAGTAGAAAATAGAGGCAAGAGTTGGAAAGACGTTCCTACTGGCATCATTTAGGGACTCGGATCCAGCTATAGCTGAAGCCAAGCTCTGCTCCTGGACTTTTCAGTTATGTGAGTCAATACATTTTCTTAAGCCAGTCCGAGTTAGGTCTCTGTCACTCATCACTAAAATAATCCTTGCTGTTATAACTGCGTCATCTCTAAGCCCTCTCACTCAAATGAATCTGTTTTGGAACTAAGGATGGCTTCTGAAGGACAGAGGCAGAAATGGTCCCCCAGGAGTCACCTCTGATGTGCAGGGGGCAGCCTCTGTCCCCCACTGCAGAATTCTGCTCATCACTGACTGGGAGAAAGGGGCTGGGCTGAGAGGGCTGTTGTGAGGATGGGAGGCAGTGGGACGCTCGGGAGGTAACTGAGTCCATCTGTGGCTGAGCGGTCCCCAATTTAATATTCACCGAAAGATTCTGAGCTCTTGGGACACAAAGACAAATCTAATATACTGGCCCTTAAGATGCCCCCTCAGGGCTTAATGCTGGAGCACTAGAATATGAAAGAAAGGAAGTCAAAATCAAAGGGACGCATTTCAAAAATCTTCTCTCTGAGTCAACTTTGAATAGAACAATCCAATCATTTTGAAGGGAATTACAAAAGACATTCAATTCCCTAGCACAGGACACCATCCACAGACCCAGCTGAAATGCAAGTCAATTGAACAAACCTGATGTTGTATGTGTCTAAGGGAGCAAAAGTGCTCTCACCCTGGATTCAAATCCTGACTCTGCCACTCTGCAGCCATGAAACCCAGGGGTAGGTTTCCACACTTGCTGAACCTCAGGCTCTTATCTGTGAAATGGGGATGGTAATACCATGAGAATGCCATGATAACTTGGTGAGACTGTACATTTAAAACAGCCACATGGAGGGAGTGGCTAGCTCTGTCCTTGGAGATGGGTAAATGTGGAGAAGAACTCATAGCAAAAGAATGCTCCTAATTTCAATTCTCTTGGAATCACGGATGGACATTCCAGAGAAAGGCACAGGGCTTTGGTAAGGCCTAAGTAAGAGTTGTGCTCCTGTAGACATGCATCCCATTCTTGGCACCCCAGGCTTTAGCCAGCTCATGGCTCAAAAATTCTCAATTGCTCACTCCCTCAATCATATGTATTCAAGAAATGTTTACCGAGCACCCACTATGTGACAGATACTATGCTAAGCCCTGGGATTATACTGGTGAGGAACGAGTCATGGTCCCTAAGGGATACAGAGTTGAATGGGAGGGGGGGGCAGACAAATAAGCAGTAATAAATTATGATAATTTTTCCTGCCTCCCTGCATGAGGCTGTGAGGGGAGAGCAGAATGAAAATGGTCTAGAAAGACAAAGTGTGAAGGCCTTATGAGTAATGTATCCTCACGCCTAGCCCTGTGCCTTGCCAACAGGGAGTGGGTGATTAATGGTTGCTGGGTTGAACTGGAGTTGGAAGGCCTAGTCCAACACTTTTGTTTTCCAAGTATGGAGGTGAGGCTTACTGAGGTTGCATGGAGATCCTAGCCTACATGGCCAGCAGCTACTGGACTGGGACTGGGGGCTGGCTCTTCAGTTTAGTCACACGACAAAGAGGAAAGCTGGATGTAAAGAATAAATCCAAATCATAAAGGTTTCAAGGAGCTGGTGTCTGCTGTCATGTTCCAAGTGCTGGGGACCTGGGGACTTTGGCAGGTCTGTGGGTGGCTGGACCATGCAGCCTAGAGAAGTGGGTCTCTGGGAGTTTCAGTGAACTTCAGCATAAAAACTACCACTAGCAGGAATGTGGATGCTTTCAATATGCTAGCCGATGTCCATTCATTCAATGTTTGTTCACATTTATCAGAAGTAGTTTGTATGGATGTGGAACTGAAAAGACCAACTACTAGTTGCATAACCCCAGGCAAGTTATCAAACCTCTGCAAGCCTCAGTTTCTTCCTCTTTAAAATGGGCCTCAGCCAGCATTACCTTGATCCCAAAACCAGACAAAGACCCCATCAAAAAGGAGAACTACAGACCAATATCCCTGATGAACAAGGATGCAAAAATTCTCACCAAAATACTAGCCAATAGGATCCAACAGTACATTAAAAGGATTATTCACCACGACCAAATGAGATTTATTCCTGGGCTCCAAGGTTGGTTCAACATCTGCAAATCAATGTGATACAATACATTAATAAAAAAAAAAGAACAAGAACTATATGATCCTCTCAATAGATGCAGAAAAAGCATTTGACAAAGTACACCATCCTTTCTTGATCAAAACTCCTCAGAGTATAGGGATAGAGGGTACATACCTCAATATCGTAAAAGCCATCTATGAAAAACCCACAGCGAATATCATTCTCAATGGGGAAAAACTGAGAGCTTTCCCCCTCAGGTCAGGAACATGGCAGGGATGTCTACTCTCACCACTGCTATTCGACACAGTATAGAAGTCCTAGCCACAGCAATCAGACAACAAAAAGAAATCAAAGGCATCCAAATCGGCAAAGAAGAAGCCAAACTCTCACTCTTTGCAGATGGTATGATACTCTATGTGGAAAACCTGAAACACTCCACCCCAAAACTTCTAGAACTCATACAGGAATTCAGTAAAGTGGCAGAATATAAAATCAATGCACAGAAATCAGTTACATTTCTATACACCAACAAGAAGACAGAAGAAAGAGAAATTAAGGAGTCGATCCCATTTACAACTGCACCCAAAACCATAAGGTACCTAGGAATAAATCTAACCAAAGAGGCAAAGAATCTGTACTCAGAAAACTATAGAATAGTCATGAAAGAAACTGAAGAAGACACAAAGAAATGGAAAAACGTTCCATGCTCATGGATTGGAAGAACAAATATTGTGAAAACGTCTATGCTACCTAGAGCAATCTGCACATTTAATGAAATCCCTATCAAAACACCATCAACTTTTTTCAAAGAAATGGAACAAATAATCCTAAAATTTGTATGGAACTAGAAAAGACCCCAAATAGCCAGAGGAATGTTGAAAAAGAAAAGCAAAGCTGGTGGCATCACAATTCTGGACTTTAGCTCTATTACAAATTTGTAATCATCAAGACAGTATGGTGCTGGCACAAAAACAGACAAATAGATCAATGGAACAGAATAGAGAGCCCAGAAATGGACCCTCAACTCTATGGTCAACTAATCTTCGACAAAGCAGGAAAGAATATCCAGTGGAAAAAAGACAGTCTCTTCAACAAATGGTGTTGGAAAAATTGGACAGCCACACGCAGAAGAATGAAACTGGACCATTTCCTTACACCACACACAAAAACAGACTCAAAATGGATGAAAGACCTAAATGTGAGACAGGAGTCCATCAAAATCCTAGAGGAGAACACAGGCAGCAATCTCTTCGACCTCAGCTGCAGCAATTTCTTCCTGGAAACATCGCCAAAGGCAAGGGGAGCAAGGGCAAAAATGAACTATTGGGACTTCATCAAGATAAAAAGCTTTTGCACAGCAAAGGAAACAGTCAACAAAACCAAAAGACAACCGACAGAATGGGAGAAGATATTTGCAAATGACATATCAGATAAAGTATCCAAAATCTATAAAGAACTTATCAAACTCAACACCCAAAGAACAACTAATCCAATCAAGAAACGGGCAGAAGACATGAATAGACATTTCTGCAAAGAAGACATCCAAATGGCCAACAGACACATGAAAAAGTGTCAATATCACTCGGCATCAGGGAAATCCAAATCAAAACCTCAGTGAGATACCACCTCACACCAGTCAGAATGGCTAAAATTAACAAGTCAGGAAACGACAGATGTTGGCGAGGATGCGGAGAAAGGGGAAGCCTCCTACACTGTTGGTGGGAATGCAAGCTGGTGTAGCCACTTTGGAAAACAGTATGGAGGTTCCTCAAAAAGTTGAAAATAGAGCTACCCTACAACCCAGCAACTGCACTACTGGGTATTTACCCCAAAGATACAAATGTAGTGATCCTAAGGGGCACATGCACCCCAGTGTTTATAGCAGCAATGTCCACAATAGCCCAATTATGGAAAGAGCCTAGATGTCCATCAACAGATGAATGGATAAAGAAGATGTGGTATATATATACAATGGAATATTATGCAGCCATAAAAAATGAAATCTTGCCATTTGCAACGATGTGGATGGACCCAGAGGGTATTATGCTAAGTGAAATAAGTCAATCAGAGAAAGATAAGTATTATATGATCTCACTGATATGAGGATTTTGAGAAATAAGACAGAGGATCATAGATAGGGGAAGGGAGGGAAAAATGAAACAAGATGTAACCAGAGAGGGAGACAAATCAAAACAGACTCTTAATCTCAGGAAACAAAATGACGGTTGCTGGAGTGGGGGTGGGGTGGGAGGGATGGGGTGACTGGGTGATGGACATTGGGGAGTTATACTATGGTGAGTGCTGTGAATTGTGTAAGACTGATGAATCACAGACCTGTACCCCTGAACAAATAATACATTATATGTTAATAAAAAAATTAAAAAAAAATAAAATGAGCCTCAGTTTCCTCCTTTTTAAAATGGACTTGCAGGGGTGCCTGGGTGGCTCAGTTGGTTAAGTACCTGCCTTCAGCTCAGGTCATGATCTCGGGGTCCTGGGACTGAGTCCCACGTTGGGCTTCCTGCTCAGCGGGGAGCCTGCTTCTCCCTCTGCCCCTCGCTCCCGCTCATGCTCGCTCAAGCTCTCTCTCAAATAAATAAAATCTTTAAAAGAAAATGCACTTGCAGGCATGAGCTGAGAAGTGAATAGGACAGAAACATCTTGATGCTCTGCAAACATAAGGGTGCATCAAGTGTCACCTTGGTCCAAAAAGAGACATCTGTGCTGATCAGGTCAATCCTAGTTGGCCATGCCTTCTATGCCTGAGGAAGGCTGAGAGGAAGGAGTCCTGAGTGGGCCTTGATGACCTACCTTCCCTGGCCATGATGGTGCTGCGGGGCAGGGGCAGAGCCCTGACCCAAGGGCAGCCAATGCATCAACTTGCCAGTGGTCAATAGCCTAGCAAGAAATGTGCCTAAATGGGGTGCACCAGGCCAATCAAATTATCTTTCTCTTTCTTGGAGATGCACCTGATGTATGGAAAGGGAGTCCCAGAGTTAAGAGGGAAGCAGACACAGAGCTATACAGAGAAGAGCCAAGGCCTCTTGATTGATGGGATCCAGAAATTTCTGCTGTTGAGGGGGTCATAAGAGACTCTGGTAGCCAGACTTGGAAAGATCTGCCCATTTCAGGCACTGGGAGGCCTGGCTATGCCTTGGTTCCACATCCTCCTCCTAGAGAGCCTTGCTGGTTTTTCCCACATTCCAACTAGCTACATTCCCTTTTCCCTTTATTGTCCCTGCCTCCTTGCAGGGGACTGCCCCATCAAAATAACCTTGAGGCCAAGGAGTCCATCCTATTCCCAAGTCCATTCTCAGAAAAGAAAAACAAAAACAAGCAGCCAAAAGTTGTACTTGAGCTGGATGAAGTGTCCTTATTTTTTCTTTATTATTTTGAAAGGAATGGACCCTGAGAGAATTAAGATTTGTAAACTCCAAAAATAATGCTAACATGAAAAACGGGACTTCCAGGTCACAGACACTTGAGGCTGCTGGGGCACACTGTATTGTTCCACACGATTAGCGATGCCCTTCCAGTCTGTGCCAACTGGGCCACCATGGCATCATGAGCAATTACCCGCAGCTTGTGGGGTTTTACCACCAGTGTGGTCTGTACTCTATATAGCGAATTGTTCAGTGAATATAAGAGCGAGTTGTGTGTGTTTTTATAAAGGAATGATCATTTGAAAAAATCCTTGTGGAGTGACTCTGTTGTTTAAAACTCCCAGTGTGGGACGCCTGGGTGGCTCAGTCATTAGGTGTCTGTCTGCCTTTGGCTCAGGTCATGATCCCGGGGTCCTGGGATCGAGCCCCACATCGGGCTCCCTGCTCTGCGGGAAGCCTGTGTCTCCCTCTCCCACTCCCCCTGCTTGTGTTCCCTCTCTCGCTGTGTCTCTCTCTGTCAAATAAATAAAATCTTAAAAAATAAAAAAATAAAACTCCCAGTGTTTGTACTCTTAGGTAAACAATCTTCTTCTAGAAATAGGTGCACCATTTTAGCACCTTCTCATGGGAGTGAAATCAACATACCTTCCTCTGGCAAACAGATGATAGTTTTGGGTTTTCCACTGACCAGATGGGCTTTTGGGAGTTGGTTTGTGTGTCTTGGGGGTGGCAGAAGTCAGGATCTCTTTGGGTTGAGGAAAAAGGCCAACTACTGCATAGCTTCAACATGAAAAACCAATGAGAATCACTGGATAGGAAGGCTGGAAGGGCCTGAAGTTCACCTTGTTTGCACTCCTTATTTTATAGATGAGGAAACTGAGGCCCAGCATGGGGAAGGACTTTCCCAGAGTCACAGAGTGAGATGACATACGGATTATCTCAAATAGTAGCCTGAGAGAAAGGGTACTTCCTAAAGTGGTAACAGCAGGTATGGTGAGGGAAGTGGCATGGGCTCAAGAGACCCTTAGATCTGGGTCCAAATCCCACATCCGTCATTTAGCAGGGGGGTCACCTTAGGAACGTCACAGTGTCCCTAAGCCTCAGTTTCCACTTGGCTAAAATAGGGATATAATTCCTTCCTATTGAGGTTTTCACAAGGAATGAAAGAGATACTACAGGTGAATACACCTGGTACAGCATCTTGCTCATAAATGTGAGTTTCCACCTTCTAGAGACCCCACAGTGTAGGTCATTTTCCAGTAAATGATTTAAATTCAGTATTCTAGTGTTTTTCCCTCTCTATTTTACATAAAGGATAGTCCCTTATAATAAAACATTCTCAGTAAGACTATGTCCAATGGGCTCTGGAGCCACCAAGAAGCTAAGAGGAAGTTATAAATAGCTCCAGGCTCTGGAACAAAAGGAAGAAACTGGGTCTTAGCGGGCAGAGTGTGAAAAGCTCCTGCCCCCCTCTCCTCCCTCCAGATGCAGATCTGGGCCCTCTCCTGACACATCCTGACAGCAAGCCTTCCCTCCTCAGCTGGGGCTTGGCTCCCAGCCCTTCTCTACACCTCTCTGGGGGATGGGATAGGTGCTGGCTTTCTTTTTAACAGTCTGGCTGGAATCAGAGGAGCCGGAAGATTAGTGTGACAACATGCACCAAGGCTGACGTCTTTATGAAGGGCCTTTTCCATTCAGGGAGGCTTTGCCAGAAGCTAGCTGCACCCACCTGCTCTTTCCTCTCCTCAACAGACAGCTCAGAGAATTGCAAAGGTTTATTATTACTTATGCACCCTGCACTGTCCGTTTATCACCGGTGTGGCACCCCCTAACCTGCACCAGACTTCAGATACAAGCAGTATTTAAGGGATCCTGGTTTGTGCTATCTTTTTCTTCCCTTTTGAACTCACATTTTGGAAAGCCCTTCGTTCTGACCGTAGTTTTAAGACAGTTATGAAAACAACAACAAAAAAATTTTAAAGGTACACAGCAAAATCCAACGGTTTCTTTACACAGCTGTCCCACATGATAAAGTTGGTCCTTCCACAGATGTAACACGCAATGTAGTCCACGTGCTCCAACTTTCAACACAGGCTGACAGTGGGAAGAACTCTGGTTAATCGATACGGAATGTGAGGTCAAGGTACCCGGAACTAGCAGCAGGAAATAACCATCAGAAGGACCACACTTCAGATCCCGCGTGAATGCCAACTGCTGCGTAAACATCATTAGGAGGAAATGGGCTTCAATAACAAGATTCTTGATAATTCATGAAAGAGGAAGAAAGAAAAAGCAAAAATGTAAAGATATGTTCAAGGATATTGTTGCCACTCTGTGTCTAGAGACAGAGAACTGGAAGAAACAATCTGTACGCCCATCAGCAGAGAGTAATGGTTGCGTAGGTTAGATTCTTGTGGAATATTACACGGCTGTTAGAAATGTCTTGGAAACATGACCATAATATATTAAGTAAAAAAAGCTACTTGTAAAATAAAATATGTGTAGTACAACCACATTTTTGTAAAAAAAGACCCCAAAACCCCCAAACAAAAAACGAACCCCTTCATCTGTCTATATATGTTGCATAAACAAAGGAAAACAAAACTACAGAGGGCTAAACTGTTAGCATTCACTACCTGGGCAGGTTTAGGATTGGAGGTGGGTGGTGGTGGTAGGGAATCCTACTGATTTCTTCCCCTCAGAAAGGTGGGAACAGGAAGTTTACAATCAGAAGTGAAATGATGTCTTATTCTAGTTATTTATTTTTAAAGATTTATTTATTTATTTGACAGAAAGAGAGTGAGAGAGAGCGAGCGAGAGAGAGAGAGAGAGCACAAGTGGGGAAGAGAGGGAGAAGCAGGCTCCCTGCTGAGCAGGAAGCCTGACTCGGGGCTCGATCCCAGAACCCTGGGATCATGACCTGAGCTGAAGGCAGATGCTTAACGACTGAGCCACCCAGGCGCCCCTGTCCTAGTCTATTTAACAGTGCTGCTCTGCTGAGCTCTTCTGCTGGTCTTACCACCATGCTGCCCTGGATGCCATCTTAATGAAGGGAGAGAAATGACTGTTGCCTTAACTCATAGTTATCATTCTCTTTCTCCTTAAACCCTTTCAAGGCCAGCACCACTTAGAAATCAAACCCATCTCTGTAACCAATTTTACTGAGTGTTATCTGTCTGCTCCTAGACAAGGTATATTACCTTCAGCATGGTGAGTGAAATGCAACCTGAGTCACCTGTTGGTTGTCTATTTATATTTATCTCACCAATCCTGCTTGCCATGCCTGGTCCAAGAACCTTCAGGCACAAAGGATTAGAATTTAAAAACGTCTCTCTCCTCTGCAAGGAAGGGGTCTTGGTCTGCGTGTGAGGCAGCAGAAAGAGCATATGCTTGGATCCAGGTTTGAGTCCTCTCTGCTCTCTGCTGGCTGAGCTTATCTGAGGTCCAGTTTGTGCATCTGTAAAATGGAGCTAGTGATCCCCATGAGATACAAACAATTTCAGAGAGGCTGGAATCACAAAGAGTTGTAGTGTTTTTGTAAACGAGGAGACAGTGTTGAAACATAAAGGAAAAAAATATCACACAAAACCTCAAAGTTGGAAGAAGTAAAATGAGGTTGGTGAAGTGCTCAACTCCACCTTTGGCACATAAGCACTGGATAAATGAGAAACATTGTTATTATTCATGGAGAACACAGCATCCATTTCTAGAAGATTCAGAAAATGCACTGGTCTGCAGAAATGATAAAAGAACAGAAACCACACATCAGCTCATGTGGATGTCAAGTGGTTTTGGCCTAACATAAATTGCAGGGGATGTATGCCCATTTAATTTTTTAGTTGACAGGCAGCCATTTTTGCTTACAAGCTATCTATCTCTGTAATTTCAAACCACGGGCTGAATTCACTGAAATCTGTTTTTAAAATTACAGAAAAGAAGTCAATTTGAGAGATTTTATTGGCTGCCATTTTATTTTAAGGCTTATGAGCAACTTTAAATCTCGATATTTGGTCTGATGGATCAATAACTATTGTCTTGAAAGAAACACCACTGTTCAGAAGGGAGTCATGTAATTTCAGAGGAGAACTGATTTAAGCCTCCTGAAAAATCAGTGATGCGCCAAAGAAATCTGGACTTTTTCCTTTCTCAGCTCACAAATCACTCAGGCTACAGCCCTTCTTTCCATACTCCTGCCCCTACCTACACACCTGTCTAGCTACCAGTCTGCCAAACTAGGGGTTCCTCATCCCTCCCAGACTGCGCATCTTGGGGCTGCTAATCTTAGACCGAAGTTCTCCATTACGAACTGTCAAGCAAGCTTACTCCGGCACACGAATCATGAAAAAAAGCGTAAAAACTGTAAAAGTACATACTAAATATGTCTTCGAAGCCTGTCGCTGTACCACGGAGGGTCTGACAAACCTCTCAGCACCGAGGCGGGTGGGATGGGGGGGATGCAGACTCTGGCCCTTCAGTCCCATTGCAGAGGGTGGGAGGAGGTATGCACGGCCCCTGCCATGACCTGTACACGGCACACAAGTTCCATTGTCCCGCACACCACGCCACAGCCCACAGCTGATCTTGGATCACTTTTAGATTTACTATCCATTATGCCTCAGGCATGTCTTGCTATTCAAGGAAAGCAAGTTAATTAAAACCACAATAAAAACAGAGCAACTCAGGGGCGCCTGGGTGGCTTAGTCAGTTAAGCGGCTGCCTTTGGCTCAGGTCATGATTCCGGGGTCCTGGGATCGAGCCCCACATCCAGCTCCCTGCTCAGTGGAGAGCCTGCTTCTCCCTCTCCCTCTGCCTGCTGCTCTGCCTACTTGTGCTCTCTCTCTGTCAAATAAATAAATAAAATCTTAAAAGACAAAACAAAACAAAAAAACAAAACCAGAGCAACTCAGAAAAGGATCCTGTCACCATTTCCAATTTTCACAAGATAAATGGCATCATTTACTAAACAGCCGACTTGACCTCGTCATTTGGATGTTTAATGACGTCTTGAACTTGACAGAAATAAAAATCTTCGTTTTCCCCAAATCTGCTCTTCTCAAAGCCTTTGTTTCTGTAAATGGCAACTCCATCTTCCCAGCTGCTCTGGCCAAAAACCTTGGCATTATCTCCGTCTCTTCTCTTCTTTTCATATCCATATTGTCTATAAGTAAACCTGTCATCTCCACCTTCAAAGTCTATCTAGAATGTGGTCACTGCTTCTCTGCTATTTCTCTGCCACCACGGTCTGAGTCACTGCCGCTCTTCTCTGCCTGGCTGTGATCAACTCCCAACTGCTTTCCCCACTTCCACCGTAGGCCGCCTACAGTCTGTTCTTAACATAGCAACGGAAGTGATCCTCTGAAAAGGAAAAGCAGATTATGTTGCTCCCTGCTCAAAACTCTCCGGCGCTTCCCATCTCACTCCCTTTGGTAAAAGCCAAAGCCCCATGCAGCCCTGACATCTCTCCAGCCTTGCTTCCCATCACTTTCTTCCTGGCTCATTGGGCTCCACAGGCCAAGCATCATGGCCCCAGGGCCTTTGCACTTACTTGTTTCCTCTGCCTACAGAGTTCTTCCCCCAGTTAACTGCCCTGCGGGACCCCTCATTTCTTCGTATCTCTGTTCATATGTCATCTTATTAGAGAGGCCTCCCCCATCACTGAAATAAAATCCATCCCATTCCCATCACTTTCTCTACCCCTTACTCTGACTCTTTATGTTTCTTATATCTATTTATTACCATCTGAAAAAATAATACATTTATTTGTTTATGACCTCCTCCGCCCAGTAGAATGTAAACTCCAGGAAAGAAGGAAATTTTGCCTATTTTCTTCATTGCTGTTTCCCCAGGGACTAGCCCACACACTAAGCATACATGGTAGGCACATGATAAATATTTGTTGAATGAATGAATGAATGAATGACTTGCAGAGACAGTATGAGGTGACTAATAGGCTTGAGATCTCCTTAAGGCAGGAACTGACACTTGATCATTTTGGTATGAGTAGGGGCTAGCTATATTTTAGGTGGGCTACAGACTGGGGGTGGAGGAGTGGGAAAGAAGCCCCTAATACAAACACAGTTACTTTAGATTAAGTTCCTGATTTAATTAGCTCTGGGTATATCCACAGGCCATGCAGGGCAGGAGCCCAAGAACATAGGCGGCAGCTCACCAACAGCTTCCCTGGCCCCCAGGGTCCCCAACATAAATGCATAGCTGGCAACGTCTTCTGGGTCAGGAAAGCTCAATTCTTGTTACATCCCTGGCCTTTCTTGCTCAGGTGTACATCACCATTTGAGAAGGTTCTGCTCCTGTTTCTGGGGATATTTATAAACATCAGGCTTTCCTGGTTCTCAAGCCCTCAGCATCATTAAGGCCACACTATCATGGGGGGAAGGGGGTCATCCCTGAATAGGAAGGACCTCAGCGCCACCAGCTCTCCTGGGCCCACAGAGCCATTTCCCTTCAGGGGTCTCCCTCCTTCCAATTCCTTACCCTTTTATCTGGGTGTTTTGGATACTGCAATGGTTGGCAAACCGCTACAACAAATCCATTTCCAACTGGATTCCAGCTGTAACTCTGCCCAGGGTGTACCTGTGTGACTTTGACCACAGGTCACTCTCCCTCCCCCATTTTGATTCTTCTATTTGCTGATCTGAAAAAAGTGAGTAATGACGACAATACAGTAACAGTACCTGTCCAACCTGCTCATGAAGGATGTCGGTCTGAAATATAATTTTCCTGCAATACCTTTGTCTTGCTTTGGTATCAGGGTAATGCTGAGTTCACAATGAGTTGGAAAGCACTCCACTCTTTTTAAATTTTATTATGTTATGTTAATCAGCATACAGTACATCATTAGTTTTTGATGTAGTGTTCCATGATTCATTGTTTGCGGGTAACACCCAGTGCTCCACTCTTTAAATTTTTGGAAGAGTTTAGGTAGATTTTGCTTTATTTCTTAAATTTTTTTTTTTTTTTTTTAAGAATTCACCAGTGAACCCATCTTTGCTTAGAGTTTTCTTTGTGGGGAGGTTCTTAACTATATTATCAATCTGGACTATTCTGGTTAATCATTTCTTTTTGAGTGAGCTTTGGTAGTTTGTGCCCTTCAAGGAATTTATGATTTCATCTAAGTTGCTGAATTTACAGACATAAAGTTGTTCAGAATACTCCTTTATTATTCTCTTAATAGTTACAGCATCTATTGTTCTATCACCTCTCTCATTCCTGATATTGGTAATATGTGTCTTCTTTTTCTCTGTAGCAGTCTGGTTAGAAGTTAATCCATTTAATTGACCGTCACAGAGTCAGCTTTTGGTTTCATTGATTTTTTTCCTATTGTTTTTCTATTTTCTACTTTATTGATCTCTGTTTTGATCTTTTTTATTTCCTTTCTTCTGCTTATTTTGGATTAACTTGCTCTTATTTTTCTAGTATCTTAAAGTAGAAGCTGATGTCATCAATTTGAGACCATTTTTCTTTTCTAATATAAGCACTGAATGCTACAAATTTACCCATAAGTATTGCTTTAGTGACACCCCACAAATTCTGATATGCTGTTTGCATTACCATTCAGTTCAAAACATTTCTAATTTTCCTTTTGATTTCTCCTTTGACCCATCTAGTATTCATACACGAATTACATAGTTTCCAAACATTTGGAAATTTTAAGAGACTGTTCTGTTATTGGTTTCTAAATTAATTTCACTGCAGTCACAAAACATTCTTTGTATCACTTGAATCCTTTTAAATTTATGGAGACTTGTTTTCTAACCCAGAATATGATCTATCTTGAAAAATGTTCTCTGTATGCACTTCAAAAGAATATACATTCTGCTGTTATTGGGTAGAGCGTTCTATAAATGTCAGTTGGGTCATGCTGGTGGATAACGCTGTTCAAGTCTACTACATCCTTGCTGATTTTCTGTCTAATTGTTCTATCAATTTTTGAGAGAAGAGTGTCGAAATCTCATAATTGTGGCTATGTCTATTTCCCTTTGCACTTCCATGAGTTTTTGCTTCGTGTATTTTGAAGCTCTCTTATGAGGTACATAAACATTTAGGGTTGCTATGTTCTCTTGATGAAAGACCCTTGTATTAAATGATGAAACCACCTTCTTTATCCCTGATATTCTTTGTTCTGAATTCTACTTTAACTGATATTCATATAGCCACCAAAGCTTTCTTTTGATTGGTGTTAGCATGACAGATCTTTCCTATCCTTTTGCTTTTATTTGTATCTTTATATTTAAAGTGCATTTCTTGCAACCAGCATGTAGTTGAATATTGCTTTCTTATCTAATTGGACATTGTCTGCCTGTTTCAGTTCCAATTAGTGCATTTAGTTTTAATGTGATTATTGACATGGTTAGGATAAAGTCCATCATCTTGGTATTTGTTATTTTTCTTTTTTTTTTAAGATTTTATTTATTTATTTGACACAGAAAGAAAGAGTGAGAGAGAGAGCACAAGCAGAGGGAGAGGCAGGCCGAGGGAGAGGGAGAAGCAGGCTCCCCACTGAGCAGGGAGCCCGAAGTGGGGCTTGATCCCAGGACCCTGAGATCATGACTTGAGCCCAAGGCAGATGCTTAACTGACTGAGCCACCCAGGCACCCCTCTATTTCTCTTTTCTGATCTTAGTTCCCTTTTCTCTCTTTTTCTGCTTTCTTTTGGATTAACCCAATATTTTTCATTATTCCATTTTGTCTCCCTTGTTGGATTAGCTATAACTCTTTGTTTTGCTATTTTAGTGCTTGTTTTACGATTTATAGGATACATTTTAAAGTTATAACAGTACACCTTTAAATGATATTATATCACTTCACAAGTAGTATGAGAATCTAATAGTAGTACATTATCATTTCTCCTCTCTGACCTTTATGTTGGCACACATTTTACTTTTACATAGGTTTAAACCCAACAATATGTTGTTATTATTTCTGGTTACACAGATACCCTTTAAAAAGATTTAAACAGTAAGAAAGAAATAGTGTAGGGGGTGGGGTGCAATGGAGTTGCGGGGGAAGAAAGAGTTTATTTACCCACATAGTTACTATTTCCAGTGATCTTCATGCTTTGTAAATGAAATCCCTATTTCCATCTGTAATCATATTTTTTCCCTAAAGGACTTCCTTTAACATTTCTTATAGTACATAGCTGCTGTGATAAATTCTTGCAGCTTTTTTTGGTGTCTGACAAGTCTCTATTTTGCCTTTATTTTTGAAAGATATTTTCACCGGGTGTAGAATTCTAGGTTGACAGTTTTTCCTTTTAGTACCTTCAAGATGTTGTTATACCATGCTCTTGCCGCTATCGTTCCCAGTGAGAATTCTGTCATCCTTGTCTTTGGTCCTCTGTTTATAACAGATTTTACTTCTCTGCTTACCCTAAAACTTTGTCTTCATTGCTGGTTTGTAGTCATTTGATTACGGTGTACAGCGGTGTCATTTTATTTTTTATTTATTTTTTTAAAAGATTTTATTTATTTATTTGACAGAGAGAGAGATAGCGAGAGCAGGAACACAAGCAGGGGGAGTGAAGAGGGAGAAGCAGGCTCCCCGCTGAGCAGGGAGCCCGATGTGGGGCTCGATCCCAGGACCCTGGGATCATGACCTGAGCTGAAGGCAGTCGCTTAACGACGGAGCCACCCAGGCGCCCCCAGCGGTGTCATTTTATTCATGTGTCTTGGATTGGGTTTCATTGAGCTGCTTGGATCTGTGGTCTTATAGTTGTCACTCCGCATGGAAAACTTGTGGCCACTGTCTTCCTCCTCCCTTTCATAGACTCCAATTACCTGCATATTTGACTGCTTAACGTTGTCCCGTAGTTCATTAATGCTCTTTTAATTTTGGAAAATTCCTTTTCTGTATTTTATTTTGGAGTAGTTTCATTTCCTACTCTTCAGTTTCACTTTTTTTTCCCCCTGCAATATCTAAGCTGCCATTCATCCCATACACTATTTTTCACTGCAGATACTGTTAGCTTCATTTCTAGAAGTTCAGTTTGGGTCATTTTATATCATCCATGTGTCTACTTAATTTTTAAAACATATGGGATACAGGTATAACTGTTTTAGTGTCCTCTAATTCTAAAATCTTTGTCAACTCTGGGTTTATTTTGATTAGTATTTTCCTCATTATAGGCCATATTTCTTGGCTTCTTTGTATGCCTGATAGTCTTTGACTGGGTTTTACCTTGGTCCACGCTGAATATCTTTGTCTTTTTATAATCTCAAGCTTTGGTTCTAGAATGCAGTTAAATTACTTACTTTGACCTTCCTGGGTCCTAATTTATGATTTTTTAGACTAGTCCAGAGCACTGTTCAGTCTGGGACTAATTATTAGTCTTCATGAGGTAAAACTCTTTTAAGTGCTCTTACTCAATTCTCCAAAAGTTATGAGTTATGAGGTTTCCCAGTCTGAGTGGTAGAGAGTCTCAGCCCTGTGTGAGAGCTAAGCACTGTTCCCTCCAACCCTTTTGGGTGATCCCTTTCCCAGTCTCAGGAAGCTTCTATACAGGCAAGTACCCCTCTCTGCAGATCTCCAGAGCTCAATCTCCATGTGGCTCTCTCCTCTCTATGACCTGGCCCTGTGAACTCTGGCCTCTTTGGTCTCCCTGGACTCTCACACTCCCTCTCTTCACCTCAGGAAGTGCCCTGGGCTCTACCTGGGTTCCCCTCCGTACACCACAGCCTGGAAACTCTCTCAAGACAAAAGTTGGGGAAGTTGTAGGGCTCACCTCATTTGTTTCTCATCTCTTAAGGATTCCTGCCTATCACTGACTGATGTCCAATGTCTTATAAAGCATTGCTTTACAGCTTGTCCTTTGTTGTTGTTATTTCAGGCAGGAAAATGTCCCTGTTACTCCGTCTTGGCCCCCAAATAGCATTTTTGTATGTCTGTGTGTACATTCATATTGGGGGCACTATTATTATCATTACAACTAGTCCCGTAAGTGTGGTTGATTTATACTTGTGCTGACAAGCTTTCTTTCCAGAGTATATATTTAATAAATGCTTGTCAAAACGAATAGGCTATAATTGCCTCCTTTATGTTTTTGTAACTTGTTGGAGATGTAAAGGTGATCAATAGAATACTGGCCTATTATAATAATATGAACTTCTAAGTTCTTTTGAGGAAATTCAGCATATACCCTAAATCAAGAGAGTTAATTTAGCAAAAAGCAACAAGCAAAAAGAAGCATGGAACCAAGAATCTGGTAGATTTGCAACAAAGATTCCATTCAGGTTCATTCATTTGCTGAAAGCTAAACCAATGGACTGGAGAAAGCAGGTCAGAATTGTAGACAGTTCTCATTCCTACACGAATGTTGACTGCTTTCAGTCCCACCGTGGACACTCTTTACATGGGAGAAAATGACCATTTTCTCAGAGGAGAAGTTTGCACAGGGACCTTCAGACCCCAGGCACTTTAGCAGTTGGGGCTGTTGCCATCAGCTCTGTGCCCTGGAGGGGCCCCCATGCACGGCTGCCAAGCAACCCCCGCCTCCCCCGGGGAGGGTAGCAGGGAAAGCAGGCCAGCGCACCAGCTAGCCTCTGTTCGGGCTCCCTCAGCGGGGGTGGGGGGTGCAGAGGTCAGGTCCCCTCAGAGCCAGCTGGCCGCCTCCCACATGCAAGCCCAGCAAGTCAGGCCCAACTGCCCAGTTTCCGTTCTCTGTGGCTCCATGGTCCCTGGTGCAACTTCTGGTGGAAACAAATGCAGCCGGCACAAACAGCCCCTCAATCCTCTTCTTGGCATGCTAGTGCCAAAATTCAGTTGAAGAAGTAAAAGGCAAACATTACCTCAGCTCCTGCTAGAGAAGTTGTTTGAGCTCAAAGAAACCGGAGGGAGAGAGTGTCTCCACTGCTCTGATTTCCTCACACATTTCTGCCGTCTGCAGGAAAGATCCACCAAACCCCCCCGCCCAGCCCGGGGAAAAAAATAAGAGCTCTTCAAGACATCTGCCAACTCATTTCTGGAAAGTGAAATTCCACACTGGGAATTCTAAAAAGCGTGTGTTGGGCGGGGGGTGGGGGATGTCCGGAGCACTGGGTTTAGCAACATCCTTCATGGTGACTTGGAGGCTGGCTGGGTAGGCTGGCAACAGGGGCCTGAGGCGTCCTTAGGCTCAATTCATAGCCACCTAGAAGAACAGTGGTTCCTCACCTTACTGATGCCCCGGACCCCTCTGCCAGGCTGCTGAAGCCTATGGCCACTTCTCAGAGCAGCCTTTACAATGCACAAAATAAATCAGATTATAAAGGAAACCAATTGGACTGAGATACAGTTATCAAAATAATAAACAATTTGAAATATAGTAATAGAAGAATTTCCTTATGGACACATTAAACAACACAATCTAGTGGCAGTTCTAAAAACTACCTTCATTTCAAAGCAGGGATGAATATTCATGACATTTCTAGACATCTGTAAAGTAATGTAAAAGTAAATGATTTCTTTTGGCGACAACAACCCAGGTGCTTTGTTGCCTACGGTCATAACGGCAAGGAACATCGCATTTCAGTGAGAGGCTAATGAAAGAAAAATGCAACGTTTTACCCCATTCAGGTTTACAGACCTGTCTGTGGGCCCCAGGACTCCTAGATTAAGACCTTTCTTTTCCTGAGCTGTTGGGAGAGAGCAGTGCACTGGAGACCAGGGGGCCAGGCCCCAACCTGGGGGCCTCTAATCAGCTGGGAGCCTCAAACTTTTAACCAGTAAGCTGGAGATCGAGCATCTCTTGCCTACTTCTCCACCTTCAGTGTCTTCCCGCAAAGGCTGGTGCTGGGTGGGGGTGTCCTTTGGAGTTCCAAGTACTCTGTGTCTACTCTTTTTACTGTTTTTCTCATCTGTGGTGTAATGACCTGCTTGGCCCATCTGTCCCCACCTCTTGCACAAGGCAGCAATAATGGCTCATTTATCATTGTGTTCTTGGTGTCAAGCACAAGGCTTGGCACACAGAAGACCATTCCTATATATTTACTGACTGAACAGATGAATGGATGGATGAAGGCTGTGACCACACCTAGTTTCTCTCTCTCGTTATAAAAATATTCCTTATTTCACACCAGCAGTTTCTCAACCCTAGTTATATAAGTGAGCATTGCTTTTCGAGGTTTTAGAAACTACTGAGACCCCAGATGCACCCCAGAGACTAAGATGCCAGTGGTCTGGGGCAGCGCCCTGGCCTCTGCCTGTTTTTAAAACCACCCCAGGTACAGCCAGAGTTGAGACCCCCACAGTAGCACAGAACAGTAGCTGAAGTCAGAGTGCAGTGCTCCGGATGAACTTCTTTTCTAGAGCCAGCAAGATGAAATTAGTGCAGAATTCTGAACTCTGCGGGGGGCTAAACACATAAATTGAGTTTCTCACCCTCAGAGTCAGGTCACAGTTCTGAATCCAGCAACATCAGTAATATCTGAACTACATTCTCAGACTTAGATGAAAAATCTGGGGCTTGACAGTGAAGACCATGAAACAAATTATTGCAAACGCCACGGACAAGCACTCTGAGGCCCCACGCTCCCTCCCCTTGTGGCAAGAAGTCCTTATGAATAGGGCCCATCCTGGTTAAGCAGCACAGCTTCTGGGGGACAGATTCCTGGCTGGGTGGTTTCCTAATCTACAAAGTCGGGAGGATAATAATGATAATGAGGCCAACCTCAAGGTATTGTTGCAGGAACTGAAAGATGGTAGGGGTCAGAAGGCATTTTGCAAGTACCTCATACATGCTATCAAGATTAATTCTTTACTATCGGTATTAGCATTTAGTTAGGGTCCGTTCACTTTACTGTGTTTTTCAGATACTATGCTTTTTATGAAGTGAAGGTTGGTGTCAACCCTGTGTTGGGCAAGTCTGTTGGTGCCGTTTTTCTAACAGTATTTGCTCGCTTCGTGTGTGTGTGTGACATACTGGTAATTCTCACTAACTTTCTCATGATTATTATTATTATATTTGAATTGCGGCAATCTCATGATAAAACTTTAATGGATTAGAAGACGCTTCTCGTGAGTGAGCAAAAAAAGTGGCTTCTTGAGATGGAAACTCCTGGTGAAGATGCTGGGAAGACTGTTGAAATGACAACAAAGCATTTAGAATATTACATAGACTGAGTTGATAAAGCAGTGGCAGGGTTTGAGAGGATTGATTTCGATTTTGAAAGAAGTTCTCCGTGGGTAAATGCTATCAAACAGCATCACATGCTATAGAGAAATCTTTCTCGAAAGGAAGAGTTGATTGATGCAGCAAACTTCATTGTTGTTTTATCTTAGGAAATTGGCACAGTCACCCCAGCCTTCGGTAACCACCACCCTGATCAGTCAGCAGCCACCATGTCGAGGCAGGACCCTCCACCAGCAAAAAGAATATGACCCACTGAAAGCTTAGATGATGATTAGCATTTTTTAGCAATAATGTGTTTTTTAATTAAGGTATAAATGTTTTTTAGACAAAATGTAACTGCACACTTAATCGACAACAGTAGAGTGTAAACGTAACTTTTATATGCACAGGGAAACCAAAAACTCATCTGACTTGCCTTACTGCGGTGTTCTGGAACAGAACCTGCGCTATGTCTGAGATGTGCCTGTACTGCATTCTACCAGTTGAGTTCTTCCAGGTGGAAAGACCTTGTGGATTACGGATACCAGGTCAGACTCCCCGCATTCAAGGTCTGGCTCCACTTACCCACTGAGCCATCTTATGCAAATCCCCTAACCTTATTATGCCTTATCTGTAATAAAGGTATGTTGGGTTTTTGGAAGGTTTGGCTGAGTGAGGTAAAGCACTTAAAGCACCTAGAACATCTTCTAAAACTTAAGCTTTGCATCAGAATCCCTGGAGGGCTTGTTAAAACACTGATTGCTGGGTGCCTCTCAAGAGTTTTTGATGCAGTAGATCTAGGCTGGGAATGGAGAATGTGCACATCTAATACGCTCCTAGGTACCCATGGCATTGCTGGCCTGGGAACCACATTTTGAGAACCACTGGCTGAGAACCAAGCCTGGCATACAGTAAGCACCAACTCAGTGTTAGCTGCTATTATCTTTTCCTGGGCTCTACTTTCTTAACCGCTGAGCAAAACGCTCGTGTGCTCCAATGCCACTCGGTACTGCCTTCCTGTGGAAGCCAGTTCGAATTCTACCTGTGGAGGTTCCCAAAGTGTGGACCCAGGATAAGCTGCACCAGCACCACATGGGAGCTTACTTAAAATGCAAGGTCTTGGGCCCCAACCCAGATCTAGTGAATTGGGATTTACGGGGGTGAGGCACAATATCCTGGGCTCTAACATCCTTCCGGGTGACTCTACTACATACCGACTTTAAGAACTCCTGCTCTAGTAGAAAATCACCATGACCACTGCAACGAGCCTCCTGAAAATGGCCAGGGAGGCAGGACAGCTTAAGGTCCAGAGTATAGGTTTTGGTTGAGTTGGAGACCTGGCTCGGCTTCTTTGCCACCTTGGGGCCATGAGTTATGACACTCATTTAAGCCTCAGTTTCCCTGGCTGTAAAATGGGTACCATTAAAGGACCTACCTCACAGGAACCTCAGATGCTGCAAACAATGCATGATAACTGTTCAGGGACTGTTAATTGCCACTCTTACCCTCTTTATCATTGCTATGATGTGTCCTATCTCAAAGTGATTTGAGACAGCTTATTAAAAAAAGACAAACATATAGGTGCACAGGATAGCTAAAATAAAGGCGTTTTTTAAGAAAAGGAAGTAAAAATGTATCACACAGAAAGTGGGGAGCATGAGGGTTGAAACTGTCACTGCAATTGTCTGAATGTGAGGTTTGAACGTCCCCGAAGGTCAGAGCAGAGGGGAAATGCAGAGGTCCTACAGTCTACGGTTTCCACTGCCTTAAAAGGGGAAGGAGGCCGGCTCTTTTTCATCCCTCTGCCACCCCACCTCTAAATCTAGGAGAATCTGATCCCATAAACCTCTGCACCAAGGCCCTGTGTACCAAGAAGGGAATTTCCTCTAGCTCGCTTGCTGTACCTGTTTCTTTAATCAATTCTCATCAAGAGCCACAGGTAAAATCCTTAGATCCCAGAACATGAGAGATGTCACACTCACTTTGGGTGCCGAATATCAGGGACAGAGCGATTCAGGGAGATTTTATCACTGACGTAAATGTTAAATCCATTTTCTCGGTATGCCTGATCCACTCTCTCAGCGTCGGTCATGGGGTAAGGTCTCCCTTGTTCTCCATTTCCTAGGAGCAAAGAGCAAAGTCAATGTTGCCAATTGAATGGAATGGGGGAAGGGGGATGAAAGATCTGATTAAAGCACAGAGATCAAACTTTATACGTGGATATAGAATGGACCTCCAGATTTTGCAGGGGGAGTCTAAAGAGGGGAGAGGAACGAGCATTTTTTCGGCCATGCCCATGTCACGGACTTTACAGACTGGCTCTCACGTCATTCCCACAGCAAGCTATCAGGGTGGACATGCGAGCCTTCATTCTATGGGTGGATAAACTGGGACTCAAGAAGGTTATAAGAGCAGGTTTGTGGGCTCTAAAGTCCATGCTTCCCCTACTCTGCTAAGGGCCCGAGACATCCCTGACCATGGCATCCCATCAGCTGGACAGGGGGCCAGATCTACTTCATATGAGCTGATCAACCTTGGGCCGGTCACACCAACTCCCCGAAAGGCAGCTATGCTCCATCCGGTACCCACACCCCACTGAGAAAGTCAAATGCGAAGTTGCACACATGGCAGAATTTGTAAACAATATTATGACTACTCTCTAGGTGAGGCAAACTTCATATGCAACTAAAAAATGTGACAGATGATAAAAGATGCTTTGATCTTTTAAGTCAACAAACAATTAAGATCCACCTAGCCTAGGTCTCGACTGCCTGAAAAGTGTTGCTTTGAGTCATGGATTTGGGCAGATGAAGTGCTAGCTCTGCACAGTCCATGTGGGGAAAGGGGCCCTGATGTCCCAGGAAATTATTCTCTGGGTTCCCAGGGTGCAGATGGTGAGTAGGAATGTCCACACCCACCCCTGCAATAACAGCCCAGGAATCTGCAACTGGAGAGAGTCTTGAAGAAATGGCCATAAAATCAGCTCGTTAAAAATCACCTCATCTTCCTGAGCTTGTGGTCTGAGCAACATCCTATTTACTTTGCAAAGTGCATGTTGACAACATCAGCTTGATGGGGAGTTGCAAGCTGACAGGTGGGGCCAAGGGCTGTGCCTACTTCCACCCAGCCAGATGAGAGAGGACGCTGCCATCTGTAACTCAGAAGGCTCCACGATAAGCCGCTGCTGGCTCATGCCCAGGACAGACTCCACAAGGGACACAAATGCAGCCAGCAGAAACAGGAGAGCCAGAAGCATCTGCATGGGGAGGGAAGTTTCAGGAAGGCAGCACAGGGGAGTGACTCAGAGTTCAGGCCCTAGAGTGTGGCAGAGTGCAGCCCCAACCTGCTACTCGCTGCTTTGTTAAGTTATCCTGGACATGCCGTTAGCCTTTCTCTGACTGGGCTTTGCCCTACGTATTAACGGGGAAAAGAAGGTTCAATGTAATGATTAAGGAGATAATGCAGGGCAAAATACCTGGCACAGAGTTAGCACTCCACACAAGCTGATTATTATTATTCTTTTTTTAAATTATTTTGTTCTCCATTTCAAGATCAATTTTATTTTATTTTATTTATTTGAGAGAATGAGAGAGAGCACATGAAAGGGGGGAGCGTCAGAGGGAGAAGCAGACCCCCCGCTGAGCAGGGAGCCCGACGCGGGACTCGATCCTGGGACTCCAAGATCATGACCTGAGCCGAAGGCAGTCGCCCAACCAACTGAGCCACCCAGGCGCCCAGATTATTATTATTCTTAATAATGTCTCCACTGCTTACTCTTTTTCTTGCTAGTTAGCTCCATGTTCTAATAATTCTGGTAATGATAACTGCCTGGAAAATCAGCTTTTTTCAAATGTTCCCTTTCTCAGTTTAAGCAGCGCCCACCCCTACTTCATTTTCCATCACTGCTGTACAGAAAAATGCATGTCATGTTTTTAGATTTCCCTGACCATTGGTTATTATATCAGCTCTATTAGAGCCCTGTTGTAGTCTGGTTTTTTCATAATGTAATCTAAAAAAAAATCAATAGCGGTGGGTGCTTTTAACTGAGATAAAAATGAACGAAACACCGGGGCGCCTGGGTGGCTCAGATGGTTGAGCGTCTGCCTTCGGCTCAGGTCATGATCCCGGGGTCCTCGGATCGAGTCCCGCATTGGGCTCCCTGTTCCTTGGGAGCCTGCTTCTCCCTCTGCTTCTCTCTCTCTCTCTCTCTCCCTCTGTCTCTCCCTCTGTCTCTCATGAATAAATAAAAAAATCTTTATAAAAAAAATGAATGAAATAACAATCCTTATATTTCTACGGTGCTTTCCAGTATTGTAAAGTTGCTTCATACCCATCACTTTATTTGTGTCACCTTCACAACAACACCCTGAGGATGTCGGAGCAGGAAGCATGAGGCCCACAGATACATGGGGAAACCGAGGCTCCAGGAGCATGGGATCTCTCTGATGGTCACGTGGTTGGTCAGCAGTGCCAGAGCTGTCATCCTGACTCCTAGTCCAGGCTCTCTAGAGATGATTTTCCACATAATTTCTATAAACCCCAACCCTCCCCACCCCTTCCCAACTCCCCAGTATAACAGGAACTGCTCCAAAGACTAATTAGCCAAAGAAAACTTTAGCTGAAGCCTGCTAAGTCCATTCGACCTTGTGGCTACAGAGCTGGGTAGGGGTCGACTCTGTCCTCCAGACCTGGGTTCGAGTCACAAGCCTGCATCTTTCTCACTGTGTGACTGCAGGCAGATCACCCCACATCTCTGAGCTCCGGGTTCCTTCTCATCAAATGGGCCACAAAGGGTGACTCGGGGTTTCCCTGAGAAAATGTGCAAAGTGTGGAGCATGGGCCTTGCTTACCGCAGGTGTTTAATAAATGTTGGCTCTTACCATGACTGCTCCTCATTTTAGTGGTAAAATAGCTCATCAGGGGGGAGACATTGTTTATCACCCAATAAAGGTGGTGGGGACAACTCCTGAAGGCAGTGGATCTGGTGATGTGAGTGGAGAAAGGGATCAGCTAGCAGGTGAAAAGGGTGACCCCCAAGAAGCAGGGGAAGGGATAACGCCAAATGGAGAGGGAGTGAAAAGGAGATCCAGACACGCCTGCTAAACATGCACACGCGAGTGCACGCATGCGTACGTGCCCTTCACAGGACCCTCCAGTGCTCAATACTGTTCTCCATACCTACGCGCTGGGCGTCCCTCCTGATGGCTTCTTTGTCATGCCAATCCCTCAGCTTTTGCCCATCTTCCACGAAAAATATCTTCTTCTGCTGATTGTGGGAGCCCTTAAAAAAAAAAAGATAAAAACAGTGAAAAGGAAGGAAAGGGAAAATAAGTTGAATAACAGAGACCCGTAAATTGCACTATCTACGGGAGCTTTTGGTCTGTCATCATCTGCTCATTTATGAATTCCCTCAATCTACCTTTGTTAGAGCTGCCATGTGCCAGTCAGGTGGGCAAAGGTCAGATGACAGGTACACACTGTCCACCCTCCTGGTACTCAGAAACTAGCAGGAGAGAAAACAGATGGACAGACAGTCCTTTCCCCCAAGGGAGAAAGCAGTAAGTGTAGCTCCATCCAGTAGAAATATGGGAGCCACAAATGTGAGCCACATGTGTAACTTTAAATTTTCTAGTATTCACACTAAAAAAAATAAAAATAAAAAACAGATGAATCAGTTTTGATAATATATTTTACTTAACCCAGTATATTCTATCTAAAATATTATCGTTTCAACACAGTGTAAAAAATCACTGAAATGTTTTACATACTTTTTTTTGTACTAAGCCTTTGAAATTCTTTTCTTTTTTAAAGATTTTATTAATTTATTTGTCAGAGGGAGAGAGAGGGGGAGTGAGCACAAGCAGGGGGAGCGGCAGGGAGAGGGAGAGGGAGAGGCAGGCTCCCTGCTAAGCAGGGAGCCTGATGCGGGGCTTGATCCCAGGACCCTGGGATCATGAACCTGAGCCACCCAGGCATCCCCTAAGCCTTTTGAAATCCAGTATGTGTTTTACACTTGTATTCATCTCAATTCAGACCCTTCCAGGTGGCTCATGGCTATATACTGGGCAGGGCAGGTAAGTGAACCTCAAATCAGAGGCCTGGAGAAAGGGCTATAGGAGTTGACTTTCACTTGGGAGAACGGGGGAAAATTTCACAGACTTGAGAGCATTTGGGCTAAGCTTTGGGTAAGCAGAAATGAGAGGCAGGGCAAGACTCCCAGGTGCAGTGGAGAGTGGCAGAGCTGGGCTGGGCCTGAGGAGCTCTGAGCTCAGGAGCAGAAGTTGGGTTTTGGTCACTTCTATAGTTCCAATGGCCCAGTCCCAAAGAGGGTGAACATTCGGCCATTGTGTGTGGAATGTATGAACAAGCAATTGGATGGCTGAAAGAATAGGGGAATATACAGCAGTCACAAGAGAGCAGTCCCCAGGGGCTGGGCTCTGAAGGGATTTATTGTGTCTGGGAGATAAGTCCATCCTGGTGGGCCTATTAGGAAGCAGTTTCCCTAATTAAAGGAATTTCATTCCAGTATCTGGGGTCATCAGAAGGTGCCAGATGCTTCCCCATGCCAAGAGTCAAGTCTAAAGACTTGGCCCCGGGGGCTCAGTTAGAGTCTTCCCCAGGTAACACTGCACCACATGGCTGTTTAAATATCTTCCTGTGTTCACGTAAATGAGAATGGCTTTCCACATCACCTTGCCCATTAAAAATCCTGCAGACTTATTCTTGCCACTGTGGCACGCAAGATCCAATAGTCCTATTTCCTATGTAATTAGCTACGAAGGCCCTGAGCATGTGGCATGCTGCAACATTAGCACTAACAAGAAGCCACCAGAATAAAATCATCCCCAAGCCTGTTTATTAAGTCTCTGGCTGATCCTTGTGTTAGCAGATTTTCCACAACGGCTCAATATCCTTATATCAGCTCTAATGATAATAACAATCCTTTGCGTTCCCTCTCCTACAGACCTCTCTGAGCTGTGAGGAGAAAATTCTGAAAGTTAGCATGCCAGATGTGTTGGTCAGAGAGGGAAAGAAAACTGTGAAAACAAAGCCCACGTGCCTACGAATGGTTCGCGGGGGTTCTCAGAAATCACAGAAGCTGAGCTGGAAGTTCCTCCAGCAAGTTTCAACTGTGTTCAGCTACATTTCTACAGGAGACACTCAGCACATCCCCACTGGGGACGCAGGCATGACAACACAGATCCTGTATAAGTGTTCATGGGGTTTACAGCCAGATCCGTATCTCTCAAAGGGTGGTTTTTGGGAGCCCTGGCCCCACCTTGAACCTATTAAATCAAAGTACCTGGGGGGGGGGGTGGAAGGCCAAGATGTGTTTTAAACACAGTCCCCAAGTGATTCTGATTCACAGTGAACCTGGAAAAACCACTTGTCTAAATCCAGCTGCCTCGATTTACAGATATGAAATCTGAAGTTAAGAGAATAGAACAGATTTGCCCTAAATCCCATAGCTTGCCAGCCCCAAAGATCAAACCAGATCTGGCTGTTCTCTCTCTGGGACAGACTGTGAGCTTCTGGAAGGCAGGGGCATGCCCTTGTTTTGGGCATTTGGCCTATTCCTAGGCTAATATCTGGCCCATCTTAGGCCCTCAATAAATATCAGCTGAATGAGTGAATGGCTGCTCATCAATGGGGCAGGCAGTCTAGTTTAATGACTCAGAGCACTCTGGTTTCAGAGTTGAAAAAAACCTAGGTTTCACTTGCACGGCAGGTGCACCCCAATTTCCTTGACTGATGAACAGGGAAAACTAACAGAATAACTATAACCTGTGGGTTGTTGGGAGAACGAACTGAGCTAATCAACACAAAGCATCTAGCTCAGTGTCTGGCACAAAGTTAGGCCTTCTCAGTAAAGGCGGTCTATTAATACATTATTTTTAGAGAAAGCTTATGATCCAGTGCTTATGATGGGCACGTCAGGGGGAAAAGAAGAGGGATGGGGAATCAAATAATAAAACTGTAAGCCTTTCAGAGGCAACCTAATACCTGAGCTGATTCAACTGGCCATTGCTGATAACAGGATTTAGAGAGTCTCCTCATTCACAGAAGGGCATGTGCCCATGTAGAAATTCTTCAGACAAAAACAAAGTTCCTAGTTAATAGTGGCATTCTGCGACAGAAAAAACGTCACAAGACTTTCAGCAACAACAAAGGCACAGACGACACTTCTCAAAAGACAGCAATTCCTATGCAATGGCAATCATTTAATAATGTGCAAGAAAGCATGTCTGGATTTTCAATCCAGAGGTAGCTGTAAGTTTCTTTAATTCTGTAGACTGAAATCTTCGTCTATAAAAGCTGTGACTGTTTCGCCTCAGCATCCATCTTTTGCCCTTGGTTTCCAGGGGTCCTGCTGCTACAGGAAGCAAAGGGTTGGGAGAGCAGGGCAAGAGAGGCCAGGGAGAGTCTGTGAAGGAGGCTGGCAGAATTAACATTTCTGGGAGAAAAGAACATTTCTTGGGAGAGCAGGGCAAGAGAGGCCAGGGAGAGTCTGTGAAGGAGGCTGGCAGAATTAACATGGAAATCCCATTAAACAATAAACTGGAAATGGATTTTGAATGGCTGGTCTAAACTGTTTCTGGTATCTGTGTGCTTTTACCTAACATTCCACGGGAAGAATCGATTAGTGTTCAAACAGCCACATACTCACACACACAATGGAATTTTAATCTTTTGTTTAATCACTATTTAGCGTGCCTGAAACCCTTTGGAAGGAAGAAAGGAAGGTGGTGAAGTAAGCCAACTGTACTCTGGCCAAGGAGAAAGATCTGTTGAAGTGCATGCTCGATTCCCAACATGGCAGCCACGGCAACTCCTGCTCAGAGGAACCAGGCACCTCTGGCTGAGCTGGCCAGTGTCTTCAAAATATGGAAAAAGGGCTATCCACTCTAAAACTGCAATGCTGGAAGTTAAACCAAGCAGGTCATCTGCTTCATCTAGGGTCTGAGGATATATTACAGACCAGATTCTGCTGCAAGTTTTAGCATGGCTTCTTCCCCCAACACCCCTCACAACTAACCCTACAAAGGTGCTAGAATGATTTTCCTTTGAGGTTTAGATGACTTTATATAATTCTAAACATTTGTCTATCTGCTAAGGAGATTATTCTAATAATCTTCACATGCGTACACACACACGCATATAGCAAAGCATTCTCTTCAAGGTTGCTTGCAAGGTTGTATTTCAAAGATGGCCAAGTACAGCTTAATTTAGCTGAAAGCATAAAGTTACTTTAAGCAAGGGAGTTTGGGCAATTGGATAAATGTACTTCCTTTATGAGTTCTGAGGACATAAGCTGGATTGTTTTTATGTATTCATTCATCTAACAAATAAGGATGACTTTGTTGATAAACTGAGGACCTACTATGTACAAAGAAATGTGGGGGAGACAGAGATAAATAAGACAGTCCTTGGATTCAACAAATAGTATGGATATGAGACAAGTATTTAAGAAAGGAAAAAAAAAAAAACCCACGACACTAACATTAGGGCCCTGAAAGTTGTATGGATAAATTCCTGATATTTACAAGAGCACAAGATTAAATTCTACCTGGGACCATCAGGGAGGGATTCCTACAGAAGCAGAGTCTTTGAGAGCTGCCCGAAAGAATGGGTAGGATTTTGATGGGCAGCAATGGGGCGTCAGAATCTAGCTGGAGGAAAAGCATATGCAAAGAAATGGATGTTATGAAATAATGGACAGATTTACTTAATGGCAAGGAGCCTGATTTGGCTGGAGTGAGTGGGATGCAAAAAAGAGTCATGAAGGGTGCCTAGGTGGATCAGCTGGTGAAGTGTCCAACTCTTGATTTCAGCTCAGGTTAGGATCTCAGGGTCACGAGATCGAGCCCTGCATTGGGCTCCCCACTCGGCGAGGAGTCTGCTTGGAATTCTTTCTTCTCCCTCGGCCCCTCCCCCCACTCATGCATGCTTTTTCTCTCTCTCTCTCTAAAATAAATACATCTTTAAAAAAAAGGTGAGGGGGCGCCTGGGTGGCTCAGTCCTTAAGCGTCTGCATTCGGCTCAGGTCATGATCTCAGGGTCCTGGGATGGAGCCCCACATTGGGCTCCCTGCTCTGCGGAAAGCCTGCTTTTCCCTCTCCCACTCGCCCTGCTTGTGTTCTCTCTCTCTCGCTGTGTCTCTCTGTCAAATAAATAAATAAATAAATAAATAAATAAATAAATAAATAAAATCTAAAAAAAAAAAAAAGGTGAGAGTCATGAACCATGAGGCCAGGAAGTCTAGGCCAGAATCTGAGGGCCTTACACTGGAGCTGTTTAGCAGGTGGGAGCCACAGAAGATCTCTGAGCAAGGACTATCTATCCACTTGCAGTCAATCTCAGAATCCTCCTCTCCCTGGGAGAGATGGCAGAAGAAAGATCTTGTTTTCATTCAGAGGAAATGTTCCCTCTTTGTGGGCTGAGGACCACTCTCATTCTGGCTTCCCACAGGTCAGACTTAAATGGGGCTGACTGAACCCTAATCCCAGTAGATAGGGTGGCCGTTCTGAGACCTACCTTTCACCATAACCGGTACCAAGCTGTACGAGAAAACAATCAAACCTAAAGGGCACTGTTTATGGGGGGACGGAGATGCTACAACCCAGCAACCACAAGACTGCCTAAGTCTGCTAAGCCCAGGTCCCTCAAGTCGGCTCTTCTACTCAGCAAGTGGGTGTGTCCATTTTCCTCGCTCGGATAACTCCGTGGTCTCCACACCAGGTTGCTGGAATCTGAAATCTAGAAGGGGCTCCATTTCCTAAGAGGGCAAGGTCATTCACAGACAGGAACCACTGTTTAAAAAGGCTGATCCTGTACTTCCAAGGGCAGAGCCATACCACCTGTCCAATTCACCCTCTGTTTTGAATAGATGGCTCTAGAAAAGGGCATTTGCTACTTAAGGTGTGAAAGCTCATTAAGAGACTTTTTCAACAGCAGAGAGAAAAATAGCCAAGATATTTTGTAACGTCTATTATCTAAAGGGCAAATGGAATCTTTAGTAACTTTTCCATTCTAAAAGAATGATATCAACTTGTACAATTTTCTTCAGAGGAAGTTCCCATGTTTTATCACTGGGGGTGTGTGTGGGGGGGAACAATACTCTGGTCAATAGTTTGATAAGATTCACTTGAGTCTCTCACCCGTCCATCCACCCATCCGTCCACCTGTCTGTCTACCCATCCATCTATCCACTTAAAAGTTTAATGAGTACAACCACATGCTAGGCTCTGTGCTAGGTGTCCAGGATATTGGCAAGTAAGACAGCCAAGGTCCCTGCTCTCATACAGCTTACAGTATCATCTGTGGCGGGGGGAATATACACTTGATTCCGGAACCACAAATAAATTAAAACAGCTACAATGACATGTGCATAAAAAAAAAAAGTACACGGTGCAAAGAGAGTCCCTTTCTTTCAGATCAGATCAGGAGGGTCTGATCTACTCAGCAAAGTCAGGAGAGGCTTCCTTGAAGAAAGAGAGGGAGTATGATTAGGAGTTAATTCAACAGAGAAAGGAGAAGAGCATTCCAGATGGAGGGAAAAAAGCAAGGCTGTGCAAAGGCCCTGTGGCTAGGCAAATATGAAACAGAGGCGGGACTGAAAGAAGAGCAGTGTGTATGGCACACAGAAGAGGAGGGGAAGCCTACTGGGGATGAGAGGTGGGCAGGAATAAGGACTTTGTTTGTCCAAGTATTTTATATAATAATGAGGTGGCAGGATCAGGCTGCATTTGGAAAGTTCTCTTGCAGCCAAGTGGAGAAGGGATTAGGAGACCAAGAAGGGTGGAACTAAGGGAAGAGGCTATCATAGTGTATGTGTTGTGTATAGGCAGAGATGATGCCGGCATGGACTAGGAAGACAGAAGTGGGGATGGACACAGACAGATTTTTTTTTTTTAATAGAATCACGAGGGTTCTGCAGGTCTGCAGTCAAGAAATGCAGCCTGAGAACATGGACACTTGGGTGATAAGTTTATCTTTAAGGTCCGTAAGCCCAAAGTCCCGTGGATGCAGGTGGGGCTGACCTGGGGCCTGAGCCCAGACCTCCCCTCACCTAGCCTGCTGTTTGTTTCATGACATGTTACTTCCAAGTCTGAGCCCTGTTCATAGACAACCAGTCAGGGAATCAGCCCTAATAAGAATTGTATCGTATGTCTATTAAGCTTCAGGAATTAAATGACATGAAGTCAAAAAGAAAGAGAAGCAAACAGTAACTCGGGAGGCTGGAAATCCTCCCATCCCCATGCTTGGTGCACCTGTGCCACGGAAGGTGTCCCTAGAGGCGTCATAATCCCCAGCCTCAGGGATGCGAGCACTTTGGTGTTGAGTGAGCTTTCTCTCAGAAGGTAAGTATTTTCACTACCTCAGAAGACACTGTGAGGACTTCAACCAAGGAAATTGTCATCGGTTTTAATGCCAGAGAAAAAACTGCCTAAACTGAACTTTTGAGAGCTGGTGTGTCATTATATTCCATGGGCAATTGTCAATGGTGACTCTGATTTTATGTTATTTCCCCCTAAAGTGGTGAGTTTATTATAACCTAACCCTTTCATAAGATAAGACTTTACTATGTTATTATTGTCATTATAGCCACTTTGAAGATGACAAAACTGAGGCTTGGAGTGAAAATCAATATGAAAGTGTTTTACAAACTGCCAACCACCCCATGAGTATAATCATCACAACTAATGGTTCTTTCTACACACATCTGCCCACTCCTTCCCACGTCTCGGAACATAGTCAGTTCTCAGGAAAGAAAAACCCGCTGGAGTGAATCATACTTCTGCATCTTGTTCACAAGGGGTCTTGAAAATCTCAGTCTCGCTGATAAGTGATCAACCACAGGGAAGTCTCTAAAACGTGTTCTCAGAGGCTTGGTGGATCGAGCACAACAGAGGGTCATTACACTGCTCTGCAGAGCAGATGTGGATGTGTAAAGAGGAAGGCAGGCAAAACTGGCAAGCTGAAGAGAAGGCAAGTTCCAAGCTCTTGGGGGTTGAAAAATGACAGCAAACACATCCTACTCGTCTCCTACTTGGGGAATTAGAACTGAAACGCCAAGCAATATAGTAGTTGCTCTATTAGTAGTAATAATTACAATCAGGATCCCCTACATTCTGAAGACAGCAAAACAAAGTGCGTAAGAGCACCTGCTTTGGAGTCAGAAAGACCTAGGCTTGTGTCACAGTTCTGCTTTGCTTGCTAGCTGTGCCACCTGAGGCAAGTTACATTGTTTTCCCAAGCCTTGGTTCCTCAAGTATATAATGGGGGATATTAATAGTATCTGGCATAAAGGTTATTGTGAGGATTAAATGAGATATAGCCACAAAGGTCTTAGCGGCGTTTGGTATTTAGGAAGCACTAAAAGTCATAGCTATCATGATTAGTTATTATTTGGATAGTACTTTGCAGTCTACAAAGCATTTTAATATATACTATCCTCTTTCTTCACTACAATCACACCAGAATAAAGGCAGGCATCACCAACCTATCCTAATGCTCTTCCTTGGGGACCCCAGACTCTGAGAATCCTTTCAATACTGTGCTCCAAGCAGCCCTTCACAGTGAGCCAGTGATGGCCAAAGGATAGGACCTATCTGCCATGCCTGCCTCGAGCTGGAAGAGTGAACTCCCAAGTACACCTGGTAGGCGGTGATCCGATGGTTGATTGCTACAATCTTAGATCTTCATTCAGGCTGGATGACTATTCACCTTTGTAAAGATCCCCCAGGGCAGTGGGGAGGGGAAATTGGGGAAAGCAGAAGGTGACTGAGGCTGTCCCCTCCTCTGGTGCTGCCCTCCCCTCACCCACAACTGCCAGGGCCTTCCCATGTGCCATGCCCCGGAGTCACAGAACCTAGATGCTGAATGGGAGCGGAGATGCTGTCTCCTGTGATGGTTCACTGGACCCAGTAACTCTTTCTTTGCTGCAGCACATGTCTGGTCCCTGAGATTGGCTTGGGCACTTAGGAGAGTGCCTCTATACAGATGGCTACAGTTATTAGAAAATTCCTTCTGGTACTTACTCCTTGGGCTCCTTCCTGGCTCACAAGGAGTCTTGGACTGGACTATGATCCTGGCCCCTCCATCTGCCATCTTGGGACCTCTGAACTCTTTTCCATTTCTCTTGGGGTGGGAGCTACAAAATGCTCTGAACCTCCTTGAGAAGCATCCCTACCACCTCCCTGTCCCCTCCCTTACTCTCACTCTGTCATTCTTGTTCTTACATACTGATCTCTTAGACATACAGTGGCCCAGGCGGGATACATGAGGTATAGCCACAACAGCACACAGGATGGTGTTCTCAGAACACACGACTTTGCTATGAAAGTAGACAGTCCCTATCGGAACAAATCCCAGCTCTCAGGCAGGCCTTCCCTGACCTCCCTGACTAGATCATAATCTCTAAGTGTGCCCTGATAGCATCCTTACCACTCCTTTGTGATTTCACATTCATTTGGGTGATTATTTCATTACTGTCTGCCTCTCCCCAAACTGTGAACTCCATCATGGTAGGAGATAGCAATTTTTGTTGAATGAATGAATGAGCGGAGACATCTTTTGTTTTATCTTTTCTAGAGGGAGGAAGGTCATCCATGATTAGACATGTCTAATATAGACACAAGGATTTAATACCATAAAGGGGTTCTGGGGATTAACTTTATCCTTTGACTAAAAGGTTTTAGGGCAACTTAATGGGCTACAAGACTAAAGAGAGCTGGCTTACCTAGATCGTGAAATGATTTCTGAAAGATGCAACATACTGAACTCTTCTACCTTCTTCCTTCATTTTCCAGCTGTTTCCTCTCTGGATCCCTAACATTAAGGTTTGTGCACAAATTGCTGTACATTCCCCAGGAGCTGTTCTCTTTTTCTGCCACAGTAATGAGAATTTTAGCTGGGAATAGGACTTCTCAGAATAAAGGTGATATTTCCCAGACATACATCCTGGCAGCCAGCTGTGGCCTGACTAGGTCCTCTCTGATGAGATGTGAGTGCAGGTGTTGTGCGGCAGTCCATGGAACCCACCTGAAGAAACCTTGATTCCTTCTACCTTGCTGCCTAGAATGCAAGCGCTACCAGGCTGGGTCCCGAGACAGAGGTCCACACCCTAGAAAAATGATGAGGATTCTGGTGGGAAGGAACCTGAGATTCCCGAGGACTTTAGGGAGCAGAGCTGTCACCTCAGTCCTGGACTGCACACTCCCAGACCTTCTTCTCTTGAGGCTTGAAAGCCTGAGAAATAACATTGTGTGATGCAGAAGACCCTGAAGGAGGATTCAGAAGTCCTGGGCTTTAGACTTCTGGCTCTACATTTATGAAGAGTGGCACAGTAGGCAGGTCCCTTGTCTTTCTGAGCTCCATTCTTTTACTGTAGAAGGGAGTTCAAAATAGTATCTGTCTACAACATGATTCTGTAAAAAATGCTAAGGAATCTACAAAAAGGTAGTAGAACTAGTGAGTTTAGCAAAGTTACAGGATACGAGGTGGACAAATGAAAGTCAACTGTATTGCTAAATACCAGTAATGAATCATTGGAAATTGAAATAAAACACAGCATTTACAATGGCAGCAAAAATATTAAATACTTGAGGGATTAATTTAACAAAAACATGCAAGACCTACATACTGAAAACTACAGAACATTAATGGAAGAAATCAAAGCTCTAAATAAATGGGGAAATAAATGCAGAGATACGTCATATTTATAAATCAGAAGACTTGATATTGTTAAGATGTCAATCCTCTAGCTGTAGAATCAGTGCAATTTTTGTAGAAATTGGCATGCAAGGGACATAGAAAACTAGTCAAAACGATTTAGAAAAAGAGGAACAAAGTTGGGGCGCTTAATATCTACTAATTTTAAGGCTTCCTCTAGGTCTACAGTGACTAAGAGAGTATGGTACTTGAGTAAGGAAAGACATGTGATAGATGGGAGCCAAATGGAGAGTCGAGATATAATCGTCAGTTGACGCTGATCAGAGGTGCAAAGGAAATTCAATGGAAAAGGATAATCTTTTCAACAAATGGTGTTAGAATCACCAGATATCCACATGCCTAAATATAAACCTCAATCCTTACCTTATGCCATACACAAAAATTAACTTGAAATGGACCACTTACTTAAATGTAATAGCCAAAGCTATAAAATTTGTACAAGGAAATATGTGAGCAAACTTTAGTAATCTAGGTTTAGGCAATGGTTTCTTAAATAAGACACAAACAGCGTAATATATGGATAAATTGGAATTCATTACAATTTAAAAGCCTTCACTCTTCAAAGGGTAAGACACAGACTAAGAGGATCTATTTACAAAACACATATCTGACGAAGGACTTATATTCAGAATGCATACAGCATATGTTACAGCTCAACATCATTAGTCATTAGGGAAATGTAAATCAAAACTACCATGAGATACCACCTTACACCTACTAGGATAGTGATAATTTAAAAAAAAATGGAAGATAAAAAATGTTGGCAAGGATGTGGAGAAACTGGAACCCTTGTACGTTGCTAGAGAGAATGTAAAATAGTGCAGCCACTGTGGAAAGCAGTTTGGTGGTTTCTCAAAAGGTTAAACACAGAAGTATCCAGATGACCCAGCAATAACACCCCTAGGTACATATCCAAAAGAACTAAAAGCGGGGACTCACGTAGGTATTTTTATGCCAATGTCCATTGCAGCATCATTCACATACTCAAAAGGTGGAAACGACTCAGGTGTCCTTCAACAGATAAAGGGATAAACAAAACACGGCACATACACACAACGGAATATTTTTCAGCCATAAAAATTTTAGGAATGAAATTTTGATATGTTCCACAATGTGGATGGACCTTGAAAATATTACGCTTACTGAAATAAGCCAGATACAAAAGGATGCACATTACATGATTCCACTTACATGAGGCACTTAGAATAGGCAAATTCACAGAGACAGAAAGTAGACTAGAGCTTACCCGGGGGAAGACGGCAGTTAGTGCTTAGACGGAGTCATTATTGTTGGGGATGATGATAAAGTTTTGAGTAGAGTGTTAATGGTGATACAACACTGTGATGTCTTTAATGCCACCGAACTGCACCTTACAAATGGTTAAAATGATGAATATTATGTGTCTTTCTCCACATTAAAAAGAAATACCTCCCTCATTCTCCCCCACCCCCCCAAAAAGCAAATTCTTCCCATTTTCAACCCTTACATATTCCAATAACTCTCTTGGAAATTCACAATGGATGTTATCGTATTTAGGCTCTGTAAAGTCTCAGAGGAAAGAAAGCTACCTAACTTTGTTTAATTTAGCATTTCACCAGTTTGATAGGAAGTTCCCCCCACCCACCCACCCACCCCACCTGCTTGCAAATGATTAACACCCTGAGGAACTCAGGGACCCTGTTTTGAAACACTATGCTAATGACAGGGTTTATGAGGAAGAACACAACATGATTCCTCCCCTCTGCAATGTGCAGTCAGTTTTTTGGCTTTTACTTGGAAGCATGTAGACATGGAACAATGACACAAAGATTTCAGACTGACATACGGACTTGGAAGGAGGGAAATCAAGTTTATGATCATCTTAAGATTTTCGGAAAGAAAGCTTTAGTCACCTGCTGAAGCCTCTGATATCTGTGTCTACTCACCCATCCATTCATCCATCTGATAAACATTCATTGTGTAACTACTATTCGTTGGCCCTGGGTTAGGTGCTTTGGGGAATATCATAAAAGACACAGTTTCTGTCTATGGTGTAGCCAGATTTGATATCATTTCATTCTAGATTTTTTTTTTTTTTTTTAATTTGAGAGAAAGGGCACAAGCAGGGGAGGGGCAGAGGGAGAGAGAAAGGGAGAAAGAGACTCTGCTGAGCAGGGAGTCCTTGTGCAGGATTCCATCCCAGGACCCTGGGATCATGACCTGAGCCGAAGGCAGACGCTTAACCGACTAAGCCACCCAGGCACCCCGAGATCATTTCATTCTAAAAATTGCTACTGGGACCTGGAAGGAGAACCATGAATTATTCTAGCATAACTGTTCTGGAAACAGTTCTGCAGAGGGCACTGGGGATGAGCACTGAAGGATGAGCACAATGTGGGCTGGTGAAGGCACCACCAAAGCAAAGGTGATAAGTTTGCCCAGGAATGTCCCTCACACAGAGGAGTACAGATCATTTTAAAAGCCTGGCTTCTTAGAACTCTGGTTGATGGATCACTTTATGTTTTCTGAATCATTTCTCATATGTAAATTTCTCCAAAAACCCTTGGTTGGCTCAAGAAACAATGTATTTGAAGTTGGAACTGAGGCTCTCGTTTTTTCCTCTAGAGAATTCAGGAAGATTTCTCAGGATGACTGCGGTAAACTGATCGAAAAAGTGGCCCGATCCTCCACCCCTCCCTGTGTCCACATCCTCTGCAGTGGGGCCCTGAGGCTCCTCTCATTAACAGGTGGAATTAACTGCCCCAATGAGGCAGAAGGGACAGTGTGTCCATCGTGAGCCTAAGCCTCAAAAGAGACTTACACTCTTTCCAGCCTGGGTTTTGTTCTTCTGCCTCCTTGAAGGGAACAAGCCCAGGCTAGTATGCTATAGTATGCTAGAGGAATGTGAGGGGCGAGTGGAAGATGAGACACATGGAGAAGAACTGAGGTCAACTTAGACAGAGAGCCAACCCCCAAAGATACAAAAGCCTGGCCAATGCCAGCAGAGCCACCCAGCCTGCCCACAGCTAACCAGAGACACATGAGACAGCGCAGCCAAGAACACAGACACCACCTAACTGATCTGTGGACCCGTAAGGGATAATATATGGTTGCTGTTCGAAGTCACTGCCTGAGGTTGGGATAGGTTTTTGTTTTGTTTTGTTTTTGGTGGTAACAGAAAAGCGATAAATAACCTTTGAGAGGATTCAGTTCAGTTCTGTTTACATCCAAAGGTGCCAAAATAGAAACAAAAAGGAATCCTGTTCTCCTGTCTCGTTTTTTTAAAAGATCCAAATCATACCTGTATTCTCAAGCTCAATTCAAATGCCAGATCCTCAAATACTGTATCCTCATCTATTCCCTTCCACTTAAATAATAATCTCCCTCCCACTAACCTCTCACTGCACTCTCTCTACCCCTCTCTTTTTGGAAGTTAGCCCTGCAGGTCTCCAATTACAACCATTTGTACACAATGTCACTCCTTTCCACCAGATTCTAAACCAGTGCTTTCAAACTATCTGTGATGAAGAACCACTTTGTTTTAATTTCCAATTCATTGTGAACCAAACCATCTGTGGTAGGCAGAATTCTAAGAATGACATCCAATGACCCTCATCCTGTTATATTCCTCTCCCTCTGAGTATAGGTGGAACCTGTGAATACAAAGAGATGTTCCTTCTCTGATTACACCGCGGTACAGGCCAAAGATTATCCAGGTCAACATCATCTAATCACACAAAAAAGCACAGCGTTTCTTCCATCTGGAAGGAGGAGAAGTCAAAAGGATTCAAAGAGTGAGAAGAATCTGACGGGGCATCAGGCAGAAGTGTGAAGAACTCTTATAGTCTAGTCTCAGGAGTCACACTGCATCTCTTCTGCCAGACTCTGTTGGTTGAGGTATTAGCAAAGGTCTACCGAACTTCAAAGGGAGGAGACATAGATTCCACCTTTTAATGGGCTTGTGGAAAAAGGTTTTAGAAGTATTTGTAGAAGTATTAGAAGTATTTAGAAGTATGTAAGATTTTGTTACAGCTACCTTTGGAAAATATAATCTGCCACACTATACAGGGGTGCATTAGTTTTGTTTTGCAACAATTACCACACACTTAGTGGCTTAAAACAATACACATTTATTAGCTCATAGTTTTATAGGTCATGAGTCCAAGCCGACTTAATGGTTCTCTGTTTAGGGTCTCACAAGGTCACAACCAATGTGTCAGCCAGTCCAGGCTCTTTTCTGGAGGCTGTGAGGAAGAATCCACATCCAAGCTTATTCAGGTTGTTGGCAGGTAGATTGTAGGATTGCGGTCCCTGTTTCCTCACTGGCTGTCAGCCAGGGGTTGCTCTCTGCTCCTAGAGGCCACCCGCACGTGGCCCTCCAGTATTCAATTTCTGTATTTCTCTCATGGTGAACTGCCGCCATTCTGCAGACTACACTTTGAGAGGCATCGCCGTTAAACATCTCTGGGCCAAGCCCATTCTTACTCACCTCTGCATCCTCCCAAACGCCTGTTAGAATTCCTGGAAATAGGAAGAACTCAGTAAATGTTTACGGACTGAGTAGAAGACCCAAAGGAAGCCATGGCTGAAAGCTCAACTCTCTCACGTTATGGATGGCAATGTGGCAGTCCAGAGAAATGAAGGGATAAGCTAGTGGTAGAGCTACGAAGCCTAATCTAGGCTTTGCCAACCCAACTACCTATGTGTAAAGAGGGGTTGTCCAGGTATGAGACAATATGGAAGGAAGGAGGCTGGCGAAAAGGCAAGTGTATGCATGCCCACGTAAGGGAGGGGGGCAGCTGCCAGCTGAGTGCCACCAAGTAAGGCCAAGTGAAGACAGATGTTCAGTTTTTAAAAAGAAGCTGGAGAATTCAAGTTTCTCGACACTATTTCTTAATTTTTGATATGCTATCTAGATAAAGAAATATGTTTGCATGCTAGATTTTGTCCAACAGGCCAACAATTTGCAATTCCTGAGCATCTCTCATTTACAGGTAATGAAACTAAGGTCCTGAGAGGTTATAGATTTAACCAAGAACATACCAGAAGAGGTGGTGAGGTTATTTCTGACTTGCCCAGGAATTCGGGGATGATGATAATGATTGGTATTACCAATATTCACTGAACACCTACTATGGGCAAGGCACTATGCCAAGCACTTGGGCTTACAATCTCATTTAATCCTTTCAATAGTCTTAGAAAGTAGGTACCAGGATTTCTTTTTATAGATCCAATGAGAGACTCAGAAAAGTTAACTTGCCCAAAGTATAGTGTAAGTAAGCAGTGGGTCTGTGTTCAAATCAAATGTTTACAAGGGAAACAGGTCTTCTACCATCCCACGTCATTTCACTGTCCCTTCAGCATCCTATCAAAGCTCCCAGGTTGCTTTACCAGGAATGGCTACAAAACCCACCCATTAACATCTGTCTATGATTTCAAGCCAGTAGTAGCAATCTGAGGGTGACCTGTTTCCTGTCCCCCAGAGTCTGAGTGACACTGAGCCTGGGCACTGCTCATCCTTCCCAACTGCTGACTCCCCAGCAGGGCAGGGTGTGTGTGTGTGTGTGTGTGCGTGTGTGTGTGTGCGCGTGCGTGTGTGTGTGTGCGCGTGCGTGTGCGCGTGTGTGTGCGTGTGCCCGTGTGCGTGTGTGCGTGTGTGTGTGTGTGCGTGTGCGTGTGTGTGTGTGTGTGTGTGTGTAGCTAGAGCACTGAGAGCAGGAGCTCGTACCATAGGGCTAGGATGCCCCAGCATCCTTTGCTAAATAGAAGGGAAGCACAGGGCTGAGAGGTGGGAGGTGCCTGCAGAAAATCGGTCAGACCTGTCATTTTCAAACTATGTTCAATGTATCCCTTGGAGATGCTGTAGCTGGGAGCTGGGCCAGGGATGTCCTGACAAGAGGGGCTCCGATTTCTTCTCCGTCATACATTCATTAGGCTTTCAAGTAAGATTCTACGACAAGTGTTCCACTGCTAAAAAAACAAATTTGAAAACCAATGCTCTAAGCCAACCCCTTCACTGCATTTTTTTTTTACAGACAGACCCTATAATTTGATTGGCAATTATAACAATAATAAAGGCACATAGTGAAAGATTTAAAAAGTCAAAAGGGTATACAATGAAAAATATAAATCTCTCCCCACTCCCAACCCCTAGTCCTACTCCTTAGAGATAACCACTATTAACATTTTCTGAGGATTCCTTCCAGAATTTTTAATAAGGAAACTGGACCCCTGAGGTTGGTTTATTTGAGATTATTCAGCCAAGGCTATGTACTAGATATTATGCTCCTGGCATTTCTCTCCCTCTTTCTAACTTGCAAATCTCAAATGTTTCCATAGATTGCAAACTCTCCCTCCCCAGTCCCATCTGTAGCTTCAGAAACCATACATTACGCATCTTCTGGTCTCACTCACTGAACAGGAATATTTTGTGTCTTTTTCATGGGACCCTATTTCCCCATGGTCTTTGTTTCACATGGTGGAAAAACAACCAGAATCACATTCTCAACTGGCCAGTGTTCAAGCCAGGAGCAGTGGCTGCAAAGTGCATGCTCAGCGAGAGGTCTGAGCCACTGGGTGGAAACTCAAGCTTGACCCCAAATCCTAGAAGTTGGAGAAGGGGGAACATCTCTGTACCGTTGGCTCCTCTCTGGGGGCACTGTCAACCTCCTCACTGGTCTCCTGGCCCTTGGGCTGCAGCCCCCAGTTCCCAACCTTCCTGCCTGCATCATGTGCCTCATTCACCTGCAGCCCCTTTTCCTATGTGCTTTCTCTTCTGGGCCCATCTCCAGACTGAATCCATTTTCTTCCTGGGAGTAAAGAGAATATAAATGCACTCGGAGCTCTTTCTCTCCTAGAGAAGACCCAGAGGGCTGATATTTATTGGGCTTTCCATGTGCCAGGTTGCACGAGGCAATTTACAGGGGTTAGCCTCACAATAAGCCTAGAAGGTGGCACTGACTCTTATTGTCCTATTTTACAGATAAGGAAGGTGACTATGAAGCTGGCACAGGAATGCAGAGCTGGTTAACCAAGGCTCAGGGGGGGACTTGTTCAAGTTCCTAAAGCCAGAGAGTTGCCTTGGGCCCTGAGGCTTCTGATGTCAAGCCTGCCCAGTACACTGCCCACATCATGTTTTGGAAGGAGACAAAACACCACGGTACCCCTGGCAGACGCTGGGTAATTCCCCTCCCCCCTCCCCCCGTTATCCAACAGCCCAGCCTTTTCTCAAGGCCCTTGAAGTGGACTCTGAGCAGAAGAGAAGGCCTTAGATCTGTGAAAAAAAATAATCCCATGTTACTTGTCAGCAGAGCGGGCTCCCTGCTGTTGCCTAGGTTACGTGCCTGGAGTTTAAGCCACTGCCGATCACTCCCCTATTTACCTTAATTAATCAGACCCGCGTGGCTCCCTCTGGAGGGGGGTTCGGCCCTCCCCACAGTGCCCAGGTAACCAAGGAAGTTGGGGAGCCCTTCTCGGTGAAATGACTGAAGTCATTTCAGCCCTGGAGGCCCGTGTGGGTGGGAAGAGCACCCCAGAGAGGCCACCTGGAACCAAGGTGGGAAAAGAGAGGTTCCCTGTCAATGGCGTTCACCTGCCCAGAAATTTCGGCTAGCACTCAGAAGGCAAAAAAATACATTGCCAGGCAGGGCATAATTATAAGTTGTATCATTCAGGCTAGCCAAAAGGAAGGCATGAGACCTGAGCAAACAGCTGTCTCATATGTGATAGGCCCCATTTCATTTGTCATGCTTTTAAAAATTACACAAGAAAGAGGCGGAGGAGGGGGGAAGCCACTCAGTCTTCATACTGTGGGGGACTTATTTTCTAAGAAACACACTCAGTAGGGTAACCTGAATCGGCACGTGGCCTCTACCTGCATTTCTGGCTTTCAACTCTTTCCTCTCTTGGTGTGCATTTTAGTTTTTCCTAAAGGAGTCACGGACCACTGGACACGTGGCACTTACTGGAACACTGTCTGAAATATGTCAGGGCTCAAAGAAACAAAATTTATAGACATATTAACTTCAGCCTCCTTGCCAGATAGAAATGGACACATGAGACAGACAGATACACCCACACAAGCTCTTGGACTTGGAAAGCTTGAATGCAGCCAGATCATCTAAAGAAGCCCACGACTCTGTGGTTAAGCCCCACACTGATCCCTATTTGCTCTATATGTAACCTCATTTACAGGATTTAAATATCTGTCCAGGCTAGCATTTCCTCAGTCATGGCGCCAGTCCGAGTTCTGGCTCTCTCTCTCTCTAAGGCACAGAAGTGAGCAACACAAGCTGCTCCCAGCAGGTGAATCCCGATTGGCCTCGTGATGTCCCAGGAGCTGTGACTTCACGTGAGACCCCGAGCAGAGTACCTATTGGCCAGGCCTCGGTTTCTTCATCCAAAGAAGGGAGAGGATAACACCTGCCCCAGAGTCTTCATCAGCTGTATGGAGGCTCAAGGGGGATCCCCCCCCCCCCACATATATGAAAGCATTCTGTGGTTATGAAGGGACAGACATGTGGAAGTGGCCACATCACCTTCTGAAGCTATGGAACCAGTGGTCTCTCACATTGTTTAGCTGAGGATGTGGAAATCACTCTCCCCATCTGCTTCTTGTCTGTAAAAAGTCTGCTGAGTCTGTGGGTCCAGGCCATCTTCAGTCTGGCCCTGCTCTTGTTCTTAGGGAAAATGATGCTAAGTTCGGTTAACTCTGTCACTGGTTCTCCAGTCACACAACTAGACTGGAGCCAGATCAAAGCCTGGCATGAGGAAGGCACGCTATCCTGTTCCAACTTCGGGATTCACCACAGGAAATTATGGATGAGTGAGTGAAGGCGGAAAGATGGGGAACACAGCTTTTGTTAGACAGGAGAGCTCCCGGCGTCGAGCCAGATAGCTGACAAGAGCAGCGCAAGTCAAATGCAGTCACACAGGGAGGAAACAAATATGTTCTGAGAGTTGGGATCCCTTGACCCCCACCAGAGACGTCAGCCAAGTCACCCAGCTTTGGGGATGAGTGTGGCCTCTGACAGGAGAAAGAGGAGGGTCACTGGACCCCAGAGTTGGGGAGTCAGCATCCTCATGTGGGTCAGACACTTGGCCTTCCTACAGGAGCTTCAGTGCCCGAACTCTCTCCTTCCTTCAGACAAGGGCCACCTTCACCTGGGCGTCCCATTTAGTTCCCTGGCCCGAGCCCCTCCTTCTGCCCCCTGCCAGTCTGGCCCTAAGTTCCCTGCCCACAGATATCCCAATGTCCTGTCTCCTGGCCCGTGCCTGCTCCCACTTTTTCTCCTATCGCCCTGCATCCCCTCACTGTCAGAGGCCTGCAGGTGGCCTGGCTTCGGCTGTGGAAGCCTATCTGGCTCAGCAAACTTGACAAAGTCCCTGCCACATCCAGTTTGGCTCTGCTCCACTTCCCATGGCCTCACCTTTCTGTCCTGGGTCCGGGTTGCTTTTTGAGTCCTTCTGATCCCACACAGAGGAGGAAGCACATCACAATGGACAAAGTGGCTCTGGCACATTACAGATCCTTCCTTCAGACCACCAAATGAATCTCCAGGGTTGTTGTTTTTAAAATTATGTATTCATGGAATCCAATAAGAGAGCTAATATTGTTGGGATGTAACACAAAAGTTCCTGGAAAGGAACAATAACAGCTAACATTTATTGAGCTTAATCATTTTTAAGCCCCTGCTTAAAAACCTGCAATGATTTCCCATCATTCTTAAGATTAAACCAAACTCCTTAACGTTCTCACAAGATCCTGCGTGGCCTGGTCTCCGCCTACCGTGCCAGCCCATCCTACACCATGCTCCCCTTGGTCTCAGAGCTCTGGCCACTCTCCTGAGTTCCTCAAAGACACCCCACTTTTTCCTGCCATGAGGCCTCTGCACATGCTATTTCCTCAAGAACACTTGTCACACCCTGGTCCCACTCAAGCACGTTAACTCAGATGCCATTCCTCTGAGAAGCTCTCCCTGACTTCTCAGTCAAGGCTTCTGGCAGACCCAGCGATCCTATTCTTCAGAGCATGAAGTTAGCAAGCAGACCTTTATTCGGAGTGGTTCTTTAATTAATGCATATATCTGTGCCGGCACGATAAGCTCCAGAAGGGCAGGGGTAGCATTGTTCTGGCTCACCTAGCAGTGTAGCAGACACAAAGGTGCTCAAACACTGTCCACTAAATAAACTGAATGGATGAATGGGTGCATATTATGTGCTAGTCCCTGGAACAAGGCCCTCTCGATGTATGATCTCATTTATCCTGAAAACAACCCTCTGAGGTGGGTACAGTTATTATCCCCAAGTTGCAGACAGTAGCTAAAATTTTACAAGGGTTTGGTAACTTGCCCAGGGCCACAAATATAGCAAGTGGTAAAGCCAGGACTTGAACTCAGGTCTGTCTGACTCCAATGCTTGTGCTCTTTACTCTGCAAAACTTGATCCCAGCCAGGCAGTAGAAAACATCTCAAATATGTTCCCTTTGTTTCAGAGTATAAGCTTTGCCAGTGGGTGAGCACAGGGAAGGGAGAATGTTCTCTCCACAAACATGGATCTGAGCCACAAAAAGATAAGACATCTCAGATTCTTCATATTTTCCCAAATGAATTTTAACTAAGTTCCATGGGAACCTCTCAATAATTCCATCTTCCACCTCTCGTTTCTGGAGTACTCTGGAGATCTAGGCCAGAGTGTAATTTGTGAGTGAGAAATAAATCTCTGTGGGTTACAACCCTGACATTTCAGGGTTGACCTGTTATACCACCTAACATTACCAATAAGAATGCAAATCCAAAATCACACACCTACATGATTCCTTAAGGAGATTTTCCTGGATAGAACTTAATATTCTTTTGTCACCTTTACGAACTTAAGGATGTCCTAAATTGCTACTGAAATGTGCAAGCTGTTTGCCCAAATCTGTCTGCTCTATTGTCTCTTCCCTTTGGATTCTGGCATCTGGTTCTATCCAAATGTGCTGTCTTGTCTGAAGGGGAAGCCACCCCTCTCGTGCTTGGACATTGTTTGGTGAACTTCCTCAGCCCCTCTGGGGGTGTAACCTTACAAGTGGGCTTGTAGGAGTCTGAAGCTCCACGGGTGGGGTGGCCTTGCGATACAGCGGTGTTTGGCAGACTGCGGTATCGGTGGACTATGCTGTTCCCGACATCTGAAATGATCTCATGGATGAACACCTGTTCCCCTGCAAGATGTTTGGCCAAGTTGGCTTTGGTGGTGGCGTCTGATGATTGCATTACTGCATAAAGCACCTGACCTTGCTAATAACTGCTCCAGCTACAAACTTGCTGAAAGTCACGTTTTAAGCAATTATCTGGCTCTGAGCAAAAATGTTAATTTCATGCTTTGCAAACACACCTTTTGTAAAAGACCAACTTGCCTATAAAAATTGCTTTTGACATCCCCAAGATAATCTTTAGGGAAAAGACAAAGTTAAAAAAAAAGGGGGGGTAGGAGGGTCTCCATTTAATCAGTTTCTACGACCTTTCACTTGAGTTTTTTTTTTAATGACAAAAAAGAGGTGTTGACAGGAAGGGTCATGAGGAGGCAGAGGAAGACCCAAATCAATGAAGACTAACTTCTAAGGATGCTAAAGCCCTTGCAGGCTCACTGTGCATTGTGCTTTCTTAGATGCAGGGGGTTTGAGAAGCCTGGGAAGTCACACGCTTCACGCTGACTGACCTAAGCATCTCGACCCATAGGGATGCTCGGGGCTGAACAGTTCATTCTGCTGGCAAGAAAAAGGAGGCCTAGAGACGGGACGTTCAGCCAGGCTACCATAAAGGTCAATGCTGGGGTCAAGAATCCAACCCAGGGCCCCTGACCTCCCAGTAGCGTACGTTCCAGCAAGACGTGGCACTAGGACAAAGAGAAAATCTAAATCTTTTCTTCAGAAGTTAAGGAGAGTGACTCCAGTCATGCTCCTTCTCCATGATTTCCTACAGTGCTGGGTGTTCCCTGATATCCACCAGACGGCGTGATTCAATTCAAGAAGCATTTCTTTAATGTGCATTAGCAATGCTTCTCTGTGACTTTGTTTTTATCTTATTCATCGTATCTCAAATCTTACTTTCCTCTCCATAATGTGGATGTCTTAATTTAACTTTATTATAGAAGTAATGTGTTTCTTTCCTTTCTTCTCCAAATAGTTTTGAGTAAACTTACTGATGCTTCTGGAAGGTATGCCTTGTTATTCCAACAAGAAATCTACCGCATGAAAGTCCATTCATAGGCAAAGATCTGATTAACTACCATATTAGCAGGTGCTAAGCAGGTGGACCAAAAAGCCAGGCAATGGGCTATGGGGTCCAGGAAAAAGGAAGATAGATCAGTTACAATCTGGAGTTAGGTTCTCCAAAAGGATGGATAAATTTGTTGTTTTTAATGAGTCCCTAATTGTGTTTTCCCTGACTGTAGATTTTTTTTTTTTTGAAAAGAGAAAAGCACAGAGAAGAAAATTTAAATACAGGAAACTGGGAAAAAGGGTGCACAGGACTTAGTAATGTTTTTACAACTACATGTGAAATGTATAATTATCTCAAAATAAAAAATGTAATTTAAAAAATCCTCCATAATCCCACCACCCAATAATAACCACTGTTAATAATTCTGTGGTTACCCTTTTTATCTTGTTTCAGTGCATGTGTCTGAAATCTGAAATCTGAAGACCTAATTGGAAGTCTGGAAACAGCTTTCTTTACCCGTCATTGTGTCAAGAGAAATTTCCTATTATTAAAAGTTCTTTGAAAGTATTTTCAAAGGGTGCATTATATTCTATTACATGGGTGAATCATATCCCCTACTGCTGGACATTTAATTGCTTCCAATTTTCCACTATTATGTTTTTTCATGTTATATATATTTTACTACAATAAAATTTTTTGGGGTAAGTTTCAATAAACATCCTATCCATGTCACATTTCTGATTACCATCTCAGGATGAACTCCTGGACAGCAAATTCCCGGCTCTTTTTCTAAGACTCTCATCATGTTAATAACAAAGTTCTTTCCTGATGGGAATAGAGGGAGGTGGGCAAAGTTGTTGTTGTTGTTGTTTTTAATGAAGCTGAGAAATGTCTTAGTAGAAAAACTCCAGGTGACTGCAAAGTGCCTAATTGGTGATTTTCAAATGCAGGGCCATCTGGGAGCCGGGCAGGAGGATCCAGGAAACCCACAAACCCACATGCCTACAAACTGGGGTGGGTGCCTCATCCAGCTGTCATGCTCTCCTTGCATCTCAATACAAAATGATCTTTGGAGAGAGACACACTAAACCAGGACATATGGGACTGTCTTTTGTAAAAGGAGGTTGTTCACTCTTCTCCTAGGAGGGTAATAGCTTGGGAAATATGCACAAACCATTGCTGCTAGGATATAAACAGCATGAAATTATCCAAACTTGGAGCCATTAAAGATGCACATTGTGAATTTAGAATCAAAACACTCTATAAATTTATAGCAAATCTGCACATTGAAAAATCAGTCTGCAGACTATAAAAGCAGTTGTTGGTTTAAAGCTTTTGCAGTATATGTTCCTGAATATACTTCCAGGGTGGGCACAAGGTGTGAGAGCAGTGATTTCTCTCATGGAAGGCTTCATTGACATCAGGAAATAAAGCGGCTCCAACACACCTTCCAAGGAGGTCCCTTTCTTTCAAGGTCTGATGTTCTCCACTGTTGGTTCTAGCCATTTGTTCTGGAAGTGATGTGGTCAAGTTCTCCTTCATGAGCCTAAAGACTACCTGAGACCTTTGCTGGTTCTTTCATATGTTGGGGAGTGGGATAAGAAATAAGGGACTGGACAAGTTACCAGAAGGCTCCACATATCTCTTGCCAAAATATAAATACTGCCAACAAGGGAAGACATGCAAGGTTTGGAAAACTCATTGAGGACTCTTTGTCTTCAGAAATTATACTTGCTGACTGTTTTTCAGTGTTTCCCTTAGAGAAGAGAGATAAAAGTCTGCTCACCAGGACTCCTCCCCACCCCTGGAATAAGGTCGGGGAAGGAGCTGTGAGTGGAGGTTCTCTTGGCTGTCACTTCTGCCCACTGGAGGTCAGAAGAAAGTCTCCTCTTTGGCAGATGACATGTGGGCCTGCAGTGTTTGGCTGTGGTTTCAGGCACTCCCTACGAGCTGAGAGGGGGCCTATACTGCTCAGAAATGGAATTAATTTCCTCCAGGGAAGGCTGAAACAAGTGTTTGTTTAGCCTTGTCCTGGAGAGACTAAAGGGTCAAGGGGGACAGCCAAAAAGCCTTTTTACTTGTCTCTGTCCCTTGGTATTGTAACATTTCCACCTCACTTTAAAAAATGTTACTTGCCAACCTATTATTTTGAGCAATTTCAATAGGAAAGTTGTACAAATAATAAAAAGAACACCAGTATACCCTTCACTTAGGTTTACCAATTTTAGTATTTTATCACACTTGCTCACCAACCTCTCTATATGTTTTTTGCTGAATCATGTGAAAATAAACTGCAGACATCATGATGCTTGACCACTGAGTACTTCAGCATCCATTTCTCAAGCAAAAGAACTTTCCCTTACATAATCACAATTCCATTATCACACTGATATAAACTATTATCCAATACTCACTCTGTATTCAAAATTTCCCCCAAATTATTATTTTTTTAAGATGTATTTATTTGAGAGTCAGAGAGGGTAGAAGGGCAGAAGGCGAGGGAGAGAAATCCTCAAGCAGACTCCCTGGTGAGCACAGAGCCCGATGTGGGGCTCCATCCCAGGGCCCTGAGATCATGACCTGAGCCGAAATCAAGAGTTAGATGCCCAACCAACTGAGCGACCCAGGTGCCCCCCAACCAAGTTATTTTTATTAATTTCTTAACTGGTATATAATTCACACAACATAAAATCCACCCTTTTAAATGGTAAAATGCAATGGGTTTTTAATATTCTCACAAAATTGTGCCATCTTCACCACTAATTCTAGATCATTCTCATCACCTCAAAAGGAAACTCTGTACCATTATCAATCACTTCCCATTTCTTTCCTCTCCCCAGCCCTTGGAAACCACTAATCTATGTTCTGTCTCTATGGATTTGCCTCTTCTGGACATTTCACATAAATGGAATCATATAATAGGTGGCCTTTTGTGGCTGGTTTCTTTCACTTAGCATCATGTTTCCAAGGTTCATCCATGTTGAAGCATGGGTCAGTATTTCATTCCTTTCTACAGCTGAATAATATTCCCACAGTATGGATAAAGCAAATTTTGTATGTCCATTAATCAGTTGATAGACATTTGAGTTGTTTCCACCCTGTGTCTGCTACGAACATCCACGTACTAGTTTTTGTGTGGAAGTATGTTTTCATTTCTTTTGGTAGACAGCTAGGAGTGGAATTGCTAGGTCACATGGGTAACTCTGTGTTTAACCTTTTGAGGAACTAGGGACTGTTTTCCAAAGCAGCTGTATCATTTTATAGTCTCACCAGGAATGCATGAGGGTTCGAATTTCTCTACTTCCTCACCAACACTTGTTAACCGTCTCCAAAGTGCTTTTACCCTTATCTTTTCCCTGAACCACGATCCAATCAGGGATTCTGCATTGTATTTACTCTTGTTTTCTTTAATCTGGACCTGTTCCCCAACCTTCTTTTGCCTTTCCTGATGTTGACATTAAAATTAGAATAAGAACAGAGTCTAGTCCAGAGAAGGTATTCATCCCTGATCCTGGTGGGTCCTAAAGCACCTTTCTCTTGCTCACTGCATCAAAAACTTGGGAGCAGTTTCTGGGTTGATGAGCTCACTAGCCTTGTACGGGTTTTTGGTCAGAGCCGAGCAAAATGATCTTGTGACTCTTAAGTGGGAAATGCTTCTCGACACCTTAAGGCTTCTGTTTGGCATCAGCAGGCATTTCAGGGAAAGCAGCAGGTTAGTCTGAGATGGAGGAGAGCATGTCTGGGGGCACTGAGGAATCTGGGCTCCTGCCTTGAAGCTCCGGCCGGGCTGTTGTGAGTGCTGGAGTTAATTGGGGGCACTGAACTACCACAGGGGATGGCACTATGGAGTCATACCCACCAGCTCCACCACAGTAATGAGCTCTGACATGTATCACATCTCAGACTGTAGCTAATTAAATTCGCCACAGCTTCTCCAACAGCAATGAAGACTTGAAGCACTGAGCTATGGGGGGACAGGATCAGGGACCCTGGGACCTACTCCTGGCTTAGCCACAGATTCCTTGCATGACATGAGGCAGGTAGATCAACCTCTCTGGGCCCTCCCTAATCTATAATGTGGGGGGAGAGGAACACGTGAGGTTTCTTTAATCGCTGGGAGTCTCTCATCCTAGGCACGACACTGTCAGTTCACGTTACTGGCCAATAACTCAGATGTGCTCTTGTCAAAGGGTGATCGTAGCAAGAAGAGCTAATGTAACACGGCTGTGGCCTCGCAACAATGCTACTGACTCTTCACTTTGGTGCGGCGCCTTTTACAGCTCTTCCACAAGTGTCAGCTCACTTGTCCCCTCATGGCGTAGACGGGGAACAAGGGATCACGCCCATTTTGCAGGTGAAGGTTTACAGATCTGAGGTGAATTCACTCATTCTTGAATCATCACGAAGCACCCACCGTGCGCCAGGGGCCGTGCGCTAGGCCCTGGGTGCACAACAGTGAGCTAGGTAAGAAGGATTTTTCCCTCTTGAGCTTTTAGTTGGGTGGGGAGGACGAGTAAATGAGCTACAACAACAAAATGTGAGCAGGAAGTCCACGCAGGGGCCTCGAATCCGGGCTCGTGGCTCGTGGCTGGCCTCAGGTGGCCTTCACGGACCACGTGACTCCTAGTCCTCACGCAGGGCTCTTCGAGGTCTTCTAGGGTGGAGCAGATATGCTTCATGTAGCAGGAATAAAGCTCTCACCTGGGGCCTACTTTGCTGGTGGAGGAAGGGCAACAGAACGCTTTTCCCCTCAGTGCTTAACACAGAGCTGCCCAGTGAATGAATACCAGTGCCCACGGGCCTCATCTCCTAAAGAGACAAGAAATCAGGGCAAGGCTGCTGAGGGACGTTAGGTTTTGAGTAAACTCCCCGAGGTCCTTGGCTTCAGCAGCTGCATGTAGCACTCTTGGACAGTGCTAAAAGTCCAGTCCCCCTCTTGCTGGGGCTCAGTTTCTCTGTCTCCCCACCTGCAAGGTGAACAGCTTGAACTAATGCTTGCTCTTTTGCTCAAATCTACTCAATGAGCTCTCAAAACTTTCTCTATTCATTTCTCCATCAAAAGACAAAGACAAAGCATGAATTGATGCATTTCGGTGGTGTCTCATAAAATGAAATTAACAGTGTCAGGAATTTTTATTGACTCTGAAGTCAAACTCTTCAAGGCTGATTGGCTGGACACAGCTGTTTAATAATGAGCACCCCCCTCCACCCCACCTCATACTCCTTGGCAGTTAATAGGGCCATCCCATAACTCTTCCCATGAGAAGGAGAGGAGAGAGAATGGCCGGTGTCTACACTTTCTGCAGAGGCTGGTTCATAAAGCAATATTTATACATTCCCTTTAACCTGACATTGCATAAGATCTATTACCAGTTAATTAAATTGTAACCGTTTTATACATTGACTTCTGGTTGTGATCAGCATCTAAATTTACAGATCCACAAGTCCACATTGACTTGCACGAAGAAGCTAAATAATATTCACTTAAAAGAGCATTAAATTGTGCAGAACCATCATGAACAGTCAATAAAGGCTTCATGTTAAACAGAATTTAAAGAGATGGTATTTGCTACCATACTCCCTTGAGAAACATATGCCTTTAAAAGTTATTTCCTACCCCTGAATTCCCTGTGACTCCAGTGGTTTTGACAATTTTCTGATTTGTTTAAAATGAACGATTATAAAACCTCATTAGAGGCATTTGCATTCATCTAAATGGGGGTGCGTCCTGGTTCCTGCCACTGTCATAAAGGGAAAAGAGACAGGAGACTAATTAAGTAACAAAGCCTCAGCCAGAAACCTCCTTTCCAGAGGCATAATCTCCTTTGCCAGGCGTGGGGCAGATGACTGGCTGCACGCTCCCTCCTCGGCCTAATCCTCCCTCCTCAGCAAGAAGCGTTCAGACAGTGTCTGGAATAATAATGTAATTACGGACAGCTCAAACACCTCATCCATGAAGGACAAGAATTTGGAGTCTTTCAAATATGGGAAGGAGACTCAAAGGCACCAATGGGTGGCTCCTTTTTGGGGGGCTAAGGGGGTTAGAATGGTCTTTCTCTTTTTTTTTCCCCCACTAAAGTAAACATGCTTCTCAGAAGGAAAGTAATTGCTTTTAACCAAGACATGATGGCCACTCAGGTCAAAGTGGCTTCTTTACTCACTCAAAACACAACCCCCAAACCTCAAGTATCTTTCCCCAAAAAAGCCAAATATTTTTCGTTTGTTTTCTTCCATCATGGTTCTTCCTTCAGTCTAGATTATAAAGTTCTCACTGTTCTGAAAGACAAGATACAAGATTAATGGGCAGGGATTGTGTTCTATGAATTTTATATTCCCTGGATTTAGTGCAGTAATTGCCACACAGAAGATGCTAAATAAATGTTTGCTGATTGGCATCAGTTACACTTAATGCTGTTTAAGTTAAATCTGATTTTGCTAATTTCAGTTTGAAAGAATACCATCCTGTGGAATACTCTGAGTACAGGGGCTCCCACTGCACATGTAAGTATCATAAAAGCCAAAAGCCAAAAACCACAGTCCAGAGCCATGATTTTCAAACAGCATTCCACAGAGGCCTATCATTCAACAGAGGTGACCAGGGGTTATGTTAGGGAGGGAAGGAGGTAGAGACTGCTGGGCTGCCAACCCCATCCTACATCCATCCATTTCAATGGAAACAACTCACTTCTACCTGTTTTCTGTGCTAGGCTTTCTCTTCTCTTCTTTCTTCCTTCCTTCTTCCTTCCTTTCTTCCTTCCTTCCTTCTTTCTTTCTTTTTCTTTTTTTCAAGATTTTATTTATTTATTTGAGAGAGAGCACAAGCTGGGGGGAGGGGCAGAGGGAGAGGGAGAAGCAGACTCCCCCTGAGCAGGGAGCCCGACGCAGGGCTCGATCCCAGGACCCTGAGATCATGACCTGAGCTGAAGGCAGCTGCTTAGCTGACTGAGCCACCCAGGCACCCCAGTGCCAGGCTTTAACATAAAAACATCCTTTCAAGAAAAATGTCCTACAACTGGACATTCATATTAGTCTCAAAGTATCTCTCTACCAGATAATACTAACTGCACAGGGAAAAATAGTACCTTTACATTGGAGAGACCTGACATACATCATCTTAACACGGTGGGTAATAACTCACCATGTACCTCTGATATAATGCACTGAGAAGGCACCTGTCATTTCTATGGTGTTCTTACCCACGTGCGTGAGAAACATCAGACAAACCCAAATTGGGGGACATTCTACAAAATAATTGGTTATTCTTTTCAAAGTGTCAAGGTCATGAAAACACAAAGAAGAGACTGAAGAAATGTCACAAATTGGAGGACACTAAGGAGATATGACAACTAAATGTAATATAGGATCCTGGGACAGAAAAAAGAATACTAGTGGGAAAAAATGGCAAGGCTCAAATAAGGTCTGTAGATTGGTTAATAACATCATTTCATGGGGCACCTGGGTGGCTCAGTTGGTTGAGTGTCTGACTCTTGATTTCGGCTCAGGTTGTGATCTCAGGGTTGTGAGACTGACCCCTGGATCTGGCTCCAAGCTGAGTGTGGAGTCTGCTTAAGATTCCTTCTCTCCCCCGCCATCTGCCCCATCCCCCTCTCTAAAAAAAATAATATTGTTTCATGGTCTAGATAATTGTACTATGATTGTATAAGATGTCAACATTGGGGAAGCTGGGTGAAGGGTACAAAGGAATATTTTTGCAATATTTTTTGTAAATCTAAAATTATTCAAAATAAAAAGTAAAAAAAGAAGTTTCCAAACTAAATCTAATTTTTAAAAAATCACCATCTGAGAGAAATATAATTGGAATTTTGGATTGATCTTCAAATATGAAAAATATATATAGAAAAATAACAGAATCCCTGTTATGCCAAGTCTGATTTAGGTCTATGTGTGAATTCTAATGTTATTCATTTTAAAAAGCTTGACTGTCTGGCTTTTCCTGGCAATGCTCCATTATTCCTAGAATAAAGTAAAGACCAAGTGGTGATGGACAAGAGCTCAAGACAATACACACTGAAGAAGAAAGCACTGCAGCTTGGACACACTGGTGAAGAGGCAAAAGGGGGAGGGGAGGGAAAGACGGAAACTGGCTGGGGATTGAATCAACTCTGGTTTCACCCATAAAATTCATGAGAATTTTGCATTCTCTTCCTTAATGTACTCATGATTATTTTCATATAAATGTTACAGTCATTTATACAGTCGCCCACCCCCAAATCATGTCCAGAAAAGAAGAGTCATGTTAATTCTGTGGGTTCTCATACCTACTGGTGTACACCCTAACTTCTAGAAGCACAGTGTATAAATAGCTTAGGAAATGTTTATATTCAATGTATCAGTGTATGCTGTTAGTACAAAGAAGTGCTTTAAAATTTTTTTTTTTTTTTACAGATTTAAAGCTTAAAAACACAAATACATCTGCAGAATCTCACTCATCCAGAAAACCTTGCTGCCTAATGATGTCAGATAAAGGAAGCACTGCTCTAGCAGGAAGTTGTGTTAAGACCTCAGGAAACTGGCATGTACATATATTAGTTATGCATGGGAAAATAAAGCCTGCCCTTTCTTTTTCTATTTTGAAAACTGTGGGTTTGGCAAATGTCCCCATGGTTCTTTTATTTCTTAAGGAGAATATCTGAACTGCTGATAACAGATAACCTGTTTTTGAAGCAGTGTTAAAATTCTGCATTTGGCCCTTCTTTCTTGGAAAGCAGGGATCCCTGTTAGGAGTGTTTTTTTTTTTTTTTTTTTTTTTGGTCCTCAAGAAACTCAATAAACATTAAAATATCTGTTGTTTTAAATATAAAGGCAGGCAATTGTCTTCTTGGTCTTCATTCCTTTGTTTTTCTAGAACCTACACTCTCACCTTGAGGAGCCAGCCCTCTCCCAGCATCCGTTCACAGGGTTTAGGGAGGCTGGCTTCTTTCTCAGTTCCACAAGTGGAGGCCTGACCCATACAAAGTGTATGGTATCTTCCTGACAACCATAGAAGGCTTAAAGACAAGTGCATGGCCCAGAGTCGACACAGAGACTGGCTCAGTGACTTTGATTAAAAAGATCAAAAAAGAGCCTTTCTCTTTCTGCTGCTACCAAGCTGAAGGAAGGAAGCCTGGAGCTCTGGGAGGCCTCCTGCCACCATGTAGGGGAGAGCCAGCCCGAGGAGAAGCAACCCAGCTCCGAGCAGAGATCGCAGGAGACCTCTCAGCCCCAGGATTCAGCCACACCTGAAGGCAGTACATCTCCAGTCTTTCTACTTACATATTCCAATAAAGTCCCTTTTTTGCTTAAGCCCATTTGAGAAGAATTTCTGTCACTTGCAACCAAAAGAGTCCTAATACAAACATCTTTTTAAAAAAAAAATAGAGACTATTAGGAAGGCAGAGATGAAGTGGGGCTTTCTAACCTCTAAAATTCAACTTTAGATCCAGGGTCAGACAATTCTACTCAGATAAAAGGATAGTCGGGGGCGCCTGGGTGGCTCAGGGTTAAGCGTCTGACTCTTGGTTTCAGCCCAGGTCATGATCTCAGGGTCATGGGATTGAACCCCGTGTCAGACTCCGCACTCAGCACAGAGTCTGCTTGGAGATTATCTCCCTCTCCCTCTGCCCCTCCCTCTGCTTGTGTGCATGTGCTCTCTCTCTCTCTCTCAAATAAATAAAATCTTAAAAAACAAAGTACAGTCATAAGGGCAAGAAAGCATAAAGAAGTCAAAAGAAATTGGTTTTGAAGTTCAGCAAATGGGATTTGAAACTGACTCTGCAACTAACCAGATAAACAGCCTTGGGCAACTGCTAACCTTCTCTGAGCTTCTATTTCTACATGTCTAAAATGGGAGTGATAACTGCACAGGGTTGTATAAAAACCAGAGAGATACTGGATGGCACAGCGAAGTACTGCCCTAACAGGGTTCTTTCTTTCCTTTGCTAGGGCACAGATAAGGGAGTGGGGGAGGATGGCAGCATCTGGGTTCAGGAGTCGGCGGTTGAAGCCCATGCAGAAGTGCTAACATCGAAAACATCTGTGGTGAAAGATGAAACAAGGGGGAAGTCAAGCCATCCTGTCCAAACAGTGCGACTGTGCTTGAAGATAAATATGTGAACCAGATATCTGATGATCAAGTGCATCACCAATCCACTCTCTTCCACAGCACTGTTTAGTCTTCCCATTGAAAAACACAATTATATTCCACTAATGGAGCTTCTGGGGGCTGATCTGGCCCTCAGTTTCCAACAGCTGGCCCCTACTGCGCACTGAGAAAACCTCCCCTACTTGGTAATATGAAATAATAATAACTACAAGGAAGAAATGAATGCAAAATAAATGGGAATACATGAAATAAAATGAGATAAATCAAATCAATGAAAAGAAGTCTCAAACTGGAGGTCGAAAGTCACCTCCAGTCCACAAGGGACAACACACAACCCTGTTTAAAACAATACAAACATATCTTGCCAACTACTAAAAATCCAGAAAGTTCTTTTAAAGATCCAGATGTCCAGCTTCTTTTGAATAACCACAAGGCCTGGCAACCTAGCCCTGTGTTCTTACATGGCAGCAGTTGGCAGACGCTGAGTTGCCAGTGGATGCCCCTCAAGATGGGGAGGGGGGACACGCTCTCCAACCGTCTGCTCTCTTCCCAACCTGCCCCACTCTCGTACTTGGCAGGGATCGCTCATGCAACTGGCCCCCAGAGCCCCTCTAGGAATCTGCATTTGCTGCCCCCAAGAAGGAAGTAGATCTAGGACCTCAGGAAGCCATCACCAGCCTCTTCCTCTGTCAGCCTCTCCACTCCAGAAGCAAAATTAGAAGGGGTACTAAGAAAGGAAGACTTTTACATCTGCCTTCAGCTCAGGTCATGATCCCAGGGTCCTGGGATCGAGCCCTGTGTGGAGATCCCTGCTTCGAAGGGAGCCTGCTTCTCCCTCTCCCTCTGCCTGCAGCTCCCCCGCTTGTGCTCGCTCTCTCTGTCAAATAAATAAATAAAATCTTTAAAAAAGAGAAAAAAAAGAAAGGAAGACTTTTAGTGGTGGTGGATGTACAACTCTGTGAACACACTAAAAACCACTGAACTGAACTTAAAAAGGGTGACCTTTATGGTATGTAAATTATGTCTCAATAAAGCTGTTAAAGGAGAAGAAGCAGAGGAGGCTGGAAGAGGGGGGTGAGGGTAAAACGGGGGGGGGGGGGGAGGAAGAGGAAGAAAGGCTCCCTAGAGGATAAGGTCTTGACCAGACTATGATACTGACAAGGTTTAGCCTTGGTAACCTCCCAGCTTCCTTTTTAGTGTCCCTCTCCTGGAAAAGAAATCTGGTTTTCAGCCAGACTACCAGAGCTGTAAAGTATGGGAAAGTAGAAGGCATACAAGATCCACAGTCAGGAAACCCTGCTTTGCCATCCTTAGCTGTGTGATCTTGTGTGATTCCAACTGCCTCTCTGGGTCTCCATGTCACTACTATAAAATAAAGATGAGAGTTTCTGAACTGCCTACATCAAGGATAGTTTTGAGTAACAGTAGAGACAAGAGATACGAAAGCATTTTTTTTTTCTTTTAACCAAAGGGTTGTACCAGGTGCAACGAATACAGGACAAAACATTGTATCTCTGCCCTATGTCTGTGAGAGATATAATTAATGAATCACAACACTCCTTATTGTAGCAAGCATTAGAACTGCTTACCTAAGAGCTCTTTTCCCCATTTGCCATGTTGCCAGGGCCCAAATTTTGATAAAGCTACCATATTTCCTTCACATAATTAACCAGTATATGTTGGTGAGTCTGTGCCAATCTCGGTGGTCTGATTTTCCTTACGAGGCACTGGTCCAAGGATAGAACCACTGTGCAGGTATTAATTAGTTGGGGTTAGAGGCATGAGTTGGGGAAGGATTTCTTCACTGATTAAAAGACGACAGAGAGAGTAAGACTGATGAATCACATACCTGTACCCCTGGAACAAATAATACATTATATGTTAATAATAAATAAATAAATAAAAGATGGCAGAGAGAAAGAGCTCACTGCCTAACTAAGAATATCAATCTGGAATGACCAACCCTAAGACATAATCCAGCAAATGTACTGGGAAAGAAGGGAGAAAGGGAGGGAGGGAGGGAGGGAGGGAGGGAGGGAGGGAGGGAGGAAGGAAAGAAAGAAAGAAAGAAAGAAAGAAAGAAAGAAAGAAAGAAAGAAAGAAAGAAAGAAAGAAAGAAAGAAAGGAAGGAAGGAAGAAAGAAAGAAAGAAAGAAAGAAAGAAAGAAGAGAGGGAGGAAGAGAAGGAGGGAGGGAGGGAGGGAGGAAAGAAGTATCCTTTTGGGTATCTGAACAATAAAAGGGCAAGGTACTTACAAGGGGAGGAAAATTAGATCACCACCAGACTTTTTAACAGTAACACCAGGGGGCGCCTGGGTGGCTCAGTTGGTTAAGCGACTGCCTTCAGCTCAGGTCATGATCCTGGAGTCCCAGGATCGAGTCCCACATCGGGCTCCCTGCTCAGCAGGGAGTCTGCTTCTCCCTCTGACCCTCTCCCCTCTCATGCTCTCTGTCTCATTCTCTCTCTCAAATAAATAAATAAAATCTTTAAAAAAAAACAGTAACACCATATGCCAGAAGAAATGGGAGTAAGTAACATATTCAAGATACTCAAGGAAAAAACATATGAACCAAGAATTTTATATCCAGCAAAACTGACTTTCCAGTATAAAGGACACAGCTGTTATCAACATTGAAGAACTCAAGAAATATTGCTCCCATGAGGTCTTTCTAGAGAATGTTCCAGGTGTAGAGGAAAGATGGCAGAGGAGTAGGGGACCCTATTTCAACTGGTCCCCGGAAATGAGCTGGTTATCTACCAGACCACTCTGAGCACCCACAAAACCAGTCTGAGATGTAAGAAGATCTGGATCTCTACAAACAGAATATCGCAGGTGGTTGGTTTCGAGGTACGAAGCGGGGAGCCGTGGTTCTGCGGGCAGATATCGGAGGATAAACGGCAGCGGGAGGGAGCCTGGCCGTGGGGATCCTACACCACCAGTGAGCAACAGCCTCGCGCGCTGGGGACAGGGCACAGACTCGCAGACCGGTAGCGGTGGGGAAAGGACTTTAGGGCAGCCCCTGGGGTGGAAACCCAGAGCGGTGGGGCCGGGGGTGCGATCTGGGGGCGGCTGGCGGTTTTAGAAGCACAAAGGGCAGAGACGTGCTCCGACCTGGAGGCAGGACTGGGGGCACTGCAGAGGGGCGCACAACCCAGGCCGCTGCAGTTTATAGCAGCACCGACGGAAACGGAGACAGTGTGGCCTGAGAGCTCACTGAAAAACAGACTGCGGTCTCTCTGCTCTGAGGCAGAGGGTTGGAAATGGTCTCTTCTGCTCTGACTCGGGGAAGAGACGTGGAAAGCCACCAGGGAAAGCTGCCAGAGAACAAAAGCCCCAAAAACTGATTCCCGTGGAGCCCATCCCCCACCACAGGGGGGCAGGGCAGCTCTGCCCAAACAGGGTTGCCTGAGTAACAGCGCGGCAGGCCCCTCCCCCAGAAGACAGGCTGGGAAAACAAGGGGCCAGCAACCCTAAGGTCCCAAAAAAACAGGTGCATCTTGCTTGGGTTCTGGTCAATAATTTGGACTTTATACATTCCCTCAAACACCCATCAACAGAATGACTAGGAGGAGGAGCCCCCAAAATAGAAAAGACTCAGAGATTATGACTTATGCTGCAGATTTACAAATGGATGCAGATATAACCAAGGTGTCGCAGGTGGAATTCAGGCTAGCATTTGTGAAGACAATGGCTAGAATGGAGAAATCAATTAATGGCAACATAGAGTCTCTAAGGGCAGAAATGAAAGCTGAATTGGCAGAACTTAAAAATGCTATCAATGAGATCCAATCCAATCTAGATAATCTAACAGCTAGGGTAACTGAGGCAGAAGAACGAATAAGCGACCTGGAAGACAATATAATAGATAAAAAGGGAAAAGAGGAGGCCAGGGAAAAACAACTCAGAATCCATGAAAATAGAATCAGAGAAATAAGTGACACCATGAAGTGTTCCAATGTCAGAATAATTGGAATCCTGGAGGGAATGGAGAGAGAGAGGGGACTAGAAGATGTACTTGAGCAAATCATAGCTGAGAACTTTCCTAATCTGGGGAATGAAACAAACATTTGCATCCTAGAGGCAGAGGGGACCCCTCCCAAGATCAAGGAAAACAGGCCAACGGCCCGGCATGTAATAGTAAAACTTGCAAATCTTAGAACCAAGGAAACCATTTTAAGGGCAGCTAGGGGGAAGAGATTCCTTATGTACAGAGGGAGGAACATCAGAATAACGTCAGACCTATCCACAGAGACCTGGCAAGCCAGAAAGGCCTGGCAAGACATATTCAGGGTACTAAACGAGAAGAACATGCAGCCAAGAATACTTTATCCGGCAAGGCTTTCATTTAGAATGGATGGAGAGATGCAGAGCTTCCACGACCGGCAGAAACTGAAAGAATACGTGACCACTAAGCCGGCCCTGCAAGAAATATTAAGGGAGGTTCTATAAAAGGAGAAAGACCCCAAGAGTGATATACAACAGAAATTTACAGGGACAATCTACAAAAACAACGTCTTCACAGGCAACAAGATGACAATTATTTCATATCTTTCAATAATCACTCTCAATGTGAATGGCCTAAATGCTCCCATAAAACGGCACAGGGTTGCAGATTGGATAAAAAGACAGGACCCATCCATATGCTGCCTACAAGAGACTCATTTTGAACCTAAAGATACATCCAGACTGAAAGTGAAAGGATGGAGATCCATCTTCCATGCCAGCGGACCTCAAAAGAAAGCTGGGGCAGCGATTCTTATATCAGACAAATTAGATTTTAAACTAAAGTCTGTAATTAGAGACACAGAAGGACACTATATCATTCTTAAAGGGTCTATCCAACAAGAAGATCTAACAATTGTAAAATCTATACCCCCAACAGGGGAGCAGCCATCTACATAAGCCAACTGTTAACCAAAATAAAGAGTCATATTGATAACAATACGTTAATTGTAGGAGACCTCAATACTTCACTCTCAGCAATGGACAGATCATCTAAGCAGAAATTCAACAAGGAAACAAGAGCTTTGAATGATACACTGGACCAGATGGACCTCATAGATATTTACCGAACATTCCACCCTAAAACAACAGAATACTCATTCTTCTCAAGCGCACATGGAACTTTCTCCAGAATAGACCACATACTGGGTCACAAATTAGGTCTCAATCAACACCAAAAGACAGATTATTCCCTGCATATTCTCAGACCACAGTGCTTTAAAACTGGAACTCAATCGTAAGAAAAAATTTGGCAGAAATTCAAACACTTGGAAGCTAAAGACCACTCCGCTCAAGAATGTTTGGGTAAACCAGGAAATCAAACGACTTAAACAATTCATGGAAATCAATGAGAATGAAAACACATCGGTCCAAAACCTATGGGATACTGCAAAGGCGGTCCTAAGGGGGAAAAACATAGCCATACAAGCCTCACTCAAAAAAATAAAAAAATCCTGAATTTACCAACTAACGCTACACCTTAAAGAACTAGAGAAAAAGCAACAAACGATGCCTAAGCCACACATTAGAAGAGAAATAATTAAAATTAGAGCCGAGATCAATGAATTAGAAACCAGAAACACAGTAGATCAGATCAACAAAACTAAAAGTTGGTTCTTTGAAAGAATTAATAAGATTGATAAACCACTGGCCAGACTTATCCAAAAGAAAAGAGAAAGGACCCAAATTAATAAAATTATGAAAGAAAGGGGAGAGATCACGACTAACACCAAGGAAATAGAAACAATTATTAGAAATTATTATCAACAACTATATGCCAATAAACTGAGCAATCTGGATGAAATGGAGGCCTTCCTGGAAACCTATAAGCTGCCAACACTGAAACAGGAAGAAATTGACAACCTGAATAGGCCAATAACCAGTAACGAGATTGAAGCAGTGATCAAAAACCTCCGAAAAAACAAGAGTCCAGGGCCTGATGGATTCCCTGGGGAATTCTACCAAACATTCAAAGAAGAAATAATACTTATTCTACTGAAGCTGTTTCAAAAAATAGAAACAGAAGGAAAACTTCCAAACTCATTCTATGAGGCCAGCATTACCTTAATCCCCAAACCAGGCAAAGACCCCATCAAAAAGGAGAATTTCAGACCGATATCCCTGATGAATATGGATTCCAAAATCCTCAACAAAATCCTAGCTAATAGGATCCAACAATACATTAAAAGGATCATCTACCACGACCAAGTGGGATTTATCCCCAGGATGCAAGGGTGGTTCAACATTCGCAAATCAATCAATGTGATAGAACACATTAATAAGAGGAGGGAGAAGAACCATATGGTCCTCTCAATTGATGCAGAAAAGCATTTGACAAAATACAACATCCTTTCCTGATTAAAACTCTTCAGAGTATAGGGATAGAGGGAACATTCCTCAAGTTCATAAAATCCATCTATGAAAAACCCACAGCGAATATCACCCTCAATGGGGAAAAGCTGAGAGCCTTTCCCTTAAAATCAGGAACACATCAAGGATGCCCACTCTCACCACTATTGTTCAACATAGTACTAGAAGTCCTAGCAACAGCAATCAGACAAAAAGAAATAAAAGGTATTCAAATTGGCAAAGAAGAAGTCAAACTCTCTCTTTTCGCAGATGACATGATACTTTATGTGGAAACCCAAAAGACTCCACCCCCAAATTACTAGAACTCATACAGCAATTCAGTAATGTGGCAGGATACAAAAATCAATGCACAGAAATCAGTTGCTTTCTTATACACTAAAAACGCAACTGTAGAAAGAGAAATTAGAGAAACTATTCCATTTACAATAGCACCAAAAACCATAAGATACCTCGGAATAAACCTAACCAAAGAGGTAAAGGATCTATACTCTAAGAACAACAGAACACTCATGAAAGAAATTGAAGAAGACACAAAAAGATGGAAAAATATTCCATGCTCATGAATTGGAAGAATAAACATTGTTAAAATGTCTATGCTACCCAGAGCAATCTATACCTTCAATGCCATCCCGATCAAAATTCCAATGACGTTTTTCAAAGTGCTGGAACAAACAATCCTAAAATTTGTATGGAATCAGAAAAGACCCCAAATTGCCCAGGAAATGTTGAAAAAGAAAAACAAAGCTGGGGGCATCACGTTGCCCAATTTCAAGCTATATTACAAAGCTGTGATCACCAAGACAGCATGGTACTGGCACAAAAACAGACATATAGACCAATGGAACAGAATAGAGAACCCAGATATGGACCCTCAACTCTATGGTCAAATAATCTTTGACAAAGCAGGAAAAAAAATGCAATGGAAAAAAGTCTCTTTATTCAATGGTGCTGGGAAAATTGGACAGCCATATGCAGAAGAATGAAACTCGACCATTCTCTAACACCATTCACAAAGATAAACTCAAAGTGGAAGAAAGACCTCAATGTGAGACAGGAATCCATCAAAATCCTAGAGAAGAACATAGGCGGTAACCTCTTTGACATCACCCACAGCAACTTCTTTCAAGATACATCTCCAAAAGCTACTGAAACAAAAGCAAAAATGAACTTTGGGGACTTCATCAAGATAAAACCTTCTGCACAGCAAAGGAAACAGTCGACAAAACAAAGAGGCAACCCACAGAATGGGAGAAGATATTTGCAAATGACACTACAGATAAAGGGCTGGTATCCAAGATCTATAAAGAACTTCTCAAACTCAACACCCAAAAAACAAATAATCAAGTCAAAAAGTGGGCAGAAGACATGAAAAGACACTTCTCTGAAGAAGACATACAAATGGCTAACAGACACATGAAAAAATGTTCATCGTCATTAGCCATCAGGGAAATTCAAATCAAAACCACATTAAGATACCACCTTATGGACCAGTTAGAATGGCAAAAATGGACAGGGGAAGAACAAATGTTGGAGAGGTTGTGGAGAAAGGGGAACTGTCTTACACTTTTGGTGGGCATGCAAGTTGGTACAGCCACTCTGGCAAACAGTGTGGAGGTTCCTCAAAAATTTAAAAATAGAGCTACCGTATGACCCAGCAATTGCACTCCTGGGTATTTACCCCAAAGACACAGATGTCGTGAAAAGAAGGGCCATATGCACCCCAACGTTCATAGCAGCAATGTCCACAATAGCCAAACTGTGAAAAGAGCCGAGATGCCCTTCAACAGATGAATGGATAAAGAAGTGGTCCATATATACAATGGAATATTACTCAGCCATCAGAAAGGGTGAATACCCAACTTTTACATCAACATGGATGGGACTGGAGGAGATGTTGCTAAGTGAAATAAGTCAAGCAGAGAAAGTCAATTATCATATGGTTTCACTTATCTGTGGAACATGAGGAATAGCATGGAGGACATTAGGAGAAGGAAGGGAAAAATGAAGGGGGGAGATCGGAGGGGGAGACGAACCATGAGAGACTACGGACTCTGAGAAACAAACTGAGGGTTCTAGAGGGGAGGGGGGCGGGGGGATGGGTTAGCCCGGTGATGGGTATTAAGGAGAGCACGTACTGCATGGAGCACTGGGTGTTATGCACAAACAATAGATCGTGGATCACCACATCAAAAACTAATGATGTATGGTGACTAACATAACAAAATTAAAAAATTAAAAAAAAAAAGAATGTCCCACAGAACAAGCTTCAGACAACCAAACTGACTGTATAAATACCAGCCTTTGGACTGATGGTGAACATTGAATAGTTACCTGTAGAACTAAGACTGAATGGGAGTCGGGAGGGAAAGAGTAGTATGCGTAATAAAAGACAACTATAAGACAAGTTGGGGGGAGGGGATGGGAAAGTACATGCAAAAAAGATGCTGTAGTGCTCCCAGCAAACGTACTGATAGCAGTATTAGTCCTGCGACACCAGCACCTGCCATGTGTATACTATGGAATAAGACAAGAGTTTAATTCCATTATGTCCTGTGTTCTTGAAAGCCAGGGTTCTTGATATGAAGAAAGGAGATACACAGATGTACTGAAGAAAAAAACTCCAGCCCTGAATTTACATTAAACACATATTTATGAATTCATGAGCTACTTGCTCTTTTAATGTAACTCAAATATAAACATAAACATACTCATATGTTTATACTCTGTCCAGTGAAAAGTCCAGGAGTGAGTCCACTAGCAAAGAGCATCTCTAGTTCCCCCATTATGGTCTTCAAATACCATTTCCCACTAGAAGAAAGGGAGTTCTGAGAGAAGTAACCAACTCCAGGTTGAGGGCAAGATAGGTACTGGATGCATCTGAAATACCTGAATGTATCAGAGAGCAAGGAAATGATCAAGATTACTGGGGTCATGCCGCAGAACTCAGGATGCAACTTGATGAGACTCCCACCAAATAAGTAAAGAAGAAATGATAGAGTTAGGATGCCAAGAGACGTCAGGTGCCTCCTGATGAAGAAGCACAGCGTCCCCTGGATTCTTGCCAGAGGGATCTACACCAGTCTGAGCAAGTCTCTGGATCCAGCTGCCAATCTGCAGGAAATAAAGAAAACGGAGGAACGTGTTAATCTGCACCGTGAGTGTACGATCAGCAAAATCCAGACTTGACAGGCCTGGATTCTTCAAAAGACAAATTATAAGGAAAAGAAAGAACTGGAGGGGGCACCCTAAGGCTTAAACAACACATTTTAAAATGGGTAAGACTCAACGACTAGGGATGCACATTTGGGGGATAAATCTATTTTTTAAATGGAAGGGCGTGATTGCTGTGGTCATATTCGGGGAGAGAGGGGCGGTGGTTGGATAGGGCACAAGAAGGGGTTTCTAGAGGGACTGCCAACAGTTTATTTTTTCGTTGGTGCTGGTGGCAAGGGGATTCACCTTAAAATAATTCTTTAACTCTGAAGTTGCTTTGTATGGTTTTCTGTATCCTGTATCTTATTTTACAATAAAAAGGTTGTTTTTAAAAGATAGGAACAGGAGGGAGAGAAGAAAGGCTCTATTTCTATCCCTGTCCTTGACACGTCTTGCGTTGAGACAGGGATCACAGAGAGGCTGTATTCCAGATACAGGGCACAGCCGAAGCAAAGCAAGTGGGAGAGATGAGAGGTGTGGCACATTCCGGGAATGCAAGGGTCCCGTTTGGCTACCCAAGGTCTCTGTGCAGAGAACAGTAGGAAATAAAACTAGAAAAGTAGCTGAGGGCATCCTGTGGAAGTCTCATTATACCTGTGTAAGATGTTAATGTCTTAGGGGGAAGAGAAAGAATGAATATTTCTGAACAAGGATTGATACCTGCATTGAGCCACCCCAGTGGTCATTTCTCACCCCCAGCCTTTCCTCCATCCTAACAGAACTCTGATTTTATTTTATTTTTTTTAAAGATTTTATTTATTTATTTGACAGAGAGAGACACAGCGAGAGAGGGAACACAAGCAGGGAGAGTGGGAGAGGGAGAAGCAGGCCTCCCACCGAGCATGGAGCCCCATGCAGGGCTCGATCTTAGGAGCCTGGGATCATGACCTGAGCTGAAGGCAGACGCTGAACGACTGAGCCACCCAGGTGCCCCCAGAACTCTGATTTTATCCAGTTAACCAACCTGCAGGTTTCTGTGTCCACATGAAATGTCTGGAGCTACAGCAGTTGCCTAGGGATAATGAGGAACTTTAACCTGGGAGAACGTGCTAAGTATGACAGAGCAGAAAAACAGCAGGAATATGAATCTCAGATCATGTTGCTGAGCCACTGAATTAATTAATCCCACAGTTGCCCTCCTGCTAGGGTTCTTGTTAGGTGAGATGGTAAATCTCTGTATCATTTAAATGGTTGGGTCTTCCATTACTTGCAGCCCAAAGTAGCCAAAATTATAAATAGGTCTTAAGGGAAAATAATTTAAAAAAGCTCACCGAGACCCTTATAAGTAAGACTCCAAAAAGTGCCTTTAAAGAGGCTCCATGCCCTCAGTGGTCCAGAGGACTTATGATCTAACTGGTTGCCCTGAACAATCTCCCAGTTCTGTAGAAACACACAAAAGGTTCCAGCAGCCAGCTTAAGTTTACCATTTAATCACACAACTCTAGCTGGTGTCAAGTTCGTAAAGGAGCTGATCCCAGGGAACAGGGGGAAAAATGAAAAGGAAATAAAATTGAACAGTTGCTTGCAGAGAACACCAGCTGCGTGTGATTGATTTCCATGTAATCTCCATTTGTCTCCCTGAAATTCTTTCATCAGATCTCTGGCACAGGGTCACAGAGAGGCACAAAGCTGCTCATGCCTGGAGTGTGGTCAGGAAAAAAAAAAACCAAAACATTCCCTTATGTGCCCCTGAAGGCTAAGGAAGCCAAGACAGGTGATCTGGGGGGAAGCAAGAGAGAGAAGCTTTTCCTCTCCTCACTCCATGGCAATAGTCAGGCCATGGGCCACTGCAACTAAGGTGGAAGGTGGGTCTGCTGGCTGCTCTTTGAGAAATTCACCCCCCAAGCTGGGGAGGCCTAAGATCTGCGGAGCCTGTGTCTGTGCTGGGTGTCTTCAACTCATCAACTGCTCAGGGCAGGTGTCTTGGCCCTAACAACAGCTGGTATGTGTGGTTCCTCCACTGACCCATCCATCCTAAAAACCACACAGGGAAACAAACTATTCTGGGGAGAGGGCTGGATTGAGGTCACTGGTAGTGGGGAAAGGATGGAAAGGAATAGAATAGAAAAGGATGGGAGGGCGCGGTGGACTGCAGCCTTTTCTCATCTCAAAGTGCCACACCTGTCACTTGTTTAGTGCTCTCGGCCTTGGACGGAATGTTCTCTGGTACTGATACTGGAATGCACATTTATTTGCCTGGTGTGTCAAAGAGATACCACCTCACACCAGTCCGAATGGCTAAAATTAACCAGTCAGGAAACGACAGATGCTGGCGAGGATGCGGAGAAAGGGGAACCCTCCTACACTGTTGGTGGGAATGCAAGCTGGTGCAGCCACTCTGGAAAACAGTATGGAGGTTCCTCAAACAGTTGAAAATAGAGCTACCGTACGACCCAGCAATTGCACTACTGGGTATTTACCCCAAAGATACAAATGTGGGGATCCGAAGGGGTAGGTGCACCCCGATGTTTATAGCAGCAATGTCCACAATAGCCAAACTGTGGAAAGAGCCAAGATGTCCATCGACAGATGAATGGATAAAGAAGATGTGGTATATATATACAATGGAATATTATGCAGCCATCAAAAGGAATGAGATCTTGCCATTTGCAACAACATGCATGGAACTGGAGGGTATTATGCTGAGCGAAATAAGTCAATCAGAGAAAGACATGTATCATATGACCTCAGTGATATGAGGAATTTGAGAAACAAGACAGACGATCATAGAGGAAGGGAGGAAAAAATGAAACAAGATGAAACCAGAGAGGGAGACAAACCATAGCAGACTCTTAATCTCAGGAAACAAACTAAGGGTTGCTGGAGTGGTGGGGGGTGGGAGGAATGGGGGGTGGCTGGGTGATGACATTGGGGATGGTATGTACTATGGTGAGCGCTGTGAATTGTGTAAGACTGTTGAATCACAGACCTGTACCTCTGAAACAAATAATACATTATATGTTAAAAAAAAAAAGAAGCAAAAAGGGAAAAATGAAGTGGGGGGATCAGAGGGGGAGACGAACCATGAGAGACGATGGACTCTGAGAAACAAACTGAGGGTTTTAGAGGGGATGGGGTAGGGGATGGGTTAGCCCAGTGATGGGTATTAAGGAGGGCACGTACTGCATGGAGCACTGGGTATTATATGCAAACAATGAATCATGGAACACTACATCAAAAACTAATGATGTAATGTATGGTGACAAACATAACATAATTAGAAAAAAAAAAAGAGTCATTATTTGCCTGGTGTGTTCCTGCCCATGGGAATAGGGCTCTTGGTCCAGCAGCATCAGCATCTTAAAATGGAAATTCTCAGGCCCCACTCTAGACCAACTGGATCGCTACTCTGGGGATGGGTCCCAGAAATCTGTTTTAACAAGCCCTCCAGGTGACTTCCATGCACACGAAGACAAAACTAAGGCCCTCATTATGCAGTGAGGGAAGGGCCTAAAGTGACGGACTTCAGATCACAGGGCTGGAAACTAGCAGAGGCTAAACTAGAAGCTGGGTCTGACCCCCAGGCCGGTGCCTCTCCCCTTGCATTAGAAAAGGAAGCAACCTGCAAAGCCACAAACCTACGGTCAGCTATTTCAAAACCATCCTTAACCACTTTTAGTATTTCTGCATACATCCTAACAACTTATCTGCCCCCTGAGCCCAAAACACTTCCAGTCCTCATATGGGATGATCAGAGCAGGGCACCCTCTCCCCTTCTGACTCCTCTATAGGGCCAGCATTAGAGGCAAGCATCCACATGCACCTAATGATCAAAGCCAGAAACCCCAGCAATGGTGGGGCAGGGCCATTCAAAGCAGGAGCTTAGGGAAGCACATTGCCTGGGTTCAAACCCCAGCTATGTGACTCGTTCTCTGTGTTACTGTGGGCGAGCTGTAACCTTTCTGAGCCAATTTTCCTCAGCTGTGACTTGTACAGGGACAGCGCCTGTCAGGGAGGATGAAATGAGATCAGCCTGTTGGGCACTTAGCACTGCGTCCGATACACAGCTCCGTGTCATTGCTAGCCTCCACCACCTTGCCCCGTCCCTCCCCATGTCCAGCAAGTGACCGAGTCATGCTGACTGTACCTCTTTGACAGTTCCCACATCTGGCCTCTTTTCTTCATCTTTGTATGCCCATCCCCACTGCCACAGTGGTGGCTCTGGTCCTCAGCGCACACTGCTGCCCCACCACGCAAGTCTTCCAACAGGTCTTCTGGCCTCTGGTACGCTCTCCAGGATGACAGCTCAGCGAGCTTTTAAAATTGCAAAGCTCAGCCACTCATTCTGCTGTGTGAGCTTCCTGAATCCCTGCAGTGGCTCCCCGTGCTCCTCGGGGTCGAGTTCCAGCTCCTGGGCAGAATGCACCAGTCCCCTGGTAATTGGCACCCCAACCTTGCCCTTATTTCTGGGCCCCTTCCAGACTCTACACCTAATTACTTTGGGGACCACAAGAACTGTGGCCTTTTCACAGTAGGAATGCCTGGTCCCCCTCTGCCTGGCACAGCCACATTCATCTTTCCAGATGTAGCCCAGAGCTGGTGCCGGCTCGAAGTCTTGTTCTCAGGTAGCCATGACGACCCCTGCATGCGCCCTCTCTGGCTGCTGCACCTGCTTACCTCTCAGCATCAATTCTACCTTCCTGAGCTTATATGTTTTCACATCTGCCACCCTTGTTGACTGCCAGATGATGACCCACCCCGGCACAGGGGAGGTATTCTAAACTTACTTAATAAATGGATAAACACTGAACTCCCCCAATTTTGCCAGTCCCAGCACTACCCTCTGGGCTCACAGAACAAACCTGCTCTGGTGTTTCTCAGGAAAGCCTTTCCGGGGTTGGAGTGCCATCTCATTTTCACAGCAGGTTGGAATGATTCTCTGTACAAATGTGGCTGTGATTATGCAATGAGTAAAGCAGGCTGTGTGAATGATATCTCACAATGTAATCCATCCATCACCGGGCAGTCATTCAGTTCCCAGCATGGGCAAAGCCCTGGGTTTAGGAGAAAACGAGCCTTCCCATCCCCAACTGGTATGGAATGTGGCATTGAAAACTAAGAGCTTGCTTGCAGTCATGGTCTGAACACTGGGCTGGAGGCTTGGCTTCTAGTTCCTGGCACCACCACTCGCAGGGTGACCTTGGCAAGCCCTTCTGTGCTCGGGCCTCTGACCCTCGTCTGTGAAACCAGGGTGATGAACCAGAAGCTTTCTAAACACACTTTAGAGCTCAGAGCTTGAACATCTCATAAATTTAAGTGCCATTCCTGAGGAGAGAACTGGGATGACTCTCTTGCTTTCTACCCCCACTCCCTTCTGAGCACTTTGCAGTTCACATGGGAGACAGATGAGAAATACTGTGTTCTCTTGGGGGTGACTCTGCCTGTCTCCACCCAGGTGCTCTCTAACTTAGGACTGAGTGCCAGAACCTTGGTGTTCCTGGAGGCTTCTGCACCTTCCTCCACAGACAACTTCCCCTCTCTTTGAGATTCATCCAAAGGAGGCAATACTGCATAACAGTTAATAATGCACAGCCAGAATCAGTCTGCCTGGCTTTGACTCCCGGCTCTTTCATTTAGCAGCTGTGTGACCTTGAGCAAACTGTGTAACCGCTCTGGGTCTCATTTCCTCATCTGTAAAATAGGGACAGTAGTAGTTCTACCTTATGGGGTCATCGTGAGGATTAAAATAGTTAATACGGTTAATTCCCTAAACAGTGACTGCCACAGAGTAAGCACTCGACAAAAAGTTATTATGTTTTCGCAAAGATCCTTTGGGAAAAGAGTACTGCTGTCTAATGACATTTTAAGAAAGGCACTAACTCATTCAAGAGAGTACAAACCTCATGACCTAATTACATCCCAAAGGCCCCACCTCCGAATACCATCACACCGGCTCTCTTTCTATTTGAGGGAATGATGAGAAATCGAAATCGGCAGTCTGCAATGTGGGAGAGGCCTTGACCAGAACCTGACCATGCCAGCACCCTGGTCTTGGACTTCCAGCCTCCAGAACTCTGAGCAATACTTTCTGCTGTTTCTAAGTCACACAGTCTGTGGTGTTTTGTTGTAGCAGACCAAACCAAGACACATAACAACAACGACAACAAAATGTGAGTGATAGATACTAAAATGTGACCGTGGTGTTTATCTCTGGAAGGTCATAATCACTGGGGATTATCTTTTTGTGTTTGTGCTTATCTGTATTTTGTAGCATTCTACAATATCCTCTATCTTCCGCCAAATGTCTCTTCCCACATTCCAGGGACTCCGGGTTGACGGATCCTGCAGCTTCGTTCCCCAGCTGGGGCCCCTGCATTCCAAGGAATTGCCAAACTCCAAACCCATACTCCTCAGGAATGGGCTGGGATGGGGCCTCCAGAGGGGCCTCATCTAACTGGCAACAACACATTCTTTCCATGGGCATTTCCTGAAAGAACCTCAGTCAAAAGCAAGAATGACAGGTATCTGAAACAGACCATCCATCAGGCAGAAGGCTGTGCAGCTCAGAATCTTGGCAAGGAGCCCCTTGAAGTAACACTTCCAGCCATTTACTGAGCATTTAAGCTCTGCCCTGCACCACAGAGCTGTGCTAAATGCATTCCAAGCATTATCTTATTTGATCTCCACAGCCTTGCAAGGCAAGTATTTTTCTCCCAAATTATGGATGAGAACACTTGAGGCTCTGCCATATCCTGCCCCAGGTCACACAGCTAGGAAGGAGCTGAGAGGGAGTCAGCCTCAGGTCTAACCCTGCTACATACCACACTGACACAGCATCTTCTCCTGGGTTTTGTAGACCTTGGTGTACCTGGCCTTGAATTTCCCTTTCCTCATCCAAGGAGCTGGGCTCTTGGTAACACTCAAGATTGCTAAATAAGGTACTCACAGCTACCCCCATGTGACTTTTCCCAACTTCCCAGACTGCTCACTAGCCACAAACACAGAACTGTTGTTTTCATTTAATCAGGGAGCATTTATTAGGTGTTGAGTATATACCTTCCATGTGCTCAACCCAGGACACACATACAAAAACTATGGGAAATGGCCTATGTCCTTAAGCATCTAAACATCTCTTTGTAGATCTATAAAGATCCACAGACTGAGAGGTCCCCAAAATTGTGTCAAACTGACCCTTCTTGAGTACTCTGACCTGTGATTAGGGTCTCACTAACACTTCTGTGGTAAGGGCTACCATTTAGTGGACCCACCACATACCAAGTACTTTACGTACTTCCTCTCTTCTAAGCCTTGTCACAACCCTTCGAGATATTCCTCACTGTTTTATAGGGGAGGAAACATGCTGAGAGAATCTAAGAGGCATGCCCAAGGTCACGCAGAACCACCAAGTGCCCTGTAGCATCTATCACACTCGGGCACATTTGAGGGTTACTTTTGTGTCTGTCACCCCATCAGACAAGGATGGCATCCTATTCAGGACTATGTCCCTCACACTGACCTAATCCTGTACCCAATATATGGTAAGCGTAAGCTTACACACACACACACACACACACACACACACACACACACACCCACACACACACACACACACACACACGACATACTACAAGGGAAGCAGTCCAGAAAGGGGCCTCTGGATTCAGACAGATCTGGGTTTGGGTAGCAGCTCTGCCTCATCCTAAGTGTCTCTCCTTTAAGCAATTCAGTCTTCTCTGACCTTCAGTTTCCTCACCTATTAAAAGGGGACTCCAACTTACCTCCTAGGGAGGGTATGAGGAATGAACAGGAGTCAGGGATATCAATCTCTGAGCGGAGATCAGGCATGTAGTAACTGCTTACTAAAACACAGACATCTATTACCCCAAGGCCAGAAACAGAAGTGCCCAATTAATGGGACACGTGGAATGCCAGGTGTTCTGTCTCCCCACTGGAATGTGACCTCCTTGAGGGCAGGGCTGGGACACTTACATCCGTGACCCGAGCACTGGCCAATCAACGGTCTTCAACAAATGGCTGCAGCTGATGGAGACCTTTCCTGCCCAGGGCGGTGATTGTGAGCTGTGCACAGATGGGCAGGGAGGTGGAAGGGAGGAGAGAGAACCTCTTCTCTCTTTGTAGATCTGTAGGCTCCTGAGCCAGCCTTGCCTCTAACATGGGGATAAATAAATACATAAATAAAATGGGGAGGAAAACAGTGCCGACCCTGCAGCGTTCTAACAAGGCAGAAACGAAGTACCATTGGCAAGCCTTCTGCCCACCTGAGACGGAGGAGAAGGGGCATGGCGTGATGGCATGGGGAAGAGCGGGCAGCGAGGCCGGGAAGGCCTTGAATGTGGACAGGCATTAAGAAGGAAGGTTCAAGGTTCAAATCCCAGCTCCGACATTTACCAGCCTTGAGATTTCACCTCACTGAGCCTCTGTCACCTCATCTCTGCAAGGAGGAAAAGAACAGAACCTGCCCCAGGAGGCTGTTGTGAATCAAATATAAGGTGTGCTGAGCCACCGGTACATAGTAAGACCTCAATAAATGGTAGTTTTATTATGGAGGATACACTGTTTCTCTGAAGGTAAAAGCCAACCTCCTCAGACAATAACAGAGCCAAGAAGGAATCTGGCTTACAGCAACTAAAATAAAAACAGGAGAGCCGAAACCGTTTCCCGAGGATGACTATTTATGAGGCCAATTTCAGTTTCCGAGTGCTAATGAATCCCCCACGGCAGGCTGTGTGCAGCTCCCAGTGCAGAGCGCAGGGGTGTGCCCTCCCCGGAGTTCCTCGAAGCGCTGCGCACACTTGCGGCGCTCCACCAGAGTTTACTAATCACGGCAATAATCCTAATAATGATCGGGGTAAAGTGCGGGGGCGGGGGGGGGGGGAGACCAGAGGGTGCAGGTGGGGAGGAAGAACACTTACGCTACTTTGTTTCTTCAAGACAAACTTCTGCCTGAAATAGATTAATTCAATCTGCATATTAATGTGGATTACTAATTAATGACTAAAACTGCTTGCAACATGGAAAGTGCTATGCAAATGGTTAAGACAATAATAACATCCAGGAGTCACAGGGTAAGTATGGAAAGGAAATAAGCTAGGCTCTTTTTTGTTAACATTTAAAATTTTATGGTTGAAGGAAATGGAGGGCGTTAGGAAAATTCACTTAAAGCACAAAAAACATAAAAGAGGAAAGCCTGGTGTGAGGGAGGGGCCTTCCTTTGTGCTCCTGTGGCGCTGGACTAACCACAGGTCTTGTGGCTGCAAGCCTCCTCTCTGGCCTTGCCTTCTGGACCCCAAATTCCCTGAGGGCGGTGGCCACATCTGACATGCCTCTGCATCCCTGGTCGCCAGCCCTGTGCCAGGCACGTAGGCAGTAGTGAATAACGTAGGCAGTAGTGAATAACATGTAATGAAACAAATGACCCCCAGAAAGGAGGGTGAGGGGGTGCCTGGGGACTTCCCTCTAGAGAGTACAGTGTCAAAAGGAGTAACTTCACAGTGGAAACATTGCAAATACTAGCTCAGCCAGGTGATCAAGGTCAATGTCAAAGTGCTAAGTCATGTTCACAGTACGCGCCCTTGATACGATGCCATGAGAATGGTACTTGATCCGTGGTCTTCTTCCTCCAAGCCTATAACTCCTGTCTATAAACAGCAGAAAAACATCAGACAAATCCCAGTGAATTCCACAAAATCCCCAACCAGGGCTCCTCAAAACTGTCAAGGTCATCAGAAACATCCAGAAATTTTAAGAAGCCGTTCTAGCCAAGCGGCACAAATTAGTGTAATGTGGCATCCTGGAGGGCTATCACAGAGGGTGAAGTAGGTCTAGGAGGAGAAGGGACCCATCTAAATTCTCACAGCCTCTCCTGATAGATAGGCTCTCATAACATGCATTACGGAATGACGGAGGCAATGTTCCTTTTCATACATAGTGAATGCCTTGATTTTTTTAAAATTGCAACTAAGATGCAGTTTCCTCCCTCCTCTGAAAACCCTCAAACCTCTATGGACCAAAAATCCTGTATAATTTGGTAGCCAAGCATCTCATGGGAACCCAGAGATTCGAGGGACTGGAAGAATGATCCTCAGAGCTCACCAAGACCAAATCCTCCCATTTCGCAGAGGAAAAACTGAGGCCCAGAGTAGGGGACGGTGTCTTGCCTATTGCCAGTTTAGTATGTTGGTGCCATACTTCACTCACGCTTCTTCACTTGCAATATCCAAAAGTCACCCTGCTACCTGGGACACAAAGAACCAGTTTAGGGCCACGGTGGAATTCCTGCCAAATTCTAGCTCTATCTTTGCCAACCTCATGGCTATAAAGAGCATCCATGTGGAAAACAGTGTGGTATTTAGCTACACGTCTTTTTGCCCCAGGCCCCTGGCCATTGCCAAACAGAAAGCCCAGGCCTGGCAGGCTGAGGCCGAGACACAAACACGGTTTCCAAGCAGGGTGTAGGGAAAGGGCACAGCTCAGCCTGGCTGGCAGGCCACACTTCCCTGTGAGGCCCCATCCATCAGCCACCCTAGGGGATCTCATTTTCCAGCTCGGTGTAGGGTACATTTTCTAAATGTGACCCTGTTTCTGTTATGAGAATCAAAGTGCTTCAACCGCAAGATCATAAATACTCACAAGTGACGGCTAATGGCAGTGGCAGTTTGCAAAATGCCAAATGGCAGCGAGAAGTGGACGCCATAAATTACAGCCCGACTCCTCCATTCTCACTGAGGTGTTTTGTGGGTTTTTAGTGATGAGATCCGCTTTCAAGTGGATTTACAGGGGCTCCCTGTGAATTCAGACAGAGCTTTTAAAAATACTTCTAACAGATGCTGAAAAGAAAACCGGAAGAGCCTACCATTTCAAGCCTAAAACGAGTTTATTAAAAATGCATTTAATGCATAATGGCCAAAATATGGAAAGTGGCTCATTTGAAGATGGATCTGCTTAGGGTGAAAATGCTAACGATTATAATAATAGTAATGATGACAGTGAAGGCAGACTGGGTCAGGCATGGGGCTGAGCATTTTATGTGGATTATCTCACGGAATTCTCTCAAACGTTCCATGTGGTCAGTGCGACCACTGTCCTTATTTCACACGTGATAATGCAGGTTCCAAGAGGTCATTTGTCCCAGGTCCCGTAGCTGGCTGGTGAGTGGCAGATTGGAGCTTTCGAGCTCAGGGTCTGGATGACCCTCTGGGTCTCCCTCCCCATGGAGCACACCAGGAGCTCCCTGGCCTCAGCAGGACAGCACTGCGTGCTCAGGGAGGTCTGTGGACGACGCAAATGCCAGGCTTCGGGAACCCGTCACCAGCACACCGAACAAAGGGACAAACTTTTAGAAAGTACAAAGGTCCCTATTGTGACAGAATTGTCAACTTCCAGGCCTGACTTTCGAGTCTCAGTTCCTGCATCAAGGAAACGAAGGTGATGCCATACCTTCTGTCCATTCAGACAATTTGGTGAGATCACGCATGTGCAAAGCGCCTTGAGAAGCCTGAGGCACTGTACAAGTTGTGATATTAGTGAAGATGCTAGATCAGCTTCAGCAGGAAGGGTGCTAACGGGCATTCCCTCGCGTCCCCTTCACAGAGGCAGAGACTGAGGTGGAGCAGAGATTAAGTACTTGCTCAGGGTCCCAGAACTGAGAGTCAATGACACAGCCACAACAGAGGTTCTGGAGGGCTATGTGCTCCTGGTCCCGATTCCAGTCTCAGTCCCCAACACACACCCACCCCAGGGCTGTAGAAAACACGGGCTGAGAACTCCTGGGGAGAACTCCCAAAGGTCCCCCTAGCACTGAAGTTTTGAGCAGGTGGCAGGGAAAGGCTGCAGAGAGGGTGGCCGCAGAGGACACGTGACCTCAGGGTCTCAGAGGGACCCCCATCTGTGCTGCCCTAAGCACACCGTTTACAGCCGCAGCTGTGGCCAGGGACCTGCAGACGGGACTTGCAGGCTCACGGAGCCCTGCTCCCCTCTGCTCATTTGACTTCTCCACAGCTGGTGGGGACATGTCTGATTCGAGTGAGGAAGAGCAGCAGGCCTGTGCTAGCCTATGAAGCTACCACTGCCGGTGCCAAAGGAAACGTCTCCAGGTTCTGTGTCCTGCCCTCGAGCTCTTTCCTTTGGGACCTGTCCCACCGTTTCACAAAATGCTCTGCATCAGACCATTTCCTTCAGGCCCTGTTTCCTCTACTGTGTGACTTCTGTAAAGCCGTTGAAGGGGAAATTACAGAATCACAGACTGTCTGGGCTCAGAGGATCTCAAAGACTAAAGGTTGTCTACTCCACTCTCCGACCCCCCACCCCTTCCTCCCTGCTACCACTTAGGTCCCTTCAAAAGTAGTCCTGCCAAAGGGTCGGCCAGGCTCTGCTTGAATACCTCTAAGGATGGGGAACTCACTACCACATGAGGTAGCCTGTTACATATTCTATTGTCAGAATAAGGTAGTGAGAGGTTAAGAGCATGGGTCCCTGACCAGAACTGATGATGTATCTTTGTAAGGCCCAGTGCAGAACGAAAATGCAGAGATCCTTGTTAAAAAATTATAAAGGATTTTAAAATGGCAACAGCAGAGCCATCAACCTAATGCGAGGCCCTTCTAAGCATGAGACCCTGAGCAACTGCACTGGTCACAGCCCATGTGGTCTGGTTCCGATGGTGAATTCCGTGGTTTGGATCCCACTTACTAACCAGTACCAGCCTCATGTGTAAAACAGTGGTAGTAATCTCTAATTCATAAACTTGTTTCTGAGGATTAAATGAGTCACTACATGAAATGCTTAGAACAATACCTGGCATAGAGTAAACAAATTATTTTTCTGTCCACGTTGCACAGAGAGAAAAAGAAGTGGGGCACCTGGGTGGCTCAGATGGTTGGGCGTCTGCCTTCGGCTCAGGTCATGATCCCAGGGTCCTGGGATCGAGTCCCGCATCGGGCTCCCTGCTCCTTGGGAGCCTGCTTCTCCCTCTGCTTCTCTCTCTCTCTCTCTGTCTCTCATGAATAAATAAATAAAATCTTTAAAAAAAAAAAAAAATGAAGTATACGTAGCAATCTCCATGCCAGCCCTTTTGATATCTGCAGCCGGCTCTTACAGCCTCACACACCTTCCGTCCTGCCACCACTGCCAGCCACTAAGGCCACAGATAGGAAAAATCACAGCCACCACAAAGGGTAGATTCAGTTCTGTAGGGCCTGCAGTTTATGTTTTGGGGGTGAGGGTAAGAAGAGGATCTTTAAGAAAAAGAAGATGAAATTAAGGCATGCACACCATGTATTTTTAATATGCTGCCAGATGTAGTCCTAGCTCAACTTTCCCACCGGAGGACCCTAAACCTGCCTGTGGTCACCCCAACATCACCCGACAAGAGGAAGTTGAGAGAGACAGAGGTCTTAACTGAATGTGGTTAAGCCACCTCGCTTTTGCAAATCTTAAGAGAACATACCCTTGGACGTGTCTACTTCTCTCCAGCATCCCTGCATGGGCTCCACAACCTCCCAGATGGCTGTGCTCCTGGCATCCCTGTCCCCTCCTGACCTGTCTTGACAGAGCAGCTGCAGTGACCCTGGAGGAATGCAAACCTGACCATGTAAACCCTCCAACAGCTTCCTGCTGCCACTGGGATAAAAAGCTCCTTAACGTGGGACACTTCTTCCTTCCAAGACCAGCCCCTCTCCGTCCCCAGCCTCACTGTGCAGCCCTCAAGGCCAAGCTTCTGTCAGACAAGCCGCACCTCTGCAGGACGCCCTGCCTGGAATCCTTTCCTCTTCCCCTACTCCAACCTGGCTAATTCATCCTTTGATATTTGCTTCAGTGATGTTTCTCCCGAGCAGCTTTCCCTGGACCCTGCAGAATGAAAACAAGTCTGGGTTCGGTACCTGCTATGTGCTCCCACTGCACCCTCTACTCGGCCCACGAAAGCACTTCTATCACCTTCTTGCCATTACAGTGCTTGACAGTCTGTCTCCCAGCTAGGCTGTGACGCCATGCAGGAGGGCCCTGGGTACCCCGGATCCCCAGGGCTAGCACGCTATCGGAAGCACAGTAGGTGCTCAACACCCCCGAGCACTGGGGTGGCCCTCTCAGGAGCCCCAATCTCGCCAGTGTTGCCACTAAGCTGCCGGGTAACCCAGGACGAGGCTTCCACCCCTGGGGGCCAGAGACCACAGCCTGTGCTCTGCCAGCGTGGCCAGCAGCGCGGCCCCCCTCCCCCACCGACACAGCGTGGAGAGGCCACTCCCTTTTGCTGAGTTTCCTACGCACAGAAATCTGGCAGAAGCAGCCAGACTTTGGAGCCCTTCATTTATTATTCATGTATTTCCTTGTAATACCATTGCTGCTGCAGTTGAAGGACAAGGCCCTGGCACAGGCTTCTCCCCCCCGCAAGCGAGCACTGATTCGACCAAGCCACGGCAAACCTTGTCTGAAGGTCTCCAACCACGGACAGCCAAACTAGCCCAGGATGCAAAGGGGCAATCTGGAGTCAAGACACCCTCTTGCCCATTAACCACGCTCTCTAAACGTACCAAGCATGTTCACATTTATCACTGCCTTTAAAAAAAAAATCTTATTTTCATAACAATCCTCTGAGGGATGGAGCTCGCGGTTTATTATTCATTTTCCAGATAAGGAGACTGAGGCTCAAAAAGGCAGAGGACCTTGTCCCAGGTCGGAGAGCTCCTAAGGGACAGAGCTGATGAGAACCCAGGGGACAACTGGTTCCACAGCCCCCACTCTGTTATACTGTATCCTCCCTTCTAAATTCTAAAGGCATTTTTAAGAATGATTTTAAAATCTTGAACATATCTGTAAATTAATTTTTATCCCCCAAGACAAACGAGTTTGAAAAACAGGAAGAAAAGCATGAAACAAAGGGAAAGCTACTCCAAGACTTCTGAAGGCAACATTAAGTCTGTTACAATTCCCAGCACTTGGGCCACAGCGCAATCCCGTCTAGTCTTCAAGCACGCCAGCTCTCGGTGGCCTCAGAGCTCCTGTACTTGCCGTTCCTTCTGCCTGGACGCTCCTGTCCTGGCTCCTTCCTGGCCTTCAGGTCACAGGATGACCATCGTCTCTTCACAGAGACTTCCTGAACTCCCTCCCCTGACTCTCTGACACCAGCCTCTTCACTTCCTGACAGCGCCCGTCATCCCTGTCTTATTCACATCTTTTCTTGTCTGTTTCTTTCACTAGAAGGTAAGCTTCCTGAAGGCAGGGCCTGGTTTTCTCACCAGCGTGCCCCATTCCACAGAACTATGCCTAGCACATACAAGGCACTTAGTAATAAGTATGCTGAATTAATAAATAAAGCTTATTTGCATTTGACCATTGTCAAAACCCACAGCAACTCATTTATAATAATGAAATTATATACATTAGCCAATTAACCTTACAATAATCAAATAAAGTAGGACAGATGACAGCCTTCTATTTTTACTAAGGATGAAAACAAGGGGCCCAGAGAAATTAAGGGGCTTGCCTGAAGCCACACAGCAATCAGAGATGGGGCTGGGCCTTGAATTCACCCATGATTTGGCTTTCTAATACTGTCAAATTTTATAAAAATTTGCTTAAAATAGTTTTCCTTCAGTTTCTTCCCATTGCCTTAAAGATTCTCATAGGTCACTGTGTTGTTTGCTGAGCCCTCTGGCTCTCCCTCCCCAAGAGGGCAGAGAGGTGCCCATGTCTGCAGCATTTCTTTGAGCTGACATACTGCAAGGGAATGTGAATTAACAGGATCTCTGGGGTAAAGCTAATCCACAACCCGATGTACCCAGGATCCTGTGCAGAAAAGCTGATGGGCACAAAAACCAGGTTTTCTAGGATTCAGCAAAGGCAAGCACACAAGTGTCAAAGGACTCATCTGTACCCCAGAGAGCCAAAAGGGGTACAGAAGGAGACAGGATGCCAGCAATAAGGCTCCTACCAAACCCATGACCTAGAAAATATGCGCATGACCTTGACACAATGGACCAAGATGCTGCCCACAATGACCTATTCCTCCCAAGGAGAGGGCTTCACTCTCATTTTAATATGCTCATAGTAAAATAATAAAACCAAAAACAAAATGAATTGAAACCCAAACTTTACAGCTAATAAGAAAGGGAAGTCATCTCTCCCCTCCCCATTCCACACACTGGAAAAGCTAAAGCTGTTCAATTTCAAAGTCATCTAACCTGGCAGTTTTCTGACTTCTAAATTCAATGAACTTGAAGAGATTCCCCCTCGACCTCTTCAAAAGAGGTTGGGAAAGACAGTGTTGTCAGCTTTGTGTTCTCTTTAGTAACTATATTCAAAACAACAAAGAAGACAACATACGGTCTGCTATCATTTCATAAAATAAAGACTATATAAGGGCATATTTCATAAAATAAAGGACACATGATACCGAGTTGGAAAGACGTCCACTCAGGATCAGTATCCCACTGAGCTTTTTGACAAAACTCATTGCTCTCCCCTCATTTTCTCTTTTCATTTTACCTTGGATGGGTGAACAATTTAACAACTGGAACAAGTCTGTGGACCAGTGAGTGGGAATCACGGATCCAGCCCATCCCATTCATCTACAAATAAGGAAAAGACAACGCGGAGCTCCACAAGGCTGGTTAGTGGCAAGCCCTCAAGAGCTGCAGTACCTGCCCTGCCTTGGTGTGAGCCTTGCCTTATCTGTGACGACACGTGCATCAGAAAGATGTCAAATGAGCCTGAATTCCCTTTATTTATCAAACCTTGCATCTATTCTTCCTAGGCTACACCAAACCCCAGGGACAGGGTGGGTTGCAGAAAGAGTGAGAACCGCGATTTGGATTAACTTCAGTCACTTAACTTTGGTTTAGCCCAGAAGCAGCTACAAAGCAGTGCCGAGGAGGCACTCAGGAGGATGAGATGCAGGGGGCACACACAGCTCCCCAGTGCCTTGTGTCTTCTTAGAGGGATCCAGGCAGCCCCATGTAAGAGATGTCTGCAAGTCTGAGAAGCACAGAACTGTGGGCTTGTTACCTATTATGTGTCTAGCCTCTTCAATCCTAGGAAGCAACTTCTAAGACCATACACCTGTTATCTCAGCAAGCTAGACACAGAGGCCTAAGCTGTGTGCCAGGGTCCCCTTATCTGTGCCCTACACTGCAGGGCCTAGGGATTTTCTATTTATGTCCACTCAGGGCTTCTGTGGGCAGGTCCAGTCCTGACCCCCACATTCCCAAACAAACTCCTTGAGGAAAGGAACCAATGTCTTATTTTAAACTCATAATTCCCCGAGCTATCTGACACAGTCTTGGGCATACAGAAGCACACAATACTTAACTGGACGAAAAAGAGGGCTGAGACAGGTGTTTCACCATCTCAGCAGGACGTGCCCATCTGGGCTGTGCCAGGGACACACAGGTTTGTGTACACAGGATTACAGTATTTAAGCCCTGGGTAATTCACCAACGGCGAGGTTACACCCAACAGAGGCTAGTCAGCAGGTGAGGAACCTATCCTGTGAATGGGGAAATGCTAACAATGTAAACACAGCCTTTTCTCCACTGGACTGTGGGTTCCTTGAGGGTGAGACCCCTGTTCCGCCCATCTTTTCATGCTCCAAATACATCTGGCATGAAGAATGACAGAGTAGGGGCTCCATCGACGGCTGCTGAGCTAAAACTGAGTTATTGCAAAGTTCTGCTTCCTCAGTGTATTCTGACAAACCTGTCATACATTCATTCATTTCGTTTACTGAATGTTCTTTGCGTGCCAGGCACTGTGCTAGAAAAACAGGGATACAAGGGGGAGTTAGGCTGTCCCGGTCCCTAATCTGAAAGAACTTATGTTTTTAGCAGGGGGGATAGATTTTAATCCAACATTAATACAAGTAATCATATAGCTTTAATTTAACAAATAATCTAAAGGAGAGATAGAGATTAGTGTGAACGATAATAAGGGATAGCCTCTAGATGCTGTGGAGTGCAGGCATTTTAACCATACTATAACAAAACCTCAACTCTGTTGGCATAGATGATTTAGTAAAAGGAAAAGATATAAAGCCCAGGGGCTCATTAAGTGGTTGTAACACCACAGTGTACAGATCAGCAATACAGGAAAAGTAAACACCTTCTTCCCCTGGTTCTCTAGTGTTTACCAAAGGAAATAAAAACTAACACTAATGCAATCAATACCACATAAGAAACAATTTTTAACAAGCACAACATAAAAAGTTTGAGGCCCAACTTCCATCTCCAGCGGTATGGTGGACTGGATATCCCAAGAGAACCACTAGCTGAAAGTGACTACAAAGGGAGAATAAAAAGCAACAACAAAAACAAAATCACGTATTTTAAATCAATCGATAAACTTGCAAGAAAGCAAAAAAAAAAAAAAAAAAAAATCAGAAACCAAAACCAAAATGAAAATAGAAACCCAGAGGTAAGTGGACACCTGAGACTAGTTTTTTTTTTTTTTTTGTCTGAGGGTATTTACAAAACTAGGTTAATGCAGGTGTTGATTCTCACATCATCTTAGAATACAGGACATAGAGGAAAAAGCAAAAGTCCACATGGGGTGGGGAGCTTGATCAGGGTCCACCCTACACCAGCACTCATAGATAGCTGGGACTCCCTACACCGTTTATATAAGAATAAGCTAGAAATAAACCCAGCTCACCAGAAAATTGGCTTAACTTTTGAAATTGAGTAAACTAAGTGGGAGGGAATCTCTCTTGAGAATTTGCTACCACAAGCCAGCTCTCATAGAGGTTTGTATAATAACCAGAATACCCGGGGGTATTCTGAAAAACGTCAAGCTGAGAATTTAGTATAAAGGGACCCCACTAGGTATGTAGCAGAACCAAATGCCAATCTTTTCTGGAAGAACACACCTTCACCCAGGCCTCAAAGAACCCCTACAGAAAAAAGTGCCAAGAAATATGAGCAAAACCAAATAAACATACAAAATATATAAAGAAAAAAGGAACCAGAAAAGCAGTGAGGAAAAAAACCCCAGCAAAACTGGACCCACAAAAAAACCTTAAATTAGCAGACACAGAATGTGTTTAATTATGCTTTCATAAACAAAAAGTTTTTAAAATATGAAAAATAATGAGCTATTAAAAAGAATGAGATTTTAAAAAGATCCAAATATACAACACAACTTTTACAACTATAATAACAGAAAAAAAAAAAAAAACCCCAAACTCTGTGGAAAGGTATAACAGTGCCTAACTAGATCTCAAATAAAACTGATGAACTGACAAAGAATTCTAAGGTAATTATTCAGAAAGCAACACTGGCAGAAAGAATAAGGGAGGTATGAAAGAAGTTAAGAGACATGGAAAATAGAGGGTAAAGCTCTAAAAAAATGTATAAAGTAGGAAAGGAAGGGGAAATTGGGGTAATGAAAATACTGAAGAGATAATAGATGAGAAATTTCCTGAACTGATAAAAGATAATAATCTAAGGTTTCACAAAATTAATCCAAGCAGGATTTTAAAAAATGTATTAATACCCAAACCAAAGACATTAAAAGAAAACTATACACAAATTCCCTCTTCAACACAGATATAAAAATTCTAAATAAAATTTTGGCAAATCAAATCCAACAACATATAAAAAGGATAATAAATCATGACCAGTGGAGTTTATCCCAGGAATGCAAAGTTGGTTTAGCCTTCAAAAATCTATCACTGTAATCCACTATATTAACAAATCAAAAAAGAAATACCAAATAATCATCTCAATACACACAGAAAAAGGTTTTGACAAAATTTAACATCTATTCCTAATAAAGACTTTCAAGAAACTAGAGATAGAAGGGAACTTCCTCAATCTGATAAAGCCCATTTACAAAAACTTACAGCTAGCATCATATATAACAACACCATTAAGACTGAACAATTTCACCCTAGGATCAGAAACAACACAAAGATGTCCACTCTTGCCACTTCTATTCAACACTGTACTGGAGGTACTAGCCAGTGCTATAAGGCAAGAAAAAAGAAAAAAGCCATCTAGATTGGAAAGAAATAAGTAAAGCTGTCTTTATTTGCAAAGGACATGATTGCCTGTGTAGAAAATCTTGACGGAACCTACAAAAAAAGCTACTAGAACTAATAAATGAGTTTGGCAAGATTACAGGAGACAAGATCAATATATTAAAAACTAACTAGATTTCAATATATTAGGAATTAACAACCCCAAACTGAATTTTTTTTTGAGAGAGAGCATGCATGCATATGTGGGGAGGGGGGGTGCAGAGGGAGAGAGAGAATCTTAAGCAGGCTCCATGTCCAGTGCAGAGCCTGACAAGGAGCTGGATCTCACGACCCTGAGATGATCACAACCTGAGCTGAAACCAAGAGTCAGACGCTTAACTGACTGAGCCACCCAGGGCCCCTCAAACTGAAATTTTTAAAATACCATTTATGAGAGCATCAAAAATTATCAAATCCTATGGTTAAATCTGACAAAGATGTAAAGACTGAAAACTATAAAACATTGCTAAGGTAAACAAAAAACCAAATCAATGAACTATACAATGTACCTGTGTCAAAAGACAATTGATAAGATGTCTATTCTTCCAAAACTGACCTATGGATTCAATGTAATCCCAGTAAAAATCCCAGCAGGCTCTTTTATAGAAATTATAAAAGGATTTAAAAACTCATCTGGAAATGCAAAGCACCTAGAATTGCCAAAACAACTTTGAAAAAGAACAAAGTTGGATAACACCTGATTTCAAGACACAGTACAAAGTGAGAGTAATCGAGATGGTGTGGTAGCAGCATAAAGAGAAACAACGGATCTGTGAGACAGAATAGAGGGTACAGATACAGAGACACATATATGTGAGCAACTTGTTTTTGACAAAAGTGCAAAGGCAATTAAGTGGAGAAATGACAGTCTACTCAACTAATGATAATGAAACAACGGGATATCAATATGCAAAAAAGAGAAGAGGAGGAGGAAAAGGGGGAGGGGGACAAGGATCCACATTTTACACTACCCACAAAAATTAACTCAATATGGATCACAGATTTAAGTGTAAAACCTAAAATAATAAAAATTATAGAAGGAAACAAAACAACAAAAATGCTGTGACTCTGGGTTAGGCAGATTTCTTAGATATGACACTGAAAGCATGAACAATGAACGAACAAACTGATAAATAAAACTGCAACAAAACTGAAAACTTCTGCTCTTCGAAAGACACTGTTAAGAGAATAAAAAGATGGGCTGTGGAGTGGAATAAACAGTGTAAAGCATATATCTCACAAAGGACTTCCATCCAAAATACAAAGAAGTCTCAAAATTCAATAATGAGAAGCCAAACAACCCAATTTTTAAAGAATGGACAAAAGGTATGAACAGACACATCACAAAGAAGATATACAAAGGGCAGATAAGTACATTAAAAGATGCTCAACATCACTGGTCACCAGAGAAACACAAATTAAAACCACAATGGGATACAAGTACACACCAATTAGAATGGCTAAAATTGGAAAGACTGATCATACTAAGTGTTGATGGAACTGAAGAAGGAACTGAAACTCTCATACACTGATGTTGGGAACTAGAATGGTACCACCACAATTTTTAAAAAGTTAAATATACACCTAACATACAATCCAGCCATTCCGTTCCTATGTATTTGCCCAAGAGAAATTAAAGCATATGCCCACACAAGAACTTGCATGTTAAAACTCACAAAAACTTTGTACTAGCCCCAAACTGGAAACAACCCAAAAATCTACCAAAAGGTAAACAGATAGACAGTGGTATATCCATACAAAAGAATACTATTGGCTAAAGGAATAAACTATTGATAATGCTACAACAAGAATGAATCTCAAGATAATCATGCTCCATGAAAGAAGCCAGATTTTAAAACGAGTAGACACTATATGACTCCATTTGTGTAAAATTCTAGAAAATACAAACTAGTCTGTAGTGACAGAAAACAGATCAGTGGTTGCCTGGGGAATGGAGGAGGGACAGAGAGAGGGGTTATAAATACAATGGGACAGAAGAAAATGTTGGCAGAAGATGGGCATGTACATTATCTTGATGTGATGGTTTCACGGGTATAGACATATGTCAAATTACATATACACTTTAAACACGTGCAATTTACTAGATGCCAATTATACTTCAATAAAGCTGTTTTTAAAAATCTACATTATTGTGGAACTGCAGAACAGAACATCAAAAACAGAGATAAAATCTTTTTTGGGGGGGGGTAAAATCTTAAAAGTAGCCAGAGAAAAGTCAGATTTAATATAAAGGAATAATCATTACATTACCCCTGACTTCTCAACAGTTATATTAAATCCGGAAGACAGTAAAATAATGTGCTGAATATATGAAGGTAAAAAACTGTCAAACTGGAATTGTATACCCAGCAAGAACAGGAGCAAAATAAATATATTCTCAAACAAAACCTAGAGTTTGCTATTAAGAGACCCTCAAAGGAATTTAAGAGGATATGCTTCGGGCAGAAGGAAAGTGATTCCATTTGGAAGGCCGACATAAAACAGAGTACAGTCTTATGGAATTAAAAATGATAACTAAACACAGGGAATACAGTCACTGATAACTATAATAGTGATGTAAGGGGATGGATGGGAGCTACACTTTTGGTGAACACAGCATGATGTATAACTTGTCAAATCACTAAGTCGTACACCTGAAACTAACATAACATTGCGTCTCAACTATACACAATAATAGTAACTAAAATACATGACAAAAGTAGCATGTAAATTAGGAGATGGGGTGATCAAAGGTGAGGTGTTCACTAAGTTCCCTGCATTGGCTAGGAGTAGGGTAAGCATACTGACTAATTTTAGACTCAAGAATACATGTTAAAATTTCTTAGTTAACTATTCAAAGTATAGAAACAGAATACTGAGCTTTCATAGTGTAATACAAGAGAAGAGCAAAATGAAAAAAAAAAAGAAGTCAAGGAAGGAGGGGGAAAAAACATAAAGAGATGAGGTAAAAAGAATGCTTGAAGACGGCAGAAATAAGCCTCCACTAAAATGTGAACTTGTTGTAGACAGAGGTTGTGTGATGCCATCCACTGCATCTTCAGAGCCTGCCACAGCGTCTGGCACATATTACCACCTTTGATAAACATCAAGTGACTGAGTTTGCTAAGTGAATAAGTAAATGTTCAGATGATGGATGGTAGAATAAAAAATATTTGGTCTTTGCCCCAGATTCCCGGCACAAATGTGCTAAAACCCTTGGAATTTCCAAAGCAGTAGGAGTGCCTTTGGTCCCCTTTTGAGCACACTTGAGTTTATGCTAATGAGGTGATTTAGGGTGGGGCCTCCAGATAGCCTGAGGATGGGGCTGGTCACCAGAAAGGCCGCCCACCTGCCTCAGGAAGGGGGAGGGGTGAGGAGGTGCTGCAGATTAATTTTTATAAAAACTCTTGAATAAAAAGATCTGATGAGCCTCTGGGTTGGTAAACGTGAAGGGAGAGTAGAGCACCCCCGTTCCACCAGGACAGAAGCTCCTGTGCTCAGGACCCTTCTGGACCCCACTCTATGTACCTCTTCATCTGGCTGTTCTCCTGTATCCTTTATAATACCCTGTATGGTCAACTGGTAGACATAAGTAAATATTCTTCTGAGTTCTATGAGGTGCTCTAGCAAATTAATCACACCTGAAGAGGGAGTGGTGGGAACCTCTGATTTATAGCCTGTAGTCTGAAGCAAAGGCGACATGCTGGACGTGTGATCGGCATCTGAAATGGAGGCAGTCTTATGGGAATGAGCCCTGAGCCTGTGGGATCTGATGCTAACTCCAAGTCGAAGGTGTCAGAATTGAGTTAAATTTGTAGGACACCCAGTCAGTGTCCACTGAGAACTGGAGACCTTCTTGACGGTACTGGGAAAAAACCCATTGGAATGGCAAATGAATGAATCTGGTTCGTTGAATGAATAAATGTATGACTGATATAAAACTTCATTTTGGCCAAAAGTTTCAGCCTTCTCCAGGCACCACTTCATTTATCAGAATTAGCGAACAAATTACAAGCAGGACAAATTGAGTTTCTCTCTTCTCCCTGGCCACTGTCTGGGAGCAATGAAGTATGAGAAATGCAGATGGACAGGAAAAGAAGCAGCAGAAAGGGACTGAGTCAAATTAGTCCCAGCTTACAGAAAAGGTGGTAGAATAAAAAATCATGGACAGGAGGTAGCTTTTAGTTTTGAATTACATTATTTATTCCCTCCTGTCCATTTCCATAGCTAATACCCTCGTCGAGGCCCTTGGTACCTACAGTAGGGGCCATAAGGTCCTCCACTGCCCTCGGCCCCTCTTCTATTTCCTTGTCCACCCAGACTTTATCTCATCATGATACAGAGCCATCATGGTATCACTTCCTCCCCACCCTCTGGGCTCAGATGTTTCAGGGGGTCACAACTGTCTCCTGGAATCAAGTTCAAACTTCTTAGCCTGATTTTCAAGGCCCTTTGAGAGTTGATTTTCATTACCTTTTCTCATATCTTTACCTCTGAATAATACTAGGCTTTAGTCAATAGGTCCCATGACCCTTCACACCTCTGCGTCCTTGCATATGTTGTTCCCTTCAAGCGTCATTGCCCTTCCACCATCTTTGTTACTGAGGTTGTGAACATCCTCAAGGCCCAGCTCAGATGTTGACTCCTCCATGGTGCTTTCTGGGTGCAGAGCCAAAAACAAATTTTTTCACTTCTTGTTCCATAACACTCTGTTTATAATTCTCTTATGATTCTCCACACACATGCTATCTTATGCTCTATATGGGAGGCAATTTAGCCTAAAGGTTAAGGACATGGACTTTAAAGTCAGACAGAAGTAGGACTGAATCCAGATCTACCATTTCCTAGCTGTATGAAGCTTCTCTAAGCCTCAGTTTCCTCATCTGCAAAATGGGGACAATCTATATTAGAGATTCATCCTGAACATTAAGTGAGATCATGCCAATCAAGCACATAGCATACACAATAATTACTATTATCAGAATACATGCCTTATGCCCACTCTTCCATGGATGTAAGCCCCCTGCGAAGAGTATCCACATCGGATGATGTTTCTACCTTTCCTTCTATCTCTTCTACTACCCAGTGTGGTGCCCCACACGGTCATTTTCTCAAATTATGTAAAATCATTTCTAAGCCAAGAGGTGATACGTTATTAAATACGCTCTCATTCATGTTGGTACCATGTTTGGGTTCCATAGGATTCTTAAGGTATATTGCACGTGTTCAATATCCAATGTTTTCTGGAAACCCCCTATGTTCCAGATTTTACTAGACAATAATGACACCTTATTAGGAAAACAAAAAGGCATAGCCATGGACTGGGAGAATACATTCGCAAAACATATATCAGACAAGAGACCTGTATGACAGAATATATTTTAAAAACTCTTAAAATTCAATAAGGAGACAAACAACCCAATTAAAGGTTGGCAAAAGATTTTAACAGATACTTCACAAAAGATGCAAAGTAGCCAATAATCCCATGAAGAAATGCTCTTCATGACAGCATGTAAATGTTATGTTCAGAGGTGTAAATATTTCACAACCAGCAGAATGGCTCAGATTAAAGACTGATCATTCCAAGTGTTGTCAAGGATGCTGAGCAACTGTAACTCTCATATACTGATGGTGGGAATTCAAAATGATACAACCCCTTTGGAAAACAATTTGGCAATTTCTTTAAAAAGTAAACATATGCCTACTGTACCATCTAGCCAATACATTGTTTTCGTAGGTATCTATCCAAAAAAACCAAAAAACCCACATCCACACACAGACCTGTACACAAAATGTTCATAGCAGCCTTACCTGTAATAGCCAAAAGCTAGAAACAACTCCAGTGTCCACCAACATGTGAACGGATAAACAAATGGCAGTACAGTAATGTAATGGGAAACTGCTCAGCAATAAAAAGAAACAAGCTATTGATACACACGAGGACATGGATGAATCTCAATTATCATCTCGCTCAGTGAAAAAAGCAAAGTCATATACAATTTCTAGAAAACACAAGCTCATCTTGGGAGACAAAGCAGGTCAGTGGTTGCATCGAGACAGGCAAGGACGGGTTACAAAAGGGCATAAAGAACCTTCCAGTATGATAAAAATGTTTATTATGATTGTGATGGCCAGCTCACAGGTTCATACATATGTTAAAATTGATCAAATTACACTTTTTCAAAAGTGTGCAATTAATTGTACTTCAAATATACCTCAATAAAGTTGTATGGAAAAAAATGTACTTAAAAACTTTTTTTTCCTTAAAAAAACAAACAACAAAATGAAGCAAGCAGGATGTTCACTGGCAAAGTAAGCAAAAGCCAAAGTTGGTCTGAAGGCTGCTCTTCAAAGCCTCGTCTCAGCACAAAGAGCCACGGGAAGGCCAAGAGGCAGGAAGCTTGGCAGACAGGCTTCAAATCGCAGTGGGGAGCACCACAAATGTGGCTTGGATATGATTGGCTTTTTGAGGTTGCTTTCGTGGCAAACCTAATTTATTCAGTGCCCAAGTCTCCGGCAGTCCAATACTTCGAGCCTGAGACAGTTGTCAGGTTGCATTCCTGTGGCCTTTTTTCTTTTCCTGTGTGCATTTTGAAAGAGATTCCTGGGTGCCGGTGAAGGCTTCACCCAAAAGGAGAATTATAATGGGAGATTTCAGGCATGGCTGGAGGTCTAAAGATACAGAACCCTGGGGGAAAGGAGAGGCAGAGCTTTTGCCTGGCTCCAGGTATGGATGTGTAGACTGAGCGGGCACAACCCCAGGGGGCGCCATTCACAGTGGTGCAAGGGCTGCTCCAGGAACAGTGCAGGGAGGGGAAGGGAAAGTGCCCCTGGAAGGCCGACTTCCCGGTTCCAGCCCTCCCCCGACAAAGTAATACTGAGCCCTCCCAGTGCTCCCCTCATCAAACATTTTAAGAGAAAAGCTTAAAAGTGAAATGTCAGCGGAATAAGGAGAGAGGAAGCGCACTCTTTCCCTTGTGTAGCCTTTGTCTGCCATTACCTTGCACTTCCAGGCGTCCTGGTTTCCCCATCTGTTGGGTGGAGAGATAATCCCTGCCCTGCCCACCTCACTCATTTCACCCGCCTGAAGGCCTGAGGCGCACAACAACCCTGAGAATCCTGGAACAGAGGGGTCAAACTGGCAGGCCATGGCCAAGACCCAGTGGGCACAGATGGTTTTATTTAGCTCACACAGTATTTAAAACTCAGGAGAGTCCATATAAAAAAAAAAATCAAGAAATCTAATTTTTCTTGAAAAACCCAAACACCTGGCCTGACTGGACCCATGTTCCCAAGCAATAGTTGGAGCTGAGGAAGTAACCCCTTCTCGCTTGCCCACAGAGCCGCTGCCCTGCCCCCCCACAGAACCCTTCACTCAGGTCACTGGCTTGGGCCTGTGGGCTTTGAGTCTGTTCTCAGATCAGTGAGAAGGGCACTTGGACTTCACCTGGTCCAGACTCCTCACCCGGGACACTGCGCGACAGGCCTGTAAGATGGCCCCCCGCCTTAAACACGTCTCTTGATGAGAAGCTCATCCGTCACCTTGGAGGACGCTCACGGGCAGGATTCCACTTGCTTACACCTTCAAGTGGCAGGTCTCTCCCACCCTCACATCAGGGTTCTGCTTTCCTTTCAGGCTCTCTCCCCACCCTTCCCGCATGCTTCAGACATTCACAGCCACTGCTTCTTCTGTGAAAACCTAGACGCCCGGTGTCTATAGCCGCTCCCTTTAGACACATTTCCTCGTCCCTGGGCATTCCAGCACTTTCCTCTGAGCATGCTCCACTTTCTCTCTGCCACACGTGGGGCTGGTGGAGTCTTCCTCCCTGTTTTGTCCTTGTGAGCAGGTCAACTTAACACATGTTGCTACCTGGCTTCTCTCTGGCAAGCTTTAAGGAGAGGCAGCATCACTGAGTACTGTAAGTAACAGTAAATATGTTCTGTCGCGTTTAGTCTCAACATCCTCATATGGATAAAAATAGACCTCATGGCATCAGGCAGGATAATTCCTACCCTCTACAAATAATTTCTGAACCAGAAAAAGGAAACATCAGGGATTTCCCACATTTTGAAAAATGACTTAAGTCTTGGAGTGAGAGTAATTGTTTCAAATTTTAAAATAAGTACCCCATATTCTGAGGTTACATACCTTTCATGGAACAGAAATTAAAAAAAAAAAAAGTCGGGAGCCTGGGTGGCTCAGTTGGTTAAGCGACTGCTTTCGGCCCAGGTCATGATCCTGGAGTCCCGGGATCGAGTCCCACCCACATCAGGCTCCCTGCTCGGCGGGGAGTCTGCTTCTCCCTCTGACCCTCTTCCCTCTCGTGCTCTCTATCTCTCACTCTCTCTCTCTCAAATAAATAAATAAAATCTTTAAAAAAAAAAAAAGTCAAAATTCCCTAATTTAGACCCGAGGGTAGAACAAGGACAAAAACAAAAATTCTCTCTCCTGTGCTTCCGTGGGTTTCTTGAAGATCAGCACTGTGGGAGTAGAAAAAGTGTTGGGCCTTTATTTCATCTAACAGAAGTGTGTGTATGTGTTTGAGAGAGAGAGACTGAGATCTTGCAGAGATCACTTACTATCTGTCTCTCCATCTTTTTTCCTGTTTTGTAAAATGAACGGCTTGAATGAGATCACTGAGAGGTCCTCAGATCTGCATTAGAACCACCTGAGTGTGCCCATGCGGATTTCCCCACACACCCACAGAAATTCTGCATCTTGGAAGGTGGGATGGGGCCAGAAAGCTGGTGTCTGACAAGTGCCCAGGTGACTCTGACCTCCCCAGACTTGTCATCTAGTGGTGACATCCTAAGTCGTTCCTCCATTCCATGACTTGGCACGCACTCTGTGGCAGGAGGTATGACAGGGCCATGGGGCTATGACAGGAAACAAGTCACACAGGCATGGTTCTCAAGGAGCTCATGCAGGAATGCAGGTGGTTGGCAAGGAGAGGCTTCCAAGGAAATGGATGTTGACTCTGGGATGTGGTCAGGGCCATAACACCCATAAGCACAGGGCGCCACAGGAACCCCCCCAGACTGAGGAAGGCAGGGTGGTCAGGGAAGGTTTACTGGGGAAGGTGATGTCTCGGCAGAGCCCTGTAGCACACGGAGGACCTGGCCAGAGAAAACCCAAACTGGTAGTGTGCTCAGGGCTTGAGAACCAGGTAGAGAACATGTGTCTGGGAAGTGGATGGGCTCTGGCTAGACCCAAGAGGACCGGAAGGAGAACAGGAGATGGACATGGGAGAAGGTGGCAGGGGCCAGGTCATGAGAGCCCAGGCAGCTGCACCAAGAATTCTGTATTTTATCTTAAAGGCTATAGGCAGCCATGGAAGGGTTCTGAGCAGGGTAGGAACACGACCAGACGTGTATTTTAGAAAGATCACCTGGGCTGCTGTGTGCAGAATACATTGCAAGAAGAAGGAAGCAGGAAGCGGGAAGAAGAGGCTGGAATAAACACGGCTTCTTTCTTGGCTGTACAGGCTCAGTGCTAGAGGTAGCCAGTGTAGTGAATGTCAGAACGGCTGGGGGCCCTGACGCTCAGGGAAAAGTCCAGGCTTGTGGCTTCTCATCCCAGGTCCCACTAGTATGATCACTTTTCCTCCCTGGGGGGGGAACCTGCACCCCACCCACATACCCACCCGCCTAATTCTGTCTGGGCCGCTTGCTTCTCTCAGGCTCAGAACGGGGGATGAGAATTGCTAGTTGGTCTTAAGGTATCAAGGAACTAAAGCAAGAAATGGCTCCGAGGAAAAACCTCCCTCGTGCCTGCCCCTTGCGGGTATACACACGCACTCGGTCCTATCTTACTGATGGCCAACACGCTACAGTTCACAACACTTGCGATTGCCATACCTTCTTGGAGGCTCCCAGGACTCCTGGGATCGGCACTCCCATTTCAGGGGGCAGCAAACGGAGGCCCAGAGGGCTTGAGCACCTAGGGCAAGCTCACAGAGAGAGCAGAAACAGAGCCAGGGCTGGAAATTCATTCCACGTCTCTTTCCTGCTATTGATTCCTGAGCCCATGGGGACTGTAATTAATTAAAATGTCTGTCCTCAGCACTGGAGACAGCAACCTGGAGAATTCAATGAAAATGATCTACCCAGTGTGGAAGTGTTTCATCTTGAAGTCCTGGGAGGGCTTCTGAAATGAGAGGGACTACCAGGTGGAAAAGGGAAGATGTTGCCAGCCTGTTAGCAAATGTCACCTGGGCTGAAAAACGCCCACTCCGAGGAGGCTGAAGCTGCACAGCTCTTGGGAGGAGGGAATAATCCTGCGCCTGATGGAACAGGAGAGGCCTGGCTGGGATGGGGAAGGGAGCCAGGAGGAGGAGATGGGACAAATCACATAGAATGCTTCCCTTTCTTCTACTCGCAACCCCACTATTGCTCTCTGGGGCCAGGCGGGTCAATCAAATGGTACAGTTTACTTGTAAAAGGGAAAACACGCTCTAAACACCACTACTGCTGAAAAATTCATAGCTATTGTGAAGCCCTAACAAAGTGCCAGGCACAAGCCCTGTCTACAGTCTCACGATGAATCGTTAGCAGCATAAGTCTATGCAGTTGATGACTCTTATCCCCATTTCCCGCATGGGAAAACTAAGGCCCAGAAAGGTTAAGCATCTTCCTTAAGGTTCACACAACTATGACAAACGACACAGCCAAGATTCAAACCTAGGCCTTTTTTTTTTGAAAGTTGGGGGGAGAGTGTGCAAGCGAGCTGGGGGGCGGGGGGCTGGTAAAGGGAGGAGAGACAGAATATTAAGCAGTTTCCACGCCTAGCACAGAGCCTGATGCAGGGCTCCATCTCTCCCTGAGAGCATGATCTGAGGTGAAACCAAGAGTCGGATGCTTAACCAACTGAGCCACTGAGTCACCCAGGCGCCCCCAAATCTAGGCCTTTGACAGCTGAGCCCCTGTTCTGCTTGAGGAGGGGGTTGCGTCCGAGGGAGAGGCCCCCTCCCCAGGTTTATTTTGAGACAGGGAAAGGAGGGATACACTCATTCTGTGTGTGGGGGAACCTTCACTGGATTTTACTTCATTTAGAAGGCAAGCCGGAACTCCCTCCATCTCCTTTACTACCTGTCATCTTGGGATGAGAGAGAAGGGAACATACTTCCCAGCAGACAGGGCTGGGGCAGTGCACAGACACCAACTCCACAGGAGGAGGCAGCAGAACCTCGGGTTCCCATGGCAACAGGCACCCCACTATCAGCACTGCTCCCCTGCCTTCACGATACACCCTGTGAGCATGGAGGGTGAGGTGATATCTTCATTTTCCATAAGGTGGGGGGGGGGGGCCTGACCTGCCAGAGGTCAAAGAACATACAAATCTTGTGACGCATTAGCATCACTGGGATGGAAAACAGGGCTTTAGACTGAAGCCCCTGTAGTTCACAAAAATTGGGAAGAATGGGAGTGGGGTCAGAGAGGTCTGCCGGAGAGACTGAGAGGGTAGAAAAGAGGTCCAGTGAGACAACAGGAAGGAAATGGGGGCTGCTTGACCTCAAGAAGGCTTAGGGGTGATCTACTGGATCATTCTAGGTATTCCACAGTGGCTGGAGAAATTGCCTAATAGTCCTCTAAGCACATGAGAAAAAAATGGGACAGGAGGTAAAATGTTATGGGCTTATAATAAAAGCATGACTATCTGGGATGGGGCAGAAGGAAGAATTTCTCACTCATGAGCACAGGAGAGGGGAATTTCTTCCATGTGTCAAGAAAATCTAGAAATGAAAAATCTGCCAGGGTCCACTCACAAGTAAAAAGCAGGTGCTTGGACATAAATATGAAAATAAAAATGTAGTTGCCAGTAGGAAGGCCTTCTAATGCAAATATCATGTTGTTATCCAAACTACCTGGGGCATAATTTAATAGGTAAGCAATGATGGGCCAGAAGAGGGTTTCAGCCACTCTGAAGGAGGCCAGGTCTATGTCCTATGAAAGGGTGGGAGGTTTTCAGCGAGTAAAGTCTTTGATTACTAAGTTGCATTTTACTATGATAAATTTTCACTTTTCGAATCAATAACATGTCCTTGGTATAAAGTCAACCAATGAGGACAATGCGGTTATTTAGATCAACATAATTTGACCTCAGGAGGGAGACACTACATCTTAGAGCTCACCTCTGCCTCAAAGTACAGGGTTTCTTTATTTCGCTTTAGTTACTCAGTGTTGAGAAAACCTTTTTTTTTAAAGATTTTATTTATTTGAGAGAGAGAGAATGAGAGACAGAGAGCACGAGAGGGAAGAGGGTCAGAGGGAGAAGCAGACTCCCTGCTGAGCAGGGAGCCCGATGTGGGACTCGATCCCGGGACTTCGGGATCATGACCTGAGCCGAAGGCAGTCGCTTAACCAACTGAGCCACCCAGGCGCCCGAGAAAACCTTTTGATGTAATGACTAGTAGATATATTTGATGAATAAGTAGATGCATTTTTTTTTTTTTAACACAGCCTGCCCTATAACCTCAGGATGCTCTCCAATGAAACAGATGCTGGAAGAGTAAGTTGGTGACCTCCAACAGGTAAGAACGTAGTACGTAACACACATAAGTGATTAAAAACCTTTTATTACAGTTTAAAAAGTCTACACAATGTGAAATGAGGTTTCCAGAATCCCCGAAGCACCCGCATGGACCTCCACAGGCGATCTGTAAAGTGTTCGCTGGTATGGTGTCTGAGGTTGTCCTGGCCCCAGTCCTTGCCTCCTCACCCTCACTGTTCCATCTTGAACAGGAAGGAATGAGCAACCCAGGGGCAGGAGCAGGCCTGAAGGAAATGGGCTTTCCACCAAGGGCTTCCCCCCAGTCCCCCTTTCAGAGGGAAGAGTGGGGAGGGGAAGGAGAGAGGTAACAAGTGCTTCCAGACTCTACCTTCTGAGAGAAATCCCTATCTACCCACAGCTAAAAAGACCCCACCGGCTGAAAAAGAGAAAGGTATTCACATGCACAGAGCTAAGAGGGCCCTGCCAGGTCATCTTCCTGCTCTGGGGCGTAGGCAGGCTTAGTCCTGATAACTCAGTGGCTTCTGATACAGAGAATACCAGATCCCCCAAACAAGCAATTCAAATACTTTGGAGACAGCTAACATACCTCCAGCAGCAATGCGTATAGACGGCAGATCTGCGTAATGCATGCCATGGCATGCTTATCCGTTTTTAACCGTGACATTATTCTTTTGCTGTCTATCTTCAGGAAAAAGAAAATTACTGATATGTCCTATATCTTGAAGAACTAAAGGGCTGGGATGATTAGGAGAAAGAAGATGGAGAGGTGGTGACCTCCCCATCCCTGGAGCTATTCAAGCCAAAGGCTGCTGCAGAGAGGATTCCTCCCCTCGGTGAGACAGCATAGTGAAGGATTCCTAACGGTCCCTTCCAACTCAAACTGTTTCTAAAAATATGAGCAACTCTTTTAAAACTTTTTTTTTTTAATCATACAAGTTATACATGTTCACAATCATCTCTCAGTACCAGTAACAGTATAATGGCACTTACAAAAGCATTTTTCCGGCACGTATTTTCTCAGATCATCATCGCCACAGCCCCGCAACACAGGGATTACTGTCATTATCCCCATTTTAAAGGTGGGACAGGGCTCTGGGTTTAAGTAATTGTTCTGAGGTCAGACAGCTAGAGAGCAGGAATCACTGAAGGCGCCAGCCTCCTCTCTGACACTCCTCCTCCCGTCCTCCGTGAAGTACAGTTTAACAATGGGAAAATGGAGGAGAGACACCAAGAACGAGCCTCCTATACAGACAACTGACTGAACCCCCTCCCATCACTTTGTGCCACCGGATGATCCAGGGAGGGCTTACTCATAACCTCCACGGGTAACGAAGATACAGAGATGTGCTATGATTTTGTAAAAAAAAAAAAAGGTTCATGCATATCCGAATTTTAAAAAGAAAAAATTAGTCCCTTTTTTAAGTTTAAAAAAGGAAGTCTTCCAGTCTAAAGTGAGGAAATGAAAGGAGGAAGATTTTTTTTCTTTTTCAAAGTGGGTTCTGTCATTCCCACGGGTGGTGAGTGAGTGCACACTGCTTCTGAGATCACAGTGAATGAAACATTCGGATGAATTCCATAATGAACTGGCGCAGAAGACAAATGCCAATTCATTAAAAGAAGAAAAAAAGATTAATTTTAAAAGATAAGTCCCCCAAGTTACTTGTTGGGTTTGAATTTTCTAAAAGAGGACCACCTGGTTCTTGATTTTGTTGAGAGGCTGTTTTGATCCTCAGAATTCAGAATGAAACTGATTTTTCTCAAAAATGTTTTAGCAAAGAGGGTGTGAGTTGCAATGGGTAGGAGGAGTGACTCCCATCACATGGCCTTTCTGTATTCCAACTGCTTAAGGAACCACAATTTCTCAACTGGTTACCAAGAAATGAAGAGGTCCAAAGCCTTGCAGCAGAGATGCACGGTTTTCAAAACACACTTTCTCTGTCTTTTTTCTGGTGGCGAACCCTGGAGGGGAGGCCCTTGGAGCCCAGGAAGGTTTAGTAGTTGGCTCAAGGACAATAGCACAGACTTACATCCTGACTGATATTCACTCCGGTGCTCCTTGCTTCCCAACAGGGAAGCATTTCCAAAGAAAGTTGCCAACTCCAGTTTGGCTTCCTAAAATCCAGTCTGGCCACCATGGGCCCATGCAGAGGAGGGAATGGGCACATGTCCCCTGAAGCATTCACACCCTCATGGAATAAAGTAGAAACTAAAAACGGCAGCATCAGTCACTGAAGACCCACTGGCAATGTTTGGCCTGGTCAAGTTCTTTTTCCTTGCAAATTTGTAATCCGTACACACGAAGAGGGGGCGGTTGTAGTTACCACTTGCTTCTCTCCTCTTCTAACAAACCAATGCAAAGAACTGAGGACAGCACAGTTGCGTGTTTGACTCTGCGCTGATAACAAGAGCAGCAGTAGCTAATGCTTACCACCGGCCAGGCACTGCACTGGGAACATGAAACAGCTCCATATGCATATTACAGAGGAGGGAACCAACACAGTGAGGTTCCAGGCACTTGCTCAAGGCTCTAACGCTCGGAAGTACAGGCGCTGGAATTTAGACCTATGGGGCCTGTGGTTTATGCCCTCTGCCATTTACTAGCTGTGTGATCTTGCATAAGTTTTCCATTGTCTCTAAACTTTACTTTTGTAATCTGTAAAATGGGGATAATAACAGCAATTCTATAAGGCAGTTCAAAGCAAGAAATGAGATAACATAAATGAAGCACTTGGCATCAGGACTGCCTGACTCCATTAATTCCAAGGAATGCTCTTCACAAACGGAGATGCGCTACGAGGCCATCCTCCTTGGCACGGCACCCATCCCAGTGAAGATGCTTCAGGGCTACCATCAGTATTCATTACCACTAGTATGACAGTGCCAATGATCAGGGTCAAGAGCCAGAGGAAGAGCTGCTCGTCTGTGAAGGCCCAGCTCAGGTGTTCCAAAGAGCTCTCTTGTGCTATCCATTCTGACCTAGCTTGCCATGGAGTATCTTGGTTCTTGGGACCAATTTCAGAGCGTGTCTTACTTCCGTAAGCAGATGTAAACTTCTAGAGGGCAGACCTTGATCCATGCCTTGGATCCCCCGAACCACCTCTAGTGCCAAGCGCACAGTAGGCCCTCAGGAACTGTGGTGGTTTTAAAGTGTCCACAAGTTCTTTCACACTCTCCTCTCCTTGCAGGTAGGCTAAATGTAGTGGCTCACTTCTAATTAACAGAACAAAGTGTCCACAACAATGTGCGACTTCTGAGACCAGGTCACAGAAAGAACTGTGACTTCCTGCTTGCTCTCTCAGATCACTCACTCTGAAGTGAGCTAGCTGCCATGCAATAACGTCACTCAAGCCTAGGGAGAGATCCTGGCGTTGAGGAACTGAGGCTTCCTACAACAGCCATGTGAGTGAGGACTCTTGGAAGCAGATCCCCCAGCCCCGGTCAAGACTTTGGATGACTACGGTGCTGGCCAACAACTTGACCGCAATCTCATGAGAGACCCACCAAAAGCTAGAGCCACCCAGCTACGCCTGGATTCCTAACCCATAGAAACCGTGAGATAGTAAATGTTGCTGTGTTAAGCTACCACATTTCAGTATAATCTGTTACACAGCAAAACGTAACCCAAACAGGAGCCATGTGGTGAGTTTAACAACAAACAGACAACAGGAAAGTTGTAGTTTTTGGGTAGAAGGAGTAATCCTCATCCTTGGATGAGAGCTACCCTATTATTAAGTATTAAGCTACAAGAGAAATCAGACGGAAGACCCAAGATGGGCTGGCTTCACCCATTCAGGCTTTGACTCAGTAACCACCACAGGGAAGTAGAGGAGGATTGTAGATGACTCCAGCTAAGGCTGGAGGAACAGCTCAGTGCTCCACCCCCTCAAAACCCGGGCAGGCCAGCAGCCCAGCTGAGGGAGCCAGCGCCGGCCTACCCTTCCCCAGCCCCAGGGAGAGGATCCCACCTGCCAGCTACACAGCCCCCTCAAAGTCCCCTGGAGGGACCAAGCCCTTTCCTGCCCGCTTGCCTTTCACTTGCGAGGGTCCTCCTTCTAGCATCCCTTTCCCCTTTTGTTCATTTATTTCCATTCACTGAATTCTTAAAAATGCTGTGTTGTGGGGGTGCCTGGGTGGCTCAGTCAGTTGAGCGTCTGGTTCTTGATTTGGGCTCAGGTCATGATCTCGGGGTCATGAGACTGAGCCCCGTGTCAGGCTCTGGGCTCAGCAGGGAGTCTGCTTGAGATTCTCTCTCCCTCTCCCTCTGCCCCTCCACACACGTGTGCTCGCTCTCTCTCTCTCTAAAATGAATAAATAAATCTTTAAGGAAAAAAAGTCATGTTGTGGAGTAACTTTGAACTCACAGAAAAGGTGCAAGAACAGCATAATGAACTCCAATAAATCTTTCATCCATGTTTGCTGTTACCATCTTCCACATGTTTTATAATTCTCTCTCCCTCCCCCCATCTATCTGACCTATAATTTTTTTCCTGAAACATTTGAGAGAAAGCTGGAGACATGATAACCTCTTATTCCTAAACTCTTTAGTATGTATTTCCTAGAAATAAGGACACCAAAGTCAGGAAATTTACCACTGATACAATACTACCCTCTCATCGACAGTTCATAACCAAATTCTCCCAGTTGTTTGCATAATGCCCTTTATAGCTAATTCTTTTTTCCTGATTCAGGATCCAATCCAAGCCTGTCCTTTCATTTTCTCATTGATCAAATATGCCATGTGCCAGGCACTGTGTGAAGCCCTGGGGATAAAATAATGAGGGGGAATAACAGACAGAGCCACTATCCTCAAGACACTTGTAGTTTCGTAGGGTGACGTATTAATCAAGTAATCACACTAAGTTTGTGTAATCACAAACTAAGACATGTGCTTTAAAGAAAAAAGGCCTCAACTGGAATGAGGCCTGGGGGATGGGGGCAAAGAAGGCGCGAAGGCTCTCCTGAGGTTGACACCTGAGCCGAGATCTGAAGGGTGAGGCAGGGTTAGCCAAGCCAACTGCGCGTGTGTGTGCGTGCGTGTATTTGGAGGGGCAGGGCAACTGAAGAACGCTCCATGCAGCAAGATGGTTTGTTCAAGGTCAGCATGAATGGAAGGCAGAGGGGGCAGGACAGTAGTGTAGGGGGGGGCCTGGAGTGGAGTTTAGTCTTTATCCTTTATTCTCGATTTCAGAATCTAAAAGCTTTTTTTTTTTTTTTTTAAGATTTATTTATGGTGGGGGGGAGCGTGCAAGCAGGGGGAGGGGCAGAGGGCAGAGAAAATGAGACAAGCAGACTCCCTGCCAAGCAGGGAGCCCAACACGGGGCCCAACCCCAGGACCCTGAGATCATGATGTGAGCTGAAACCAAGAGTCAGATATTCAACCAACTAAGCTACCCAGGTCCCCCCAAAAGCTTTTTTTATAACTTTTTTTATAACTCAGTGACAAAACCTGACCTGAATGCACACGAAGCTACTTATACTCTTTACTTATCCACTTAGTGTAAATATTCTTATATTTTTGCCACAGGAAAAAATGTGTTACGATTATGGGGAGCTACCATAGGTCCTACTGGGACTATTAAATAATGCAGTATATGTGCTGAAACAACTTTCCTAAATCAGAAAGACCCTTGTGCACTCATCAATTCACTGCCTCTCAACCACAAATCCCCCTTCACTGACTGCTGCGCAAAAATGGATCTGGGCCCTTTATACATTTTTCCCTCACCAGATAACATGATGTTAATAGTAATCACAGTGACCAGTAGAAGATGCTGGAGAGACACTGCAGTAGAAGATGCTGGAGAGACACCGCAGGAGAAGGGGTTTTCCTGTCTCTCTGTTTTTCATCCTGGTTCCGGTGTATTTGCCAGGCAGGCAGCATGGATGACTCTGTCACCAGCTGGACCCCAGGACCTGACCTTTACCGCTCACATGCTTGTCCCCACCAGCCCTTGTCCTACATTTTTCCTTAAGTTCTTTTTTCCAGCTTATCTCCTAATTCAGGCAAAAGACCCAAGGGGTATAGCATCCCATGATGGAAACTGAAACACCCCGCAAGCAATAATGACTGTCCAGACAGAGCTCTGGTGGCCCACAGCACCCAGACCCATTTCAAATCCACCTCCGACATAAGCCTGTGCAGATGGACCATGGAGTGACCCATGGAGTGACTGACCACTACCTTCACCTCATTACACTAAAATCCCCACCCAAGGAGGAGCACAAGCCTCACTTACATAACATACAATGTATGTATAGGCATGTTTCCTTAAGGTGCATCTACGACCATGTCCACCTCCCTACACGATGGATATTCACCCTAACCCTAAATGAAAGGAACCCATTCGCCAATGCTCGGGGAGTCACAGCTTTGGAAATTATTCCTCAGGATCTCCTTATTTGCTGCAAACACAGTTTCCTTTGTGTAACAACTCTGCCTGGTATGGTTTCCCAGCTGTGACTCACCAAGGAGTGAACTCACGTTGGTTCGGTTACACCTTCTCCAGCACAGTGCTAGAGCAGCAAGTGCAGCTTTCCCATTGTCCCGCTGCAGGGACCAACAGCACCAAGCAGCTTCCCCTAATACTCGCTCCTGTGGGCAATGCAGCAGCTGAACGCCTTCCATGAGACACCTCGCCGTGATCCACTTTCCCCAGCACATCTCACTGATGTGGGACCGGAGCTGCTTCTCTGCCATTCAGTCAGCACACCTGTGCCTTTCCCAACAAAACTAAGATCTCAGCCTGGGGGCCTCTTCTGGGAGTGCTCTATCTCAGCCCCAAGAAGGGGGTCTCCTTAGAAACTCTATCTCAACAGGAGTGTGGGGGGGGTGCTCCTTGGTGCTGCTCCTCCATCTGCTATTCTCACATTCTTTAGAATACATTTAGAGCGCTCTTCATGATAGCCAACACTTCATTCCTACAATTTCTTGTCATAGGTGATAATTCTTTATATTAAATTTTCCGTGTTTAGATTGCTGGGTGGTTTCTCTCTCCTGACTGAACCCTGACTAACATAATTCTGAAACCTAAAATGTGCCTCATATAGAGGGTTTGGGCTCAGGGATTCTGGACCTAAAATAATAATAGCATCTGCGGACCACTTCTAATACGTAAGGCACTATTCCACGTGCTTTGTGTATGTGAACTAATTTAATCCTGATAACTATCTGCTGAGGTAGGGACTATTATCGTGCTCATTTTAAAACAGAGGACACAAAGAGATTCAGTAAGTTCCGAAGTCACACAACCAGTGAAGGGCAGAACTGGGATTCAAATCCAGGCAAACTTGTGGTCTTTTAAGCCTGGGAGCGAGGTGGGTCGGGAGCAAGGAGAGAGGTGGCAGCCGGGAGATCAGCTTGAAGTTTACTGTGCATTCTCCGCCATGCTCTCGGGGCCCCATGCCTACTTCACCTACTGCTTGCATCCCACTGCCCAGGAACTATCTGCCTAGTGGTCCAGCAGGTCCTCAAGGGTAGAGCCCCATCCTTTCCTCCTGGACTGTAAGTGCTTAGCAGAAAGCCAGCCTGGGCACGTTCAGTATTCACGCAAAATCTGCTGGATAAATGACATGTTGAATGAAGCAGAACTACAGACGCGAACAGCAGCTAAACAACGGGCTGAGCCTTCCGAGTCATATCCCAGGCTTGGAGTGCGCTGGCCTCATGATTCCTGTCCTGGGAGCTCCTCTTATGTCATCTGGCCTCACATGCGGACATCTGACAGTGATTGACAAAATGACTTCCAACTCTTGGACCCATTAGAAAGCAAATCTGGTCACAGGACTTCTCTGCCCCACACCCTTCAAATCTCTGGGAACCACAAGGCAAAGTCCAGTCCATGGTCCTGGCCCTACTACATTCCAGCCTCTTGCAGGCCCACTCTTGGCTTTACTTCCCAGGGGCCAGCAACACTGAACTTGGAAGACCCTGCGTATGCTGTGCTGTTTTCCCCAATCTGGGCTTTTGACTGTGCTGTCCTCTCTGCTGAAATGCCTGCACTCGCCACACCACATCTAGCCCTTTCCCTGCCTGGTTAAATCATCCCACTCACTTTCAAAGACTTAGGTGAGGATTCCCTCCTTCAGGAAGCCTTTCCTTGCTCTACCCACCCAGCCACCTGGGTTTATCTGCTCGCCTGCATGCTCATGTAGAACTGCACCTGCAGTCACCAGGAGATCCTACTGTATTCCGAATGACCTGCTGCATGTATGGAGTCAAGGTTAGTGGTGAAGGCTCAGGACCCTGCAGGCTAATCCCACTTCCATTAGTGACCAACCCGTGACCTTGGGTGCAACATTGCCTCTCGGTGGTGCTTAGTGCCCTCATATAAAATGGGGCTATTATAGCGTGTATCTTTGGGTTGCTCTGAAGATTAAGAACAGTTAGGAACAGTAATTTATATAAAGTGCTTCACACTGCGCCTGGCAAAGTAGCCTGCATGGTAGTTCGTATTATGAGTGTCTGATCCTCCGAGGCTGCAGGTAACACTCCTTGATGGCCTCACCACCTGGTACAGTGTCTAGGCCACCGCAGGGTGTAGCGCACAAATGGACGGACTCATTCTCCCTTCCCTCCCAGAGCCTCCAAACTGGCCCGCAGCCTCGAGTGCCTCCCACACTGCCTTATCCACCTTTCTGATCTGGTCCCTCTGCTCAGATCATCTTTTGTGCAAAAACTGTCCATGGCTTCCCTACTTCCGGAAGTCCGGCCTTGCCAGCCTCACCAGCCTCCCAGCAGAGCTCTGGCCCACCTCCCTGCAGTTACTTAACAGACATCCAAAGTTCAGTGACTTTGGCTTACTCCCTGTTCTTAAATTACTCCCCGCTTCCTGCTACTCGAGAGGCCCCAATCCTTCCCCAGGGCCACCCTGAAGTCACCACCTCCCTGATGTCCTTCCTGACCTCAATCCATGTGATTTGTGCCTCTTGGTATCCCACCACACTGGGCTGACCCCTCCCGCAGTACTAAGTACGCTCTGCCTTGTGCATACATCACCGTGAACTTGTCTAGGTCCCTTGTAGACGACAAGCCCTATGAAGGTAGGGGCTGTCTTCTGTACTTACTACAGAAACACACATAGTAACATAGTAAAACACGTAGTAAGCCCCCAAACCAATTAAGCTGGGACCCAGAACAAAAAGAAATGGTTGAAATCATTATAGTGGAAACTGAGAAAAAGAAAGATAATATGGTTAAATAAAAGGCAGTATGGGCACCCTGTGTTTACTCATTGGTATTCCAGGCTAAGGGCTAAGCTAAAAGAAAAAAAAAAAAAAGAGGCTGATCTGTTAATAAGGAGAGTGGCTTTAAAGAATACATACATGCAGGGTAATATACTAATCCTCCATAGGAAGAGAGGATTTTTCCACGAATTAAAAAGGAATTGAAGTAGCTGGAAGAGATTATCACAATTATGTCTGCCTTACAGAGTGTTTTATCCACCTCTACCCAAACACAACACACAAACACACTCATGCACACCCATAAAACAATCTGATGAGAAAATGGAAAATGGTCCATGTATTCATGTCTTAGGGCTGCCATAAAAAAGCACCACCAACTAGGTGGCTTAAACTAACAGAAATTTATTGTTCCACTATTCTGGAGGGTACAAGTTCAAAATCAAGGTGCTGGCAGAGCCAGGCTCCCTCCAAAGTCTCTGGAGGATGCATCCATGCCTCTTCTAGCTGCTGGTGGTCCCAGGCGTTCCTGGGTTTATGGCAGCATCACTCTGGTCTCTGCCTCAGTCTCCCCACAGTCCTGTCCTTCTCTGGTCTCCCCTCTTGTAAGGACCCCAGTCAGTCATATGGGATTAAGGGCCCACCCTACTCCAGCATGACCTCATCTGAACTAATTATATCTGCAATGACCCTATTTCCACATAAGGTCACATTCTGAGGTATAGGGGTTAGGACAGCAACATATCTTTTTAGGGAATATGATTCAACCCATAATATTCCATTTATCCATTTAATGGTAGATGTGGTCCTGAGAGAAGGACCTCACCAATCCCGAGGTCACATAACAACTAAAGGCATTTTCTCCAGCGGGAAGAGACTGGAACATGGGTCAGCAAACCCCGACATGCCAAATCCAGTCTGGGGCCTGTTGTTGCAAATAAAGTTTTATTGGAACACAGCACAGTCGTTCATTAATGTATCATCTCTGGCTGCTTTCACAGTAGAATGATAGAGTTGAGAAGTTGCCGCAGAGACCATATGGCCCACAAAGCCTAACATATTCTCCAGACTAAAACAATACATAACATACACTGGCCAAGTTTGGAGATGGACCTTCTAGAAACAGGAGGAAGCCCAGGCCCACACGGCAGTTCTCTGGGATCCCTTCTCTCCAGCTGGAACCTCACCCAATGGGCTATCCTACTGGGAAAACTCCTTCAACATTACTTTCCTCTGCCTACAGAAATGGCAAAACATAGCGCTATAACATTCGTGCCGCTAAAGCTAGACAATAAATTCTATAAGCATTTCCAAGAGACAGACATTAATTCTAACTGGAAAGGTCAGAGAAGACTTTCTGGGAAAGGAAAGATTTGAGAGGAGTCTGAAAAGAAGGATAGTGGGCACTCAAGAAATCCTCTAAGCCTCCCTGAGCCACAGCAGACTACCTAGGACTCTGCTGAAGCTAAGAGAGTGAGTTCCCTCTTGCTGAAGGTGTTCAAGCCAAAGATGGCTGACCTCTTGGCAGGGATGAGGTTGGGGAGATGGGGCAAGATGAAAGATAGCCCCTTGGAACTGTGGATTCTTCAGTCTCATGTCTCACCACTTGCTGAGTTAGACACACACAGCACAGAGACAGCAGGCGATGGAGGGCAGGAGGGAGAGACAGACTCACACAGAAAGTGGAGAGGGTTGAGGACAGAGGCATACTCACACCCAAAGTCAGAGAGCCCACAACAACCACACAGAGAGGAAAGCCATCCCAGCTTCTTTCCCCCTTAACTGCTGCAGAGAAAGAAAGAGCAAAAGCCTGACAACTAGGGTTAAAACTAATCAAATGTCCCTTCAATACCTCTGGCTTGGCACCTGACAGCCTTCTTAATGTGCCCCTTTGTTCCCTGGCCAGGCCTCCCACTGTCAGGGGAGGGAAGGGCAGCAGCCCAGCCAGGATCTGAGCTGGGGAGAGAGGCACACTCCACACATGCTGGGCGGACTCCTCAGGGAAAGCCTGGCACTCCAGAACAGAGCTACCCCAGCAGGAAAGAGAGCAGAGCAGACAGCAATGTGTGACAACTGCCCAGAGCGAGGGACACAGGCAAGTCCGGAAGCTGACGGAGTCCCTCTCATCTGTCCTCTGCTGGCACGCCAGGAATACATTATCCCCACTTCACAAAGGAGGAAATGGAGGCCGAGAGAGTTTCCACGACTTGCCCCGGTGTCAGTAAAGCATGGTAGTTAAGAGCACAGGGCGGAGAGTCAGAAGTCTGAGTCAGAGTCCCACCACTTGTCTCCCCTGCAGGCCTGGGAAGCTGCTTAAGCCTCCTGAGCTTGAGCCTTCCCGTCTGCGCAATGACCACAGCAAGAGCACATACTATGCTGAAGACGCGAGAAGGGCCTGGTGCACGGCATGCGCCAAGAGCTCAATAAATTAATGATCGTTATTGTCACCGAGGCTCAAAGAGAGCAAACTCTCAGCCCAGGACCGGCTGCCACACCCCATGCCCTACTGCCACACCAGCAGCCACCTGGAACCTCTAAAGGAAGGTTCCTGAAGCAGGTAGGGGGGAGGGGAGATGCAGCTACTCCTGCCCCCGGCAAAGGGTCCTGTACTCACAGACACGGGTGGCTGTGTTCAGCTGAACCGCCTCACCCAGTTAGCTCAGAGCCCTCACACAGGCCCTCTCTTTTCCAGAAATGCCCCCAGATGCCTTTGGGGCCCCCTCAGACAAGGGAATGTGGCATGTGCCATTCCCACTGGAAAGCTGTCTTTCCTCTCCTTTTAGATTCCCAACACTCTGGCAGTAACAAGAACGCACGTTCTGGGGTTTTCTGACATGCCAGGAAGCCCAGGGCAGAAAACAAAGTGGACTCTGTGCTCACATCATTTCTAATAAACCTACAGCAGCCCCTGACACAGCTGGAGCAAACTTTATTAGACAGGGTAGACCTCAAATTCAGAATACCTAAAAACACAGAGAAACAAGGTAAATGGTTCTTGGGCTTAGATAGAGCTGGAATATAAATCATCTGGATATAAACTTAACTGACTTTGTTCAAGAGCCTAAGGTTTTTTGTGTTTTGTTTTGTTTTTTAAGATTTTATTTATTTATTTGACAGAGAGACACAGCGAGAGAGGGAACACAAGCAGAGGGAGTGGGAGAGGGAGAAGCAGGCTTCCCGCAGAGCAGGGAGCCCGATGCAGGGCTCGATCCCAGGACCCTGGGATCATGACCTGAGCCGAAGGCAGACACTTAACGACTGAGCCACCCAGGTGCCCCCAAGAGCCTAAGGTTTATATGTTTATATTTCCAGGTAACAATCTCCCCCCCGTCCCCGAAAAAGTGCATTAGGCAAGAGTCAAAAAGGACCAGTCTCAACTTACTTGGCTCTGTGACTAGTCACGTCACTTAGGCCCTTTGAATCTCGGGTTTCTATTCTGTAAAGTGGGGGTCATAAGCCCTGTTGTGCCTCCACCATGACAGAAAGAGAACAAATTAGGCGCCTGGGTGGCTCCGTTGCTTGGATGACTGCCTTCCGCTCGGGTCATGATCCTGGAGTCCCGGGATCGAGTCCTGCATTGGGCTCCTTGCTCAGCGGGAGTCTGCTTCTCCCTCTGACCCTCTTCCCTCTCGTGCTGTCTCTCATTCTCTCTCTCTCAAATAAATAAATAAAATCTTTAAAAAAAAAAAAAAGAACAAATTAGACAAAGGTTATAAAGGAGGGCTCCCAAACTCACAAGTCTCCGGAGGCCAGGCTGGTTATGTGAAAGGGTAAAGAACCGAGGTTTGAGCGGAGGCCTGTCTAGAGCAGGCAACGGCTACCTTGATCCAGACACTTTCTGTGATACTGGAACCTGCGCCCAGCAGCAAGACTTTTACATTTTTTCTCATAAGCCAGAAGTGAGAATTTTTTTTAAATATGAAATATCCCAATGTTCAAGTACTGACAACTTTCTAACTAACACTTAAAAATAAAGACACCCTCGGGGCACCTGGTTGGCTCTATCGGTTAGGTGTCTGACTCTTGGTTTCCACTCAGCTCACGATATTGCGCCCCATGTTGGGCTCTGTGCTCAGTGTGGAGTCGGCTTGAGATTCTTTCCCCTCTTTCTCCCTCCGCCTCTGCTCCTCCCCCTGCTCTCCCACACTCTCTCTCTCAAATAAATAAATAAAATCTTTAAAAAAAATTTTTAAATGAAGATGTCCATCCATCTATGGGCCAACACTGGGTGAGCCACATGAGCTACATGGGCTACTTCTGGCCACAGGCCACCAGTCTGAAATCTCCATTAAAGCATACATGTAAGGTTCAAAAAAAAACAAAAAACAAAACAGTACAAAGGTCGAATGAAGTTCTCTGAGGGAGAGTCATTAGTCTATTGTCAATAGAATGATCAGGAATCCTACTCCAGATCCTGACACCCCCAAAACACGATCACCAACTTTTCCCTAGTTAGGTGCCAGATTTGGAAACTTATTATTTCACAAATAGATATGCATATACATTTTTTAACTGTCAGCACCTGACTCTGATCAATACTCAGGAGGAACCATGCAAAAATAAGTGTTCAGTTGAGCACATACAATGTGCTTCAGCAGCAGGAAGTAATTCTCACACACATTCCCCTGCCAGATGTTTCCAACCTGTTCCCTTTAAGAAAAATTAAGAAACCGCCCTCCTCCAGAAGCCACCTCTGGCACCCTCTGCTTCCCAGCCGGCCTCAGGGAGGAAGCTGACATCTGGAATCACGGGGGAGATTCGTACACACACACAACCCCAGTTAACTGGGCTCTTGGGAGGCTGCCCGAGGGAGCACGTGTGGTCTCCTCATGTCCTGGGGAAAAGGTAAAGGGAGATTCCCCCAAGGTCATAGGGCCAGTAGGTGGCAAGGCAGCAGAAAGAAGCCTCGGGCCGGGTGCTCTGCTGGAGTGAGACACCTGGGCTGGAATCCTGTTTCCATCACTTCCTAGCTGTGTGGCCCTGGATATGTCACCGAACCCCTCTGCACCTCAGCTTTCTCATCTTTACTGTAATCCTCATGACACTGTGAAGCAGTGACCACTGAGCTCATTTTAGGATAAGGCTGGAGCTGAAGTCCGGAGTGGGACACAGAGCAAGTGAGCAAGTGCCAGTGCTGGGCCTGGAATCACAGGAGTTTGTCCCCACTCCCACACTGCTTCCACCTCAAGGGAGAGGTGTGTAGGCCTTCCTAATGTCACACCTTCCCAGGGAGGCCCTGGTTGAGTACTCCCCCCACCCCCCACTTACAGCCACCTCCTCCTTGCCCCCATGGCAGGAGGGCAGAGCACCCATCCCAGAAGGGCAACAGACCACAGGCATCAGGGGAAAACACAACTTGAGACACCCCAGACAGTCTTCGTGGCCCCTGGCAGAGGAATTTTCAAAGTGTGCCACCCACCCCGGATCCTGGATCCCGGATCCCGGATCCTGCTTTCGCACCACTGGCACCCGATAAGAGTGCCACGAGTAACAGGCACCACAGAGCCCTCTGGGAGCACTGCTTGCCAACCTGGCAAATAAACACACTCCTCAGGAATACAAGTTCAAAGGCAGTCCCAGAGTGCTCCTGGGGAATATGGAGTGGGCCCCTGGGGAAGGTGAGGTCGGCCTCCCAGGGATGCTGACAAGCTGAGGATGTGGGTAGAGGCGAGAGTTCCTGGATGGACTCTCAGTAGAGTTTGTTAAACACACGGATCCTTGGCCCACCCCACCTAGGAAGTGATGGAAACACACAGACCCTTGGCCCACCCACCACCTCCTTGAGCCCGGGAGTCCTTGAAGAACCATTCTTCAAGGCTAAGCTTCCTGCGCTCAACCAGCAGTTACTGAGTACCAACCCTATCAACCACTCACTCGCTTCCTCAGTCATTCAGCAAACACTTTGGGCAAACAAGAGTGGGCGACTGAGACAGAGGTTAGTCCCTGCCTTCAGGAGCCGTCACTCTGGACAGATCAAATTAAAACAATTACACTGCATGACACATTTAATAAGGGGCTTTGGGTCCCTGTAGGAGAGAACATAACCACAGGCTGCCCGTAAACGGGTGAGTGAGGCTTAGGGGACAGGTGGCAGGGAAGGAGGTGTGAGAGGCAAGGGAGCAGCGCGGGTGTAGGCTGAGAGACGTGCAACAGCCTGACAGGTGCAAGGAGTGAGCAGCAGGAAGAAGCACAAGGCCATGCCTTCCTGGAAGGTCCTCTGATCTAAGCGGGCAGATGATAAGTCAGGGCTCAGGGGAACTAAGACCAGTGAGCAACTCCTGGGGGCTGGAGTGACCAAAAAAGACTTCTTGGGGGTGGCGGTGCCTGGGTGGCTCAGTTGTTAAGCGTCTGCCTTCGGATCAGGTCATGATCCCAGGGTCCTGGGATCGAGCCCCTCATCGGGCTCCCTGCTCGGCTGGAAGCCCACTTCTCCCTCTCCCACTCCCCCTGCTTGTGTTCTGTTTCTCGCTGTGTCTCTCTCTGTCAAATAAATAAATAAAATCTTAAAAAAAAACTTATTGGGGACACCTGCATGGCTTAGTCGGTTAAGCATCTGCCTTTTTTTTTTGTCATTTTTTTTTATTAACATATAATGTATTATTTGTTTCAGAGGTACAGGTCTGTGATTCTCAGTCTTACACAATTCACAGTGCTCACCATAGTACATACCCTCCCCAGTGTCACCCACCCCCCTCACCCTCCCACCCCCTCCACTCCAGCAACCCTCAGTTTGTTTTCTGAGATTAAGAGTCTCTTATGGTTTGTCTCCCTCTCTGGTTTCGTCTTGTTTCATTTTTCCCTCCCTTCCCCTATGATCCTCTGTCTTGTTTCTCAAAATCCTCATATCAGTGAGATTGTATGATACTTGTCTTTCTCTGATTGACTTATTTCGCTTGGCATAATACCCTCTAGTTCTATCCATTTCGTTGCAAATGGAAGATTTCATTTTTTGATGGCTGCATAATATTCCAGTGTGTGTGTGTGTGTGTGTACCACATCTTCTTTATCCATTCATCTGTTGATGGACATCTAGGCTCTTTCCATAATTGGGCTATTGTGGACATTGCTGCTATAAACATTGGGGTGCATGTGCCCCTTCGGATCACCACATTTGTATCTTTGGGGTAAATACCCAGTAGTGCAATTGCTGGGTCATACAGTAGCTCTATTTTCAACTTTTTGAGGAACCTCCATACTGTTTTCCAGAGTGGCTGCACCAGCTTGCATTCCCACCAGCAGCGTAGGAGGGTTCCCCTTTCTCTGCATCCTCGCCAACATCTGTCGTTTCTTGACTTGTTAATTTTAGCTATTCTGACTGGTGTGAGGTGGTATCTCATTGAGGTTTTGATTTGTATTTCCCTGATGCTGAGTGACGTTGAGCACTTTTTCATGTGTCTGTTGGCCATTTGGATGTCTTCTTGGCAGAAATGTCTGCTCATGTCTTCTGCCCATTTCTTGATTAGATTAGTTGTTCTCTGGGTGTTGAGTTTGATAAGTTCTTTATAGATTTTGGATACTAGCCCTTTATCTAATATGGCATTTGCAAATATCTTCTGCCATTCTGTCGGTTGTCTTTTGGTTTTGTTGACTGTTTTCTTTGCTGTACAAAAGCTTTTCATCTTGATGAAGTCCCAATAGTTCATTTTTGCCCTTGCTTCCCTTGCCTTCAATGATGTTTCTAGGAAGAAGTTGCTGTGGCTGAGGTCGAAGCATCTGACTCTTGATTTCAGCTTGGGTCATGATCATAGGGTCATGGGATCCAGCCCCACACTGGGTGTGGAACCTGCTTAGGATTCTCTCGCTCCCTCTCCCCCTGACCCCTCTCGTATGCATGCTTTCTCTAAAAACAAAAAAACAAAAAACTTCCTGGAGGCGGCAAAGAATACTTCCTAGAAAGATGCAGAGGAGCTGGATTCTTTCCTAGGGTACATTGGGAAGTGGGAAGATTCCCTCAATAACTGCTTCAGATTCCAAAGAGTCAGGGAGTGGGGTACAAAGAGTGCAGACATACCTTCCTTCCCACCCCCAATCATCAGCGAGGCTGGCCCTGTTCCACTTCTGAATGCTGTGCCACGAGGCCAACCACCTATCCTCAGACTGCTCAGCTTCCAACAACAATTCATTCAACCACCGAAAGAAACCCCCAATATACAGAACACTGTTTCCATCTTCCAGACCAAGAAATCCAGGCACAGAGGTCAAGTGACTTGCCCAAGGCTAGGGATCTGAATCAAGCAGTGTAGCTCCAAAACTAGAGCCCTACACATTGCCCCACAGCATCTCAATCTAGGAGGATGGGAGAGTCCCTTTGCTAATGGGGCTTCAGTGGGGGTTGGGCGAAGGTTCCTCTTCAAGGTCACACCACCACCAACTGACCTCGTGGGTTCCTCCTTGGCCACGGAAGAGGTTCAGTCTTAGAACAATGGTCCCATCTGCTCAGACGTCAGGGCTCCCCTAGCAGCCTCATAGGAATGGATGGAAGGGCAGGGTGGGAAACAGGTCCTTTATCCTTCTTAGGCACCGGGTCAGAGACCCACAGGTTCAAATACCAGCTCTACAACCACAGGCTGCGTATCCTCAGCCAGTACCCACACCTCTGTGAGCCCTGGTTCCATTCATTCCTGGTGTTTATAATTGGAAGTTTTAACAAGATGTACAGGTAAAGGGCTTCTTAGTCCAATGCCTAGCAGAGTAAGTGCCAAATACATGGTAGCTGCTATGATGATGATGATTAACCTTGTCATTCTCCCCGTCATCTATATCATCATCATCCTTATTAGTGTCATTTAATGCTGTGGCTTTTATCACCTGAGCAAACAGAAGAAAATCTAGCATCTGAAGCTCAGAATTCTCTCAAAACCAAAGGGAAGGAAAACATGGGCCTGCTTTTTTCCCTTCCTTCTCCTATCTATACTCAGCAGAGGGCAGCAAACAGGAACCATCCAAAGATAAGAGAGAGAAAGAGAGACACATGGAGAGAAAGCTACACACTCATAAATACACACCCACCCACCACAGCAAGCTGAATTGTTTAGCTTCCTCTAGCTTCCAAAGTATGAACACTCCGCCTCCTCCAGCTAAGAGGGCCAGGCAGAAAAAAAGTCGAAGCTGAAGAGACAGAAGTTCTTTTTCAGCTTGAGAGAAATTTTCAATGAACTGACTTTCAGTGTGTGTGCGTGCGTGCAGGCAGGGCACGCAGCGACTCTCAGGACGTCTGGGAGGGGGAGGAAGGCAGCAGCAGAACTCATAGGCAAGATTAAATAAAGACAGGTTCCCACCTGCGCTTCATCCCAGCCCCTCTACTCCACGCCGGGAAGCGTCCACAGCTTTCCTCGGGAGGACAGCGAGGCTCCCAGAGTGAAACATCCCAGCCAAGGGAGGGCAGAGCTGCGATGAGAACACAGACCTCCAGACTGAAGGTTCAGTGACCGACACTGAGTCCAGGATGGCCGAGAGGTTTTACCTCGGGGGCCAAGCCTGACTCCCCTCAGCAGTGACTGCTTGGGACACTGTATCAGAGAGGTTCTGGAATGGACACTTGTTGTCTTCATCGCTAGATCGCTTTTCCCCTCCTCTCCACGAAAGCACTCGGATTTTTCTCTGGGAACTGTTCTTCCTACAACTCTGATGGCCTGAGCCTAACCCTAGCTCCAGGGTGGGTTAAGTCAATCAGCATAGCTCATGCTTTTGACAAGTGTCATTGGTTCAGAGAGCATATTAGATCTAAATTGGGCTGATAATACCTAAAGAGACTTGCGAGCACTTAGAGGAAAAAAAGTTTCCTCTCCCTTCTAGAGAAGCCACCAGAGGAGACAGACTCTCTCCTCCGGGATCTGGGTATGGACATGAGGTCAGAAAGAGCTACAACCACTTTTTGCTACCACAAGGGCTCAGTCTAGGGCATGAACCTCCGGATCAGACCATACGTGAGGCCACTGCAATTACAGGAGCTAATATATCCCCTTACTCATTTCAGCCCATTCTGTTACTTACAAGTGATAGAGAATCTGAAGTGGCTCTTCAGCTCGCACTAGCTCCATCTGCCACAGATAGCAGTAATAATGCCACATGTGATACATCCATTTAATTTCTCAATTTCTCAGCCGGATCCCTTTGCCACCTTAAAATCTAATTCATTTTACTTGCTTTAACACTATAAAAACTTGACAAGAAATGTATAAAAATGGATCTGCAAAAAAACCAGGTAAGTTCCAGCGATTAAGTACCAGCCTCCAAAACTGGGGGTGATGATTTTGACTCATGTAGAGAAGGATCAATTATCAGGATGTGGAGGGAAAAAGTATTCGTGGTGATAAAGAGCAAGAATGTGGAGAAGAACTGGGTTCTGATCTGCACTCCCCACTCTGAGAATGGATTCCCCCCTCTCCTGGGCCTCAATTTCCACACCTACACAACAAGGCAGGCAGACTAGATGACTTCTGAAGCTCCGGTACATCTTGATCCTTCAGCAAACACGTTCTGACCATCTTCCAAGGGCCAAGCCTTAGGCTATGTGCTGGAAGAGGATGCAGTTCCTCCTTCAAGACATTTCTGGAAGGGGAGGCCACGATGCACTCATTGGCCACAGGAACTCAGGAAGGTATAGGGTACCTCCTTTCCCCACTGCACTGGGCAGGAGGACAGTGGTTCTCTGAGAAGCAAGACTCTTACCTCAGTCTTCCTGGGAGCTTGGATACACAGATGGGATGCAGAGGGTCAGATACATACAAAATACAGAACCCACTGCAAACACCATCATGAGCGATTAGCTGCCACAGGACACACTGTGGGCCGCCAGTTTACCTCAGGATGTTTTTCAGTGATGGGATCCCGATGCTATCTCTGTGTAAGAGTCGACTGTGGACAAGGTACAATTAGCAAGCTAGACGGTTATCTTTGAAATGGGTCTTTGCATTTTCATTCCTGATTCCATTATTTGTTATCATGTCACTGGTGCCAACAGATTAAAGACTGAACATCCTCAGAGTATAAACACATCCCTAAGTAGTAGTGGCTTCATCACAACCTAGGTACGGGGAGGCCTGTTTTAACATACTTCTACTGTTTGGACTTTTGCAATACATGCTTCCAAACAAACTCATAGAACCCCAGGAAGTTAAAGTTGGAAACATCCTAACAAAGGATCTATTCCTTATGTCACAAATAAATTTTAATGCCATTAACTCCACTTGAGTAGCAACCAAGTCTGGACTTAGTGGGAAAGAGACCGATGAGCAATGTCTGCCTGGCCAGGGGAGGGGAACACCATTAGGATACACATTTACCTTTCCTCTCCTGAATATAAACCTTCACTTCACAGTTGAAAGATCCAAGGCCCAAAGAGGTTAAACCCCTTTCCTAAGGTCCCACAGGGAGTTTAGGGGCAGGAGAGAGAACTAGAATCCCAGCCTCTGTTCCCAGGCCTTCCTCATCTGGGCTCCTGAGGAGACTACAAACCTAGGATGACAGGGTGAATGCCGAGAGCCAGATTTGCTCAGGTAAACCAACAACCCTGCGCCGGTGGCATCAGATTTCAGCTGGGCCTGCAGACAGACAAGAGATTAGCAGGATAAAGGGTCCCAGGCCCTCTGTGGAAAATTAAAGAAATCATTCCAAGGCTACATTTCTATGGTACTTAACTTTCTGATGGGTAAGGCTCTGCCACCAGGAAGACTAAAAAAGGGTGGAGTAGGGGGGACGTATTGATGTCTGGATGTTCTAAGAATAAAGTTCAGCTCTGACACAATGAGAAAAACTCTTGATACTTGAAAATTAAAGTCACTGGTATTCTATTATCCTACAATTTCTATGCTACAGTCGCTATTATCCAATGAAGTCATTTCTCACAAGAGATTATGGCTCTGAAATGGGGAGGGACTGCATCACGTTTCCTAACATGGGTTTTGATAGCTAGTCCCCTGGTCTGGAATAGGAAACAGACTGCAGGATTAAATCAAGATATTAAACAGACTGGGGCTAGGAATGAGAGGGATCCCTAAATTAAAATGAAGGTGGCTCTAATTGAATTTAAATTTAAATTTAAATAAATAAATAAATAAATAAAATGAGGATGGCTTCAGGACTGGCTTTTCTTGCTCAGTCTCACAACTGTTGGAGAAGCCAGCTGTATGACCAGATGAATATTGAAACCCTAAAAGCATTATGTGTCATTTATAAATCAGCTGCCCTACCCAGCTCCAGAGGTATACCTAGGATGAGCTAGCATGACAGTTCTATAGACTTACTTTCTAGCAGATGATAAATGCTCTTAACTTGAAACTCTATTCTTCAAACCAGTGGAGAAGTTAAGGAGTTAAAGGACTGCTCTAACAGTGGGTATGTTAACCCTGGAACCCACGAGGAATATATTTTGCATTTGGATAAAGTCCTGTCAGACTTCCCTCCAGAGCCTCTGCAGTTATTTCTACCAGAAAGATCAACGAGGTGCCTTGGGATAATTCTCAACAATTACAAGAGTGACAAGCTGAGCTCCAAACTGGTCAGCCCTGTCGAAAGAAGCCCTGTGTGCTCAAGAGGCCAGATTTCCCAGATAGCAGGCGGACTGACAGGTTCCGTGAATGTTCCAGCACCCTGGGATGAGGAACAGAACACCATGGCTCTGAGAAGTCAGCCTCCTCCCTCAAGGCCAGCTGACATTCAGACAAGGGACTGGGGGCCAAGCCCAGTGCTGTGCATCTGCAGGAGAGTGACACAAAAAGTGGCTGTGTGGAAATTTGGCAGAGTATTCCTGAAAGGCAGCAGATGAATGCTGAATCCTACAGCATCTCGCAGAGCTTATCATTGGGGAAACAGCTCCCTTCTGCTACTCCCAGAAAGCAAAGGGAGTTTCTTTAAAGCAAGGATAATCTATCAGTACCCGCCCCCCATACCCACCACCACACCCCTAATGTCTTCCTCCTCCTCCTCATGATATTCCAGAGCAAAAGTAATGAACAAGAACTAGACCTTCCCAAATGAGCCTGTCTGTCCTTTTCCAGTTAAGGGCTCTGAGCAGTGCCCAGTTGTTGCTCCCCTCTCTCTTTGCCCAAAAGGCTGCCTTACTCCATCAATTCCCTCTTGCACAAGTGAGCAATTTACTTTGAAAGCTCAGGCCAAACTGGCAGTTAACCTTGACCTTCTCTCTACACATCTGGGTCTATAGAAAATGAAAATCAGGACGTCTCTGGCATCCACGGCAAATGAAATACGAGGGCTTTCTTCAGGCGAGGCAGAATGTCAGGAGCTATTTTAGAACTGGCTACAGCTATTCTAAAGGAGAGTTAGTGCTCAGGCAGGACACTCCCCACCTTGACATGGGGCTGTGTCCAGTATGGAGGCCCCACAGCTAGGGATGCTACAAGGGTCCCCACCCTCAGGAAAGAAAGAAGAAGTGGCCATTGTACTTCTCAATGATTGACTGGGTATCATAATGCTGGACCTGCACCAATAACCACATTTTACGGATGGAGAAAGGGAGGCTCAGAGAGGGAGATAAGAGGTGATCAAGGATACACACAGCAAGTTAACAGTAGAGCTGAGGACAGAACCCTGGCCTCCTGCCCCTGATGCTGACATAGGGTGAGAACAGAAGAAAGATTTCATGAAGGAAAAACTCATACGGATACAGAATTTAAGGGAAAGAGGTCTAATATGGCTGTCAGGGTTTGAACCAGGGGTTTAGTGAAGGCGTTGAGGGAGCTTAATTTCCAAACAATAAGATCTACCAAAAAGATCACCGAGGCCCTCCAGAACGGTTTGCAACAATTACCAGTGACAGGCTGTACTCATATTGGGTCATCCCTTTGGCAAGCAGCTGTCCGTGCTCAAGATGCCAGACTGCCCAGGCAGCAGCCTGATACCAGGAAGAGAGAGAAAAACATCAGCCTCAAAAGTCAGCTTCTTCCCTCATCCTGCCAACAATCAGTTAAATTTGACCCCAATAGACAAATTATCCACTTCCCATGGGGCCAGGGAAATCCTATAAGAAAACCTGAAATGTCCCACTGTGTGAAACAGTTCAAGCATATATACACACTCACTCGCACCTACTGAGCCAGGAGCTGGGAAAGCAGGAGTGCTCTGACAGAGCTTCTGCTATCAATCTGTAGGTACGTGTGACACAACAGACACACACACACACACACACACACACACACACACACGTGGGTGAGTTCAGAAGAAGCAGGAACAATTAAGATCCTAGTCTTGGCTGCAAGAAACAATGCACCTAATCAAACTGGACAAGTTCAAAAGGGATCATGGGTACTCTACGAAGGGACAGGGAAGGCACCTGAAGTCCCATCCTCAGGGCACACTGCACACAAATAGCCTTTGGGAAATTTTGGGGGTCCCTCCACCAGAACTCACACTTCTGGACTCCCAGAAGGTCAAAGGCAGGAGGTCCCTCAAGAACCAGGAGCTTCCTCCCTCCCCCAGGACCTGAAGCTCCAAGGGGAGCATGATTTTTGCATCCTCCAAGGAACCCACAGATCTGGGAAAGAGGAAGGGTGAGGAGGGGAGAGGGTAAGCAAATGGGGAGAGGAGGGAGGCCTGGTGTCCCATTAGGCAGATGGGAAAACAGGAAAGGGGCTGACCTGAGTAGGGAACACTGGGATCAGCAGGTGGGGGTGAAAGCAGAACAAAAATAGAAGGACCGCCAGCTCCTGAAGAAGGAGTCACCCTGGGATATAGGAATGCAGACTGGACCCTCCAAAAGCAAGATGCTGGGAGGTGAGGGGTTACCAGACATGGATAGAAAGGAGGATGGTAACCTAAGGTAACAAACACATCTTCCAGACTGAGCAACAGGAGTCTGTTTCTAGTTCTGATTCGGCCTCTGGCTGACGTGGGGGCCCTGGACAAGTTCCTGTCCTTCTCTGAGCCTCAATGTTCCCAATCCCCAAAATGGGAAGAACCGAAGGGTCTCCGGCTCTGACACTGAGGATGCAGAAACGGAAAGGTGGAGGGAGGAACCGAAGGCTCCAAGTGAATACGGGGAGAGAGTGTTCCCACCCCCACAGCAACTGGGGGACTCACCAGTCCGGCCGCCGGGACCACCGCCGCCCCCGATCCCCCGGGGGTGCCGTCGGGCTGCCGCTCGCGGTACAGCGCCCAGAGCCCCACGTTGGGCAGAAGGACCAGGGCCGCCAGCACCAGCGCCACCGCCTGCAGAAGCCGCTTCTCCTTCCGCCTCATCGGGGCCGGTCAGCCCCGCCGCGCCCCGCCGGCCCCGCCGCGCGGCCCCCCGCTCCGCGCGTCCGCCCGTCCGCCCGGCGGCGGCAGCAGCTCAGCGACGAGAAACTGCCGCGGCGCCGGCCCCGCTCCAACTCCGCGGCACTTCCGCCGCTCGCCGGCCGGGGAGCCGGCCTCTGCCACCGCGCCGCAGCCACGGGGGAGGCTGCCGTCGCCGCCGCCGCCTCTGAGCCGGCCGAGCCGCGGTGCCCCGCGCCGCTCTCCTCCGGCTCGGTGGCCGAACTCTGTGCGCCAGGGGCCCCGGCTTTCTCGCGGCTCTTGCCGGTCAGCCCCGGCGCGGCGGGGGCCCCGGAGCGGAGCGCTTCCCCCTCTCGGGCCGCGATGGTGCGGCCCGCTCCTCGGCGGCTGCCCCGCCCGCGGCAGCTTTGAGAAAGTCCCGGAGTTGGCGAGTTGGGCGCTAACTGCTGCCGGCTGAGCGGAGGTGCTTGTCCGCGGGCTGAAACGCGCGGGGAGCCCCCGCAAAGCTCTGCCCGCAAGCTCTGCTCCGGACTACCCCGAGCGTTTGCGAGCTCCCCGGGGGTGTGCAAATAGTGCTGGAGCTCCGCGGGACGCTCGGGGCTGTGGCTTGCCCGCCCCCCTCGGCTCCGCTTTGAGGACCAACTTTTGTCCCGGGGACTCGATAGTCCCCGGCGGGAAATGGAGCCGCAGCTGTGTTCCACGCTCACCGGGCTGCGGCAGGGCCCTAGTTTCCTTCCTCTCAGAGTTCCTGGCGTTGGTTGTGAACGCCCTCTAAACTGTGGAGTGGTGCGCCCGCCTGCCACCCGTCTGTTGTCTCTGCAAAGCGGCGGGAGGGGACCGGAGCTTCCCTGCAGGAGCTTTTCTCACGCAAGCCCAGTCTCCTTGGAGTTGGAATGCCCTCCGGTCCAATGAATACTTCTAGGTGCTTAGCTCACGGAGCCCTTTCTCTAAAACTCTTTTGTCGGTTTCTATCTCCTGTTCAGCTACTCAGCAAGCCACTAGTGAATGTCTTCTGTGTGCCAGACACTGTGCCAGGCACCGGGATGAAATGAAAACAAACTCGAGCCGTGTGGTCTGGGAGCTGAAACATTAAATGCATAATAGCATTAGGCGAGGGAGTGTGTCTATACCCGTGATGAGGGCTCTGAGGAAGTCGAGCTGCCTGGGCCCTCTGAAGGGCTGCAGAGCTGACTCCGACGGCGACGGCTGTGGCTCCTCAGGGCTCTCCACTTAATTGCTTCTCCTCTCTCATGGCGAGGGATGACGCGCCCTCTCGGTTGCCTTCCTCTTTACCACCCCCACCTGCGTGCTCCGGATTCTCTGCGTCTCCTGCCCAACCACTGACCCCCATGCCTAGCCTCCCAGCCTCGGACCACCATCCTGACGCTCCAGGATGAGCGATGGGGATTCAGTTTTGCTGAAATTATAGCTTGGATCTGGACATCTCCAAAACCTTAAAAACTCCCATCACCTAAGCTCCAGAGTTCACACTCCTTGCTTTATCTCCTCTGCCTTGCCCTGCCCTGTGGCTGGTTGTTTTCCTTTCTCTGCAGTTGTCCAGGAAGTTCCTTCCACCCTGAAAGCCCTCTCCTCTTCCACATCTATGTTGATGGAAATCTTTGTTCATCCTTCCACATCTAGTTGAACTGCTGCCTCCTCCACAAACTCCTCCAAAACTCCTCAGAGGGCTGCTGTCTTTCGTAGTAACGCTGACCTTTTATTGAAGGCTTACTCTGTGCCAGGCACCATGTTAAACCCTTGACACACATTACCTCTTTTAATGCTCACAGTTAGCTACCCTGTGAAGTAAGTGTTTTTCTTATATTGGTTTGCAAAGGAGACTCATTAAAGAAAGCCACTACCAGGGTTTTAACAAAGGGTAGACAGCATCACCCCTCTGCTCAGATCCCTCCAGTGGTTTCCCATCTCCTGGATTTCTATAAGGAACTACAAGATCCTGCAAGGCCATATACGAATAGCCCTCACCTTTTCTTTCTTCATTGTGCCCCAGCTCATTTGCCTTCTTGCTGTCATCAGAGGTTCTTTCCTGCCTCTGCCTAGAAGGCTCACTCTTCTATCCCTAGATCTTAGCTCTATACCTTAAAAAATGTTTTTTTTAATTATTTCAGTGGTAAAATATACATAATATAAAACCTACCATTTAAACCATTCAGTGGCATTAGTATATTTCCGTTGTTGTGCATCATCATCACTATCCATCTCCAGAACTTTTTCATCATCTTTAACTGAAACTGTACCCGTTAAACACTAACACCTCATTTCCTTTCCTCTCAACCCCTGGTAACAAGCACCATTCTATTTTCTGTCTTTATGAATTTAACTACGTACTTCATATAAGTGGAATTGTACATTTGTCCTTTTGTGTTTGGCTTATTTCACTCAGCATAATGTTTTCAAGGTCCATCCATGTTGTGGCATGTATCAGAATTTCATCCCTTTTGAAGATTTAGTAATATTCCATTGTACGTAGATATCACATTTTGTCTATCCATTCATCCATGCGTGGACATTTGGATTATTTCCACCTTTTGGCTATCGTTATTAATGCTGCTAAAAAGAGCCCTATGCTTTTTATACTGCAGTTGATAACACGGTATTTATGTAATTGAATGTCCATCTGTCTCTGACAAAAGTGGAAGTTTCTAGAGGTGAAGATAGTGTTGCAAAATTCTTTTATGTGCCTTCACAGCAGAAGCACAATGCTAGAAACAGAGTAGCTAGAGCCATCCTTTTATAAACATGAGGCTCCCTCTGCTCCTGGGAACTTGCCTGGGACTACCCTGTGTGTTAGAACAATCTATGAGAATGCTCACATAGCTCATGAGGCCCTACATGATCTGACCCAATTTCTAGACTCTGTTCTCTCTCCTTCCCTTCTGTTACACTGGTCTTCTTGCTGTATGCTTCAAATGCGCCAAGTTGATGGCCTCAGAGCCTTTGCACATTTGCTGTGCCATCATTGTCTAGCAATCTTGTCCTCTAAACCTCTCCCTCCCATCTCTTGGGAAGCAGACCAAATTTTCTGCCTTGGAGAAAGCCTCCCTGACCAGCTGATCTAAAATATCAAAGAGTACCCCATTTCCATTTGCTTTATTTTTCTTTAGAACAGGTATCCTTTATAGTATGTTCTGCCGCTGCTAGCACATACTTCTCTTTTTTTGGAAATCAGAAAACTGATGTTCCTTCCAAGCAGAGGAATCTGCAAAAACCACCCCCCTTTCCTGAGCCAAAGCAACAGGAGCTGAGCCAGGGCAGATGGATTTCAGCTCATACTGCTGCTCAGACCACACAAAGCTAAGTTAATGCCCCTCCCAGGCCTGGAACACAATAGGTGCTCAATAATTACAGGAGGAGTAACGTGTAGCAGCTGAAGTCATGTACTGGAAAATCTTCAGTGTCTCTCTCCTCCCCACCCCTTCTTCCAGCTCCCTAGAGGAGTCTGTACAAAATTGGATTTGAGCTTTTTCTTGTGTCTTACTGAGTGACTTGTTGATCAAAGCTGTACACACCAGCTCGGTAAGCCTCCAGTGGAAACTCTAACCCATGAACCCAGCTTTAATCCCAGGGCTCTTTGATCACCTTCTACAGTGTGGGGATGCTGGGGGGAGCTCCTAGGGTTTTATCCCACTCACTGAGACCATACCATTTGAGACATGTAGACAGCCTATTAGTTCTGGCTGTTTTTCTGGGAAAACTGATCTGGACACTGACTGAAACTGAACAAGATATATTACTTTCAGACTGACCTGTCCTAAGCCTATTGTGGGCATTAAATGAGATGATGGGCATAAAGGGCTTACTGCAGACACCCATGAGATGGAACTAGTAACTTTGGCTGAAATAAAAGTCCAGCACCACTAGGAACACTGAGGAGGAATGAACAGGATTTCAGCTGCATGGCAGGAATCTTCACTAGTGGCCTGGGCCTCTCCAATCTCATCTCCTATCACCCTCTTGTCACTCCAAACCAGCCGCCCCCAACTTCTTCTGGGATTCTGACCCCACTCTGCCCAGATCCAGCCCCAGGGCCTTTGAACTGGCCCTCGTCTCTGCCAGGAACGCTGGTTCCCTGTTCTTCCTCCACTATTCCTCCCTCTCATCCTTCAGATCTTAGCTTAAATGTCACCTCCTCACAGGGACCCTCCCTGACCGCCCACCAGAAATGTTGCTGCCTACTTTACATCTTGCTCTGTTTTCTTCCTAGTGCACATCCCTCTTGGCCGTGATCTTATTTATTTGCTTATTTACTTGTTTGTTATTGAGCTCCTCCAGATCACACGTCAGGGGCATGGAGCAGAGGCTTTGGCTTCTCCTTTCCTGCTATATCCCCAAATTCTGCCCCATACGTGCCTGACACCAAGGTTTGATGAATGGTGAGTATCTCCTCTCTTCCCCCATCTTCCCATCTTTGGTTCCTTTTCTTCTTTCTTTCTTTCTTCTTTTTTTCCAATGAGCTGCTTATTCTCTTGCTTACTTTTCAGTCTTCCATCCTGTCATCAGTAACAGGCAGATCTTTTGGGATCCCCTGAGATCTACTTCAGCAAGAAGGGTCAACCAGAAAAGAAGTGATAGAGGCAGGCCCTTGTCCTTCCTGATGAAGATATGAAAATCTTTTTAACTAGATGTCTTCACCTTGGCTTTCTCAGGGCCCTTTGTTGCTGACCCCGTTTGTCCAGGGCTGTCCCCTCAGGCTGGTCTGGCCGAGGCTTGAGCTGAGGGGGTGTGAAAATGGAACAGAGCAGCAAGCCAGAGGCAAGCCAGACTGCAACTCAGCCTACCTCAGACACTCCTGACCGTTGACCAAGTCTCTTAGCTGTTCTGAGCCTCAGTTTCCTCATCTGTGAAATGGGGATAATCATGACCCTTTAATGATGTAATTTCCAAGCTGGTAAGACAGAAGTCTGCTTGACCCTAAACAAAAACTAAGAAGCTCTGGGTGTTGGACTTCTATGCTTGCTGCAAACCTAAAGCCTTCTTGCTCTTCCTCTCCTTGGAGATCATCAAGATCAGCGTTACGTTCTCGAGGAAGCCCGTCTAGCTTTCTCAACCTCTTAGCAATGCCTTTCCGTAACAGCCACAAGGTTTATGGTTCCTGGAAGATTGTTTGATATCTGCCTCCTTCACTGGAGTGTAAGCCCAACGAGGACAGAGATCATGTTGTTTTGTTTGTTTTGCTCCCCAGGGTACTCTCACTGTTAGTACAGTACCTGGCCCCAAACAGGTTCTCAGCAAACACTTGGGAAATGAATGAATGGATCAATTAATCAATCAAGCACTCACCTCTTTAAAACCTGCACTCAGGAAACTCATTAACACTGGTGTCAATGACCCAAATTGCTATCTCTACCAGGTTGGTCATTTAACAAGGCTCCAACTTCTAATATAGAGAAGAGAACAAAAGTCCTGGAGCTGAAATTTCTCCAGCTGGCTCTCAGCCTGGATCAGTCCAGACTTTGCTCTTAACTTCCTGTGTGGCTCAGACAGGCTGCTCAAATTCTCTGAGCATCAGGTTTATTATGTATGGGCCCATGAGTATATGTGATAGCAGGAATTAGAGAGGTCTAGATAAATATAGACTATGGTTGCATTTAAAAAGGCATCAAACCAGATGCTCTTTGAGGTCTTTTTAAATTCTAAAATTCGGGGACTCAGTCTTGCAAAGTAGGGGGAAAAGGGGAGCCGGATATGGAACACCACTCAGGTGGTTCAGTCCAGAGTGTGCATTTAGTGGCATTTCAGCTCTAGTTTGAATAAAAGAAAGTGTTTGCAGGATGCCTATTTGAAATGACCTCTAGACAGAAAATTGTCTGTCTCTCTCTTGGAGTCTACTTTGTCATTTCCACAATGAGATTGCCAATTAAATGAGTCCCACGAACTATAAAGAAATGCCGCTGAATCAAGGCAGCAGATGTGAAGGTGCTTCAAGTAGGATACGTTTTGAAAGAGCAAACAGAGAATGCCATAAATCTCAAAAAGTAAATAGACTACGTCATTAGTTGGGTACATCTCAAACAGAGTATTAGTCGGGAGTGTCAGATGCAAATATCAGGTGTACAGGGAGCCATCCTCCTCCCAGCACTGCCACTAAACTAAATATCAGGGCTTGGGAAATGAGAGTTCTTCCTGCTTAATTATTTTTCATTTTTGCGTGAAGGGAAAAAGTTGTACAAAAACAAATGGAGAGGTAGTGTGATGCAGGAGAAAGGGGCTGCTTAGGAGTCTGAAACTCTTGAAGAAGTGGCTCCCGTCTGTGGACCTCTGTAAGATAAAGGGTTGGATGCTCTATAACCCAATGGTCTCAACCTTAGGCAGTGCATAGAATCACCAGGGGATGCCCGCCCTGGACGCCACACAAATGAAGTCAGAACCTCTGGGGGTAGGACTCGGCCATCCCCAGGTGATTGCAATCTGCAGTCCAGTAGTTTGAGAGAACCGTTGCTCAATGGCTTTCAGGCCTCTAAAACCTCCTAAGGGTTCTTTTTGTCTAAGTGGCAGGTCATCTGATGTTCCACTAGGTGGCACCTTCCAGCAAACTTCAGTGGGTCCAGAGAGGTCTTGTCTAGGTCTAATTGCAAGGAGAGAATTCAGAAAACAATCCTTGGTGGTCTTTACTGGCTACAGAGGGTCTGCACTGCTGGTGGGAGGGCTTAATCTGTTGGTTAACAACTCTCTGGTGAGTGTTGGAACCACAGAATATTAAGACGCATCCCTGCTAGGAAACTGAGGCCCGGGAAGGGGGCAGCTCCATCCCCGAGGGCTGGGCTCACCCATTCACCCATTGTGTCTTACCCCCAATCTGTCCAGCAGGAACAAAAAAAAAATCTGCTCAAAAGTCCTCAACGAGCCCTGTTAGGGGCTGTAGCGGACCTCTGTTCTTTTTACATGGTTAGCTAAACAGCACCCTGATTTTCCTCGGGGATTTACCTTCCTCCGTCTCAGCTGGGAAGCTTAGATCAGCGCTGACCCCAGCCTTGGCTTCTGGCTTAGCCAATCAGAGCATGCTATCCCTTTCCCCTATAATGACTGGTCCAAGGACGGATCCCTGCTTTACCTAAGGCAAATTAGAACAGTCACATTTCAGTTCTGTGGTTTTGATGTAGAGGCTATCAGGAAGTTGTGTCCACTTCCAGCTTGGATTGCTCAGAGGATTGGCTCTGGGCCCCACCAAGAGGAGGGAAGGTAGTGAACATCTTACCTTTGCTCCTCCCAGGTCTCCGCCCCAGAGTGTAGAAGGATACATCAGTGGGCTTCCTTGCTCACTGTTTTCCTGTTGGGGTTAGATCTTGGCCAGGATTTCAGAGGGAGAGAGAAGAACCAAGGCAGGGGGGGGTTCTTCGCCCAGCTTCCTTCCTGGGACATGAGGGCTGGATGTGTCCGTGGTAAAGGCCACTCAGCTGCGGTCAGGCGGGTCTCCCTCTCTGCATTCCAGTAACCAGCTCCCCTCACCATCCCCAGCTGGACAGCACAGCGCAGTTTCCTGCCCCAGGGGTGCTGCGTTCTCCCTTGCGGTTCTCTGGTCCCATTGTCTTCTTACTAAACACTCACGCTTCCCAGGGTGAGAGAGCCAGAGCCCCTGACTGAATCAAGTGGAGAAGTTGCCTGAGAAGCTGAGAATAGCACCAACATAGAGAAGAGCAGAGCCGAGAGATCACCCAGTGACCCAAGCCAGCCCCTGACGTCATCCTTGACTCCACTCCAGCTCACCTCCCACATTCAAACAATTACCTAATAATGCTGATTTTATTGCCTAGTAAATTTTAAATGTATCCCTTCCCCTCTGGGCCTCCTATATGAGACATATTTCAGAGGCCTGCAAGAAGAATCCCTGATCAGAACCTTGCTACCTCAAATGGCCGAATTCCCTGCCTTGTGAACCAGCCCCCGGCCTCATCTCTGGGCTGGCCCTTGGCCGAGGATTAGCCTGACCTGGATGGAAAGCATGAGCGGAGCCCCTCAGATTCTGCCTCAGAAATTGGAATCAAGGGGTGCCTGGGTGGCTCAGTTCGTTAAGCGTCTGCCTTCCGCTCAGGTCATGATCTCGGGGTCCTGGGATTGAGCCCCGCATCAGGCTTCCTGCTCAGTGAGGAGTCTGTTTCTCCCTCTGTCTCTGCCCCTCTCCCCTGCTCGTCTTCTCTCTCTCTCTTTCTCTGTGTGTGTGTCTCTGTCTCAAATGAATAATTAAAAAAAAAAAAGAAATTAGAATCAAGTGCCACAGAGGGAAGAAGGCAGCTGCTGGCCCTCCCTGAAGGTGCAAGTTCAGGTAATATCAGGGTGGAGATGACTCGTGGGCCGAACACAAGGAGGAGGTTCAGGAAAGCAGAAAGCCGGTGGTAACACAGGGAGTGCATCAGGCAGAAGAAGACAATGGAGCAGAAGTGAGAGGAACAGAGGTGCCGAGAGAGATAACTATGCAAGAGAACCACCTTGGTTCCTGGTTTTCTAGCTCCAGTGCTGGTTTCTGGGATCCTGCCTGGATCCCTGCCTTGGGACTTTTTCTTTTCAGGCAGGCTTTCCTGCTGTAATCCCTTTCCCTGAAGTTGTGAGTGATCTTCTGTCCCTTCTGATCAAAGGAGCCCTGGCCTTGGCACCCTCATCTCGAAGTCCAGGTTAAAGCCTTTATCATCTCCCATGTTCATTGTTGCAAGAGTCTCCTAAACTCCGCTGTCACTGCGGTCCTGCATCCCTTAAACATCACCCTCCCCACTGCCGTGATTATTCCCATATGCAAACTTGCCATGTGGCTTCCTGCAGGTGGTCTCCTCATTGTCTTCTTCATAGAGCTCAGGGTGCTGGTCTTGTGCTTTGTGCGGGACTCCCAGTAGTTCCTTAACCTTACTTAACCGTGTTGCCTCTGAGCACTGTGCCCTTGCTCACGCTGATCCCCCTTCCAGGTCTACGCTGTACAGCCTTTTGTGGATGAGTTCTTACTTAGCTTAGATGTCAGCTTCTCCTGCCTCACTTACTCACTGACTCCTTCCTCCTCCCACCCAGGGGAGCTAAGAGCCCCTTCCTCTTCCTCCCACCCTACTTGTGTAATTTCTGCTTTAGTATTTACATATGCATAAAGATGATGATGATGATGTTAGCTAACATTTATGGAGATCTTATTACATACCAGACTCTAAGCTAGCACTTTACAAACATGATTTCTTTTTTTTGGTTAAGATTTATTTATTTGTTTTAGAGAGAGACAGTGAGCAAGTTGGGGGAGGGGCAGAGGGAAAGGGAGAGTCCCAAAGCAGACTTCTGGCTGAGTGCAGAGCCCGATGCAGGGCCCGATCCCGGGACCCCGAGATCATGACCTGAGCTGAAATCAAGAGTTGGCCGCTTATCCAACTGAGCTACCCAGGTGCCCCCAGACATTGTATCTTTTAATCCATACCAAAACCCTATGAGGTAAGTTCTATTATTATTCTATTTTCCGGAAGAGGAAACCGAAGCAGAGAGGTAACGTGACTTGCCCAAAGTCACACAGGTAGGAAGCAGTAGACTCAGACCTATTGTTCATTTCTTCCTTTTTTTTTTTTAAGAGCATCTTTATTGAGCTATAATTCACATGTCCTACAATTCACTCACCCACTTAAAGTGTACAGTTCAATGGTTTGTAGTATATTCACAGAGTGTATGCAACCACTGCCACAATTTTAGAACATGTTCATCACCCCTGAAAGAAACTCATGGTCATTAATTGCTCATTTCTTGATGCTGCACTTAGCAGTTGGCATGGTACCCAGCACGTAGTATCTCTCAGCCAGCACCCGTTGAAGAATGGATGTCTACCCTAAGTTAGAGGACAGTGGAAAGCAGAAGACAGCCCCTTTGTGCAACGCTCTTGGCTCTTTGCATCAAACAAGGGTTTGCCTGATTCTTCTGCTTATTTATTTTATGCTGTTTCTCTAATCATAGCCACCACTTAATATCTCTTATGTGCCAAGCCATACACTGAGTGACTGGTATATGTTATCTTATCAATGCTCACAACGACACCTAGAAGTTGGTATTATTGGAGCCTCAGGGATTTCATTCATTTGTCTAAAGTCACACACCTTGTAATCACCTTCATCTTCACATTAAGTGAACTGCTACTCCCCGTAATAGAACACTTAACCACATCTACATATTATGCTAAGTTCTTTATGTACATCACCCATTTATTCCTTTTAGTCATTCATTCCACAGATATTAAGAACCTACCACATACCAGGCGCTATGGCAAGTGCGAGAGATTCCGTGATGGGCAAACAGATAAATCCACAGTCTTGCAGTGCTCAGGGTCTAGTGGCAGAAAAGGCATTATAAGCATGAACACACAAATAACAATTGTATTAGGTGGGAGGAAGGAGAAAGTCCTCATGGCTGTTAGATGCAGATCTGGTATTAGAACCTAATACTATTGAAATCCAAGTTGGAGGAAGTCCAAGACTCTTTCTGCCAAGTTACACCAGAGTGACTCCCTTAGGCTGATCTAATGAGACATTGGGTTTCCCAGTGGCCCTCTGGGCAGTCCCTGTCCCTGTAGGAAGTCTGCCACTTACTGTGGGCGACCTAAATGCACTACACAACAAAGACTCAAACACACACACACACATACACACACACACACACACACACACACACACACACAGCTGACCCATACCTCCAGCTGCAGAGAGAGCTGGGAAGGAAGCAGTGCAGTGGATTTTTGCAAATGCCTTCTTTCAGTTGAGGGACTCAAGTTTGAAGAGCATTTTTCTATTCAGTGTTGCTCTTTGCTTTTATCATGTAAATGATTCTGGAGATCACTCCATTTAAATACATAGACATTGTCCCATTCTGTTTTCCACTTGCAAAGTACTGTGTGGTGTGAATAAAGCAGGGTTCAAACAGTCCCCTGTGAGGGGGACATTTGGAGTTGTTTGCTTTGGAGGCTACTAAAGTAGTACCTTAATGAATAACCTGGTGTAGGTCTCATTTGTTAACATGGAGGTGAATCTTGAGGGGAAATTCTTAGAGGTAAGATTGGCTGGATCAAAGGTAACCACACCTTTACTTCAAAAATATTGTCTGGTTCCCTCCCACAAAGGTTGAATCCTTTTGCACTCCTACCAACAATGTATGAGAGTGCCTGACTCTTCACATCCCGCGCCCACAGGGTATTTTTTTTTAAAACATGCATTTTATATAAAAAATATCTATACTCCGAGTTGCTCTTAAAAATCACAAAATCTGGCAAACACTGGGCCTGTTTTCCCGCATAGCCATAACAAGCTGGGGCTGAGGGGTCACTGAGGCCAAGTTGTCACTATGGCCCTTGTGGGTCTTGAAAGTTTCAACTCCTGATCTGGTCCAGCCCCTTCATTATGAAGATGAGGAGACCCCACAGATTCATAGAGGAAAGTGAGTGGGGACTAGAACCCAGGTCTCCTACTGATATGGGAAATAAAGGCAAAAGAAAAATTAAATTTCCTTACTACCTACAGCCCACTGACAAGTCCTTGAAACAGGCAGAGTGACATTCCTCTAGGGACTCAGCTGCCTTGATGTTGATACTTTGCTAAGGGCAAAACCCCCAGGATCCTGTAAGTCTACTTTAACATATCAAAATTGCTTTGGAAACTTCCTTTACGTCCAACCCCCAAGATATATGTTAGCAATCATCCCCGAAGCATAAGACCCACCAATATACATCTGAAGGGTCTCATGACTAAGGTTTTGTTAGACAGTAATAAATGACCAGCTGGCCCCCTCAAAGTCCTGGAAACCTTGCTTCTAAAATTTGTTAGAGACTTGTGCTATCCCTACCCCCCTCCCAACTTGAAAGTATAGAATGGGCCACTCCTCATGACCCTGTGCGGCTCTTCTTGCCCACGGGTCCTGTTCCCAGTGCTTAACCTTTTGGCACCAGAGATGTCTCAAGAATTCTTTCTTGACCATTGGCTCTGGACCCCAACATCTTTCCTACATCACTATCTCTCAGTCCAGTGCACCATCTGGCCTCCAGAATAAGCTCAAGAATTGAGGCAGTGTAAGTGTATAAAAGCACTGACAATTTAGCATTAAAACTGGAATTGTTTTTTAGCACTTGCTTTGCTCACTAAATAGATCACATTACCCTGTAGTCGATTAAACCGTGACTAATCCTCATAGAGTAGAGTGACAAATTGGTTTCTATTTCTTCTGAGCAACCAAAAAAAAAAAAAAGGGACAGCAGAAAGGGTCAGTTATTCATTCATTCCCTTATTCATCGAACACAAATTGTGGGCCAGCCCCTGATCCAGGCACTGGGGGTTCAAAGATGACTAGCAAGCATTTAAACACTGAACAAACAAGTAGGCAAAACCTTGATAGAACACTAGAAGTGTTTTTTTGGAGGAACATACAGGTTGCCATGAGAGCCCAGAGGAGGGATTGTAATTCTGCTGAGGGGTATATAGGAGTGGTCACAGAGGAGGTGGTATTTGGGTGGATCCCGAAGGACAGGTTTGCTAAGAAAATGGAGGGACATGGGAAAGAATTTCAGAATGGGACTGTATTTAGAGATAGGGTCTTTAAGGAGGTAATTAAGTTAGAATGAGGCCCTTGGGGTGAGCCCTAATCCAATCTGGTGCCCTTATACTAAGAAGAAATTTGGACACCGAGAGACATCAGGAATACACTCACAGAGGACAGACCACATGAGGACACAGCAAGAAGGTGGCCATCTGCAGGCCAAGGAGAGAGGCCTCAGAAGAAGCCAAACCTACAGGCACCTGATCTTGGACTTCTAGCTTCCAGAACTGTGAGAAAATCATTTTCTATGTTCAAGCTACTGAATCCATGGTATTTGGTTATGGCAGCCCTAACAAACTAATACAGACACCAAGCCCTACTGAGAACACGGAAGAGTGGGTAACAGTCAAGACAAACAAAAAGAAAGGGAAGAGGAGGGGTCAGGGGAGACTGGGGATGGAAATGGGGCAGGAAAGAGGAGGAGTTGGAATGTGGCAGAAACAGACACATTCAAGCCAAAAAAGTTCAGTTAGGCTCCAGTTTTCTATTGTCATTACCCAGTTTGTAGATATATTTTAAAATTTTATTTTTAGCAATGAGATGTGTGCATATGGCTACAAAATTAAATAATTCAGAGAACTTATAATAAAAAGTAGCTGCCCCTCCCCCACCGTGTCCTGTTCCCCCAGACCAACATTTTTTCATTGTTTATGTTGTTAGCTTTGGCTAATACAGAGGCTAGTCATGTGCCAAGCCCTGTGCTAAACCTTCTCTGTACATTGTTTCCATGAATGCTCACCACAACCCCATGAGGCAGCTACCATTATTATGCCCATTGTACAGATGGGGAAACTAAGGCCTAGAGAAAATAAGCGATCTGTCCAAGGTCCCACACAGCTGTTAAGCAATAGAAATGGGATTTCGACTCAGGTCTGGACTCCAGACACCTAAATACTCTTAATCACCATACTCTGGTGGTTCCTGTCAAAGACTGATTACTTGTGCTCCTTGATTTATCAACTCTGGACATTATCCATTGACTTCTTAGTATGATTGATGAGGATTTAGCTCACTTAATCCTCCTGCCTTCTGCTTTCCAATTTTAGATAGATACATTGCAATATTTAGTTCTGTTGTGGGTACCTTTGGGGGCTTTAAGTAAAATAAGCCTCAATTCCTTACTTGTACTCTACAAACATTTGTTAGTTGGCTGTGAGGGATCACCCGTGAGTGGGTAATGGAAAGGCCATCCCAAGTGTTCTTCTTATCCAGTGTCATCCTCCATAACACCCAGCTCTGTGATGGGCACCCAGCAGGGGCTTGATAAATATCTGGGTACCAGAATCAACGCAGAGAAACTTAACAGCACCAAAGGTGGGAGATGACCAAGAAATCTCAGCCAGGCGAAGGGCATGGTAATTACAGCCCGCAATGTCAGACTGACTTCTTTGGAAACACAGCCTCCCGCTGAGGAGGGAACAAGGAGCTATAAAGTGGAAATTGAAGGAGAATCGCTTCAGAGTCGCTGTCAGGAAGCACTTCCCCCAGCGGAGACAGCAGATGACCTGGCTGCAAGGTTGTCTGGGCTCACACACCTGGGCCTGTCCTGCCAACCAGAGGGAGGCCACCGGGGAACTCCACACAGGCCCCTGGCCATCTCCCCATCGTGGGAGACAGGGTGGGAAGGGGGGTCTTCTGCCAGCAGCAATTCCACAGGGGGCTTTCTGAAAGGGGTGTCAGGGGCACCTCCCTGGGGAGGTTTCTCGCACAGACTGGAGAAGCTGGGCCTGCATACCTGTGAAGATAGAGGTCATCTGCGTACATAGGGTCTTTGTTCATGCTATGCTGCTGCCTAGCAAATTCTTACTTATTCTTGTACTTTTGGTCAGAGGACAGAGCGGTCTTCGAAAGGAATTCCAGACCTCGCAGCCTGGGCCACATCCCCTCTTCTATGTCCTCTAAGTATTTTCCCTTGGTAACACTTCGCACAGTGGTACGTTTACATTTATTAGTCATTGCTTGTACAAACTCTCACCCACAAGATTGGGAACATCTCTGCTTTTGCTCACCACCAAATCCCTGCAGCTAGCCCAGCACCCAGCACATACAAGGTGCTCCATGAACATTTCCTGAATGAACGAAGAAATGAATGAATGAGTCTGAATTCAATCCCTTTAATCAAATGGGTCATTTATGTGAGCTTTTGCCTACTCAAAACCCAGTATCTTTGCACCTAAAGAGAAGAGGATGAAGCTTTCAGACCCTGACTGCCCCAGTCCAGACTCATGATTCACCTTCTGAAACGCAGTGACTGGCATCTCGGATGACTCACACAGACTCCTGGGGGACCCCCCCCCACACACACATTCCTTCCTTCCCTTCGCTCTTGTCCTCCGCCATCAATCTGTCAGTAGGCTGGGTCTCTTTACCTCTTACTCAGTGGTTCTCAGCCCTGGCTTCAGATGACTGACCAGGACAGCTTTTTAAACATACAGATGCTTGACTTTCTGATTCAGGGGCTCAGATGGGGGCCTGGGCACATGTATATTTAAAGATTCTCCCCAGTGACTCTGATGTGTGGCCCACTCTCTAAATTGATCTCAAAGCTGTCCCCTTCCCTTTAGCCACCTGCCCTACTCCAGCTCTGTCCACCCCCTCTTCTCCCCTGGGACAGCAGTCTCCTCAGTGGTCTCTTGGGGCTCCAGGCTTGGGTTCCCCAATCCACGCCCTGTGAGGCAGCCTGCCAGAGAGATCTTTCTAGAATGAAAGCCTCTAGAATGTCACTCTTCTGCTTAAAATATCCCCCTACATCTCACTGCCTACAGGACAGACCCCAAACTCCTGGAGAGCCTCACAGACCCTCTTTACTTCTCCAGCCAACTCACTCACACTCTGCCCTAACATGTGAGCCATGCTAAGGGCCTGAATGAGCCGGTCCATTTTCTCTCCTTCTTCTAAGCCTGTGCACAACACTTCCCCTCATCCAGTGTTAAAGAAAAATCTACCCAGACACTTGTTAAAACCAGCCCGGAGGACTATTCAGGACCGTTCTAATAGGAGTTTTGCAGTAGAGGAGAGAGATAGGGCTCACCTCCCAGTACAACAAAGGCAGCTAGGGATTTATGGGCGATGCGCACAGGAAGGGGGTCAATGGATGGAAAATTACTAAGAGGAAGTGCCCAGCGTAGGGGGAGTTTGTTACACTGACCTAACAGGGTTCTTGCTATAGCCCAGGGGTTGGACATCAAGGGTAAGGGACAAGGAATTTGTTCAGGTATCAAGGGTGATCAGATCTCCTGGGTGAGGGGATGCCCTGGCAGGCTTCTTTGCTAAGACTGCACTGGGCAGACCAAAGCCAGGATGGGCGCCAAGATCAAGACCCAGTTGAGAAGAGGGCTCAGAGGAGCCCCAGTAAATTTTGGTCAAGGAGAGAGTGCGTCAGCAGGAGCACTTGACTTGCTCTGCTCTGCATCCGACAATGCCTACTTTTCCAGTTTCTGGAGGAGGCGGAACAGCCTCTGGGAGGCCTTACCTGATACCCCTCCCCGGCACAGTGCCCCAAGCCTGTCCCATGTTAGCATTTGTCACATCCTCGTGTTGTGATCTGTTTACTTGCCGGCTCCTGAGTTTGGCCATGAGCAATTTGAGGGCAGAACTTGATCTTGAACCTCCAGTGCCTAACACAGTGTTTGGTTCTCAATAAGAATTTGTTAAATGAATACACACTGATGAACATGGCTCTCACAGAATCGCTACTCTGCTCGGAAACCATCAACGACTCTGCATCATCTGCGTCAGTGGTTCTTGGACTTGGGTGAGCATCTGAGTCATCAGGAGGGCTTGTTAAACACTGAGTGCTTGGCCCCCTTCCAGAGTTTCTGGTTCAGTAGGTTGGACAGGGGCCTAAGAATCTGCATGTGTAACAACAGGTGAAACTGGTCCAGCTGGTCCAGATGACACTCTGATCCTCACTGACACGCAGGATTGCAGCTGATATCATCCCCCAGTAAGATGCATCATACTATTTTAAAAATCCAAAGATAATAAGATTTAATAGGCAAATTTCAGGTGAGGTGTGAAGCAGATACGATCTCATGATCTTGGTGACCTCCTTCCCTGCCTAAAGTCTAAGATTCTCTTTCTCTCTCTCCCTGTCTCCCTCATTTGCAGCCTGGAGCATTGAGCAAGACTTCATTGCCTGGCCCCATGCTTCATCTGTTGTGGGAGGGGCTGCCTCCCAGGCACCACTGCCAGGCCCGGGGCCAGGCTGAGAGCAGGGACTGCGGGCCCTGGCGTGGCTAAGTGGCCTACTAATGCACACGGCCCAAGGAACTGCCGTGCCCCGGGCCCTCGGCCACCTCCGTCCCCATGATTAGCTGCTGCTGCAAGCAAAGGGGCGGGCAGAGACAGCGGGCCAGGGGCCATGTCTGCAGCAGGCAGGACAAGACAGAGCTCCACCAGAGGAATCTGCCTGGCACAGCTGTTTGCCGGGTACGTGGACGGAGCTGGGATGTGAAAGCTGTGCTGTTCACATGTGATGTGAGGCTTTCGGGGTGTGAGGCAGAGTTGGGAGTGGAAAGGCGGGTCTCACCCGGAGCTGGGGCTGGGGGGAGCAGCTTTCTCCATGTTGCCATGTTCCAAGGAGGCAAGGAGCTCCTTCAAATTTCAAATTTGAACTTGGCCTGCTGGGCCAAAATGAAAGAATACTTGTCAAGATAGTAAGACAGAACATTTTTTTTTTTTTTTTTAGTTACTCAATTTGTAACTTCTAACTATTCAGACGTGTGAGATACTCTTGCTCAGGCCCTGCAAGTGTTTGGCATGCGGCTGCCTGCAGGAGTGACCCTGTAAGCAAGACCGCTCCCTGAGGGGCTGTGCTCTTGCCCGGGGCCAGAATCATCACCCAGAAGCCACTGGTAGCCCTGCCTTTCTGGGGACTGGCCGGGGCAACCCCCCAAAGGGCTGGCAGGGCTCTCTCTCTTCCTGGGTGGTCAGGGTGAAAACTGGCCCACAGTTAAATGACAGCAAGTTTGTCTGCTCACTGAGATAAAAGAAGAGGCCGGGGCCTCCGGAGGCTTAGATCTGGGGTTCCCATCAGGCTCTTGGTTGGTGGTCACTGGTTTGGAGTCAAACCTCAAGCTGCCACTTCCCAGATGTATTTCCTGGGGCGAGTCACCCCCCTGAGCCTCAGTTTCCCTGTATGTTAAGTGGGGATCAGTGTAATGGCTGCACATGGAGGGGTGATGCCAAAGCCTCTGGACTGGGCCTGCGCAGGTGGGTACCTCTAAGTGCTAGTTGTCATTTGTGATTTCCTGGTTAGTTCATCCCTGTCTGGTGGGGCTTCCTCCCCAAGCAGCCCCACCCTTGGCAGAGTTTGACAAGTTGGGGGAGGCTGTCCTCCAGGTTCCCTGCTTTCCCTTTGGACATTCTTTGCTTGTGGGCACCCTTCCAATTCATTTCAAGGACCTACAGCTCTCATGTTACAGATCAGGCACCTTTACCAATGCAGATTCCAAGGCCTCCGACTCAGATATTTTGAGTTGCCAGGTTGTTGGGCCTGGGTATCTGCATTTTAATGAGCACCCCCGAGGATTTTCCTAGAAGAGGCGTTCTTGGAGAAACCCTGTGGTTGAGAAAGTGGACTGAAAGTCTGAACCAAGACCCACAGCTAGGGGCAGATTCCTGTTCCATCTGAAGCACTTTTCTAAGAGTCAAAGCTGCTTAAGAATGGAATAAGCTGCTTTAAGAAGTAGTAAGCCCCCTGTCAATGGAAGTATGCAAGCAAATGCCAGATAAATACCCGGCAGAGACAGGACAGAACTGCAACCTTAGCTCAGGAGTTGCAGTTCATGGCCAGGACAATCTCTGTGGTTCCATCTTCTTATCCTCTGTCCTTCATCTCGGGAAATGCTGTCGGCCTTCTAACACCATCACCATACTCCCTTTCTCAGGGACGTCTTGGTTTGAGTCTCATGCTTGAGAAAGGAACGAATGCTCTCCTGTCCTAGGACAGAAGTCTGGTGATGAAGAAGATCATTCTAGGCTGCCCCATTCCATTGGCCACCAGAGGAAACTCCCATCTCGGCCCTTGGGGCAAAGAAACCCTTCCTTGGGCCTTCTGTGCCCCGCACTTCTCCTTCTCCATCCCCACACAAAATTTATAAAAGTAGTTGGAAGCAAAGGAGACTGTAGAGTCAATTTGAGACTGTGCTCGAGAGAGGACTTGAAGCTGCCTTGTAGTAACTGTGCCTAACGCCGCATGTAATCACCGCCATGTGTCTCTGTCAAGAACTCTAGTACGCTTCAGTGCAGTCCTTGGAAACTCCCCTGTCAGGACCCTCCGAGCAGAAGACAAATGGACAGGTTAGGCCTTGATAAATCTTGCTGCCCTTCTGTTGTCAGCTGCCCCCTGCAGCAAATCAGCTCAGCGGGGGGTAAAGAGAAGGGCACACCTGGCAGCAAAGCTCTGGGGGAGTGGGGTGTGTGGTTGCTCCCCAAGTATGTTCTCTCAAAGTGGGACCTGGCCAATAGTTTGTTTTGAGGGGATGAGCTGACCTGCCATCTGCTAAGGAGTCAGGGAGGACAGTAGGTTTTTTATCTGCTCATTTTGCCACTAATCTACAACAAAAGCCCCATATCCCAGCCTTGTCTGGCCCTAGACTTTCTCCCCCAGATGGCTGAACCTGGCTAGATGTCCCCCCACCTGTGTTCTAAAAGCCAGCAGAAAGCCCCCAGCTCACCCAGAGCTCCACAGCTATCCTTGGAAACCCAACTCCTCTGAGCCAAAGCTGAGCGTTTCCTCTTTGGCCTGGACAGCCCCCCACCCACCCCACCCTTAACTGCCCCCTGCCCCCTGCAAGGGCACTGTATCTGTCTCCAGGCCCCTGTCATCTTTATACCTTGAATAACAGGTATGTTATTCATATGTTATTCATACACCATATGAAATGGTGGCCACCTATTGAGCACCTAGTATGCACTGGGGGTGTCGCATGCATAACTGCAAATGTTCATAAACACAAAATTATTAGCTCCATTTTGCAGATGGCAAAAGTGAGGCACAGGATAGTTAAGTGACTTGCCCAGGTCTGGGTGACTTAAAAATCCATAATTATTTGGGTTGACAGGTACAATAACCATGAATAATAATAACAGTGGATCGGAACCCCTGGATGTGAAGCAAAGCTCTGGCTCTTCCTTGTTATCAGGAGGGTCACTTTAACCTCTCTAAGCCTTAGTTTTTCCCTGTGTAAAATGGAGATAATCATAATTATCATCATACCTACTTCTTTGTATTTGTGGTAGGCTGAGTAATGGTCCCCCAAAGATGCTGACACGGGAAGATTATCCTCTATTATCTAGGTGGGCTCAATATAATTACAAGGGTTTTCATAGGCGGGAGGCAGGAGGGTTAAGAGGGTTAAGTGTGAGCACACTCTCTAGAGAGAGAGATAGAGACAGAGATTTAATGATGTTAAGATACTAGTTTTGAACATGGAGGAAGGGACCACGAGCCAAGGAATGCAGGCAGTCTCTAGAAGCCAGGAAAGGCAAGGAAACAGATTCTCTTCTAAAGCGTCCAAAAGGAATACAGCCCGGCTGACACCTTGAGTTTAGTTCAGTGAAGCCTGTTTCCATCATCCAGAACTGTACTGTGTGTTTTATTTTTTTTTAATTTTTAAATTTTTTTAACTATTTTTATTTATTTATTTGAGAGAGAGAGAGCACATGAGCACATGGGGAGAGGAGCAGAGGGAGAGAATCTTCAAGGAGACTCCCCATTGAGCATGGAGCCCAAGGCAGGGTTCGATCTCACAACCCGTGAGATCATGACCTGAGCCAAAACCAAGAGTCAGACGCTTAACCTACTGAGCCACCCAGGCGCCCCATATTGTATGTTTTAAACCACTAAATTTGCGGTAGTTTGTTACTGCAGCAATAGGAACCTAATACAGGGTTGTGATTTAAAAAAAATCAGTCAAACTGCAGGCACACTGAGCTGGTCATATAAAAGTTCACTACAAATGCTGCCTTCTGGGTTTCCTGCAAGGGGCTTAATACCTTAGATATCTCTGTTTTCCAAACATGATTTCTTATAACACTTGGCACATAGTAGGTGCTTTTTAAAAAAGATTTTATTTATTTGACAGAGAGAGACACAGCGAGAGAGGGAACACAAGCAGGGGGAGTGGGAGAGGGAGAAGCAGGCTTCCCGCTGAGCAGGGAGCCAGATGCAGGGCTCGAATCCAGGACCCTGGGATCGTGACCTGAGCCGAAGGCAGATGCTGAACGACTGAGCCACCCAGGTGCCCCGGTACTTTTAATATATAGTGGAAGAATGATAATTTCTTCACTAAAAAATGGGGAGGAGGCAACCCGGCATTTTGGTGGTTAAGACTAGAGGTGCACATATGGAATATAAGAGGTGATTAAATTTCCCTCGAGTGAAGGCATTGATGGCTCTGGTTAAGACCCTAATGATTTGTCCTCTGTATAGAGTGACATATTAAATAATTAACAGTCTTTACCAAGGACTTTACTAGGTATACCTTGATACAGAGAAGAATGCAGCTCAAGGCTCACCTTCTATAGGAAGTCTTCTGTCCCCAGTCCAGCGTATTGTGATCAGTGTTTGTTGGAATTCTTGGTCACAGGTGGTAGCAATCCAAGTTGAATGTATCTTAGAAATACATACATACATACATGCAATAGCCAAAAATTTAAAAAATCACCTGAATTTATGGGCTAGTATAACTGACCAACTGTAGCTATAGGTCTAACTTCAGGTACTGGTGGATCCAGGCATTCAAATGATGTCATCAGGATTTGTTCTCACCACCTCTTAGATTTGCTTTCCTCTGTGTTGACGTCATTTTAAGGCAGGCTCTGCCCACATGGTAGACCCCAGACAATCCAGGCTTGCATGTTACCAGCTCAGCAATCTCCAGGAAAAGAGAATCCCTTTCTCAACAAATGTAGCAAAAGTCTTGGACTGGATTCTGATTGCTGCACCTTGAATCAGATGCCCATTCCTGAACCAATCACTGTTGCCGGGGAACTGGAATACCTACCTCATTGTTAGACTTGGGTCATGGGCCGAACGTGGGAGACGAGACAATCTCAGCAGAGCCACAGGGACTGAGAGTAGGGGAGGAGTGGTCCCTAACAATGGAAATAGAGGAAGTGTTACCAGAGAAAGGGAGTTGGTGCTGGGCAGGCATAAACTATAGAATTTTCTTTCCCCAGATCACTTAGAGAGTAGGATGCAGAAATAGTACTAGAATCCAGCCTCTTGAATCACCCAAAATTCTGGTTCTTTAGTCAAATTGGCTGGAGTGTGGGGGCTGGATCTGCAAGTAAATCTCTCAAGCCTCATGGGATTTCCTGGAAAAATAATGAGGCGTATGAGGGTGGAGGGCTGGCAGAAATAGACGCTTCCTGTTCATACGAGAAACTCAGACTCTCTGAATTGGAAGGCCACCAAGTCTGACTTCTCCATTCCCTTTACAATGTCCTCTCCTGGTGGCTGGCCACCTCTGAGTGGATATGCTGCCAGGGACAGGAAGCGCACTCCTTTTCTGAGACAGTCATTTTTTGATACCTCTGACCATTAAAAAGAAATATCCCTATTTTGAGTCCAAATCTGTCTTCCTGTAGCTTCCACATCCTTGTCCTGGGAATCACAGAGAATAAGCTAAATTCCTTTGGAATGGCCCAGAACAGAGGTGCACAGAGACTGAGAGTCTGCAGGATGTGGTTCTGTTGTAGGTCCTCTGCTAGGAGAGCAAGGAAAATGAGATGAAATGCAAACATGAATGTGAAAGTGCTTTGTATGTCATGGATCATCATCACCATCACCTTCATCATCATCATCAGTCAGGCACTTAAATATCAGACACTGCTCGAAGTTATTACCTAAGTTTTTTCTTTCTTTCTTTCTTTCTTTCTTTCTTTCTTTCTTTCTTTCTTTCTTTCTTTCTTTCTTTCTTTCTTTCTGTCTGTCTTTCTTTCCTTCCTTCCTTCCTTCCTTCCTTCCTTCCTTCCTTCCTTCCTTCTTTCTTTCTTTCTTTCTTTTTCTTTCGTTCTTAGAGAGAGAGAGTGTGAGCGTAGGCACAAGTGGGGATGGAGAGGGTCAGGGAGAGAGGGAGAGAGAGAATCTTAAGCAGGCTCCATGCTCAGGTCAGAGCTCGGCGTGGGACTCGATCTCACGACCCTGAGATCATGACCTGAGCTGAAATCACCAGTCGGATGCTTAACCAACTGAGCCACCCAGGTGTCCCCCTAAATTTATTCTTATAATAAGCATTTGAGATAAAGTCTATCATTATTCCCATTACACAGATGAGAAAACTGATGGCACTGGAGCTTAAGTCACATGGTTAATTTAAGTGGCAGAGTTGAGACTGGAACTCACCTGGCTTGATTCCCACATGTGTGTCCTTATCCAACACAGCATCTATAAAAAAGATACAACAGTGGGCATTGCTTTAATTGATTATTTCAGCCTAATGACCCTTGAGTTGGTGGGGACATTTGGTTCTTCAGTCTTTTCTAAGGTTGCTGAGTGATTCTTGGCTTCCATGATCTCTTTGTAGGACAGGGAGAGCAACTGAAGGTGCCAGAATCAGCCAAGAGCTGGCCCTCCAGCCAAGGGCAAGTTTCCTGTGGATGATGTTTTTTCCCAAACAAGTCCTTCCCTCTTCCCGGGTCCAGAGATTAAATAACCCACAGGCAGCTCTCCAGACAGAGAGAAAAATGAAAGAGAAGGCAGTGTGTATTACAAGAACATAAAAAGGACCAGGCTCTGTTTACTCAGATTGGGAAACAGATTCCAGGAACAATGTGTCTGCTCCAGTGTAATTATCTTGAAAGTGGTCGGCATTTTACTCAGTTCCAAAACTCATAAAGAGGCTTCAAAGAGACGGGGGCTCTGGGGACTGTTTTATCAAAAGGGACTTAAGAGGTAAGGTTTCTAGATCAAACTCAGCTCTTAATTGAATCAGCAAAACTGAAAAAAAAATTAAAAGGGGAGTTTTATGAAACAGCAGGAAAACATTTTGGATATGCAGATTGAAAAGAAAGGGTAGCAACTGACCCAGATACCGAGCAGAATATCTCTGCACTGCCGGCTGGTGTTAGTGACAGTGGAAAGAAAGGAAGTTCTTGCGATCATAAACCCCTAGTTTGGAAGAAACGTGGAGCTTCCATCTGTTCTATCTTTTTCACTTAATTCACTTACATTTAATTCAACTTATCCATTCATTCATTTTTCAGTAAATAACAATTAAGCGCCTACTGTGCACCAGGAAGTGTTAAGGGCTGGAGATGCAAAGGAGAACACACAGGGTCCTTCCTTCAAGGAGCTGATCATTCCCAAATACATCCAGGGCAGGAGCCTCAAGCCCCTGCATGCCCTTCTGAGAGGGAAGTGTCATTACCCAGCATCCCCTCCACTCCCACACTCCTCTGTGTTCTTCGGAAATCTCATGGGGCTTGATAGTGTGGGTAACAGTCCACCTTCACATTCCAGTGTATTTAACTTTAGAACTGGACTAGTTTAGGATTCAGGAGGCTTGATTCTAGTTCTGTCTCTGTGTCCTGTTCTGTATGTGATTTTTGGAAAGAAAATTCTATTCATACGAGAAGAAAACTAAGCCTCTAGGAAGGCTTTTCCCCCCCTTGCTCCCCCAGTCCCTAGGTTCTGTTTAAATCTTGGCCCTCTCAGGGCGCCTGGGTGGCTCAGTTGGTTAAGCGACTGCCTTCGGCTCAAGTCACGATCCTGGAGTCCCGGGATCGAGTCCCGCGTCGCGCTCCCTGCTCGGCGGGGAGTCTGCCTCTCCCTCTGACCCTCTTCCCTCTCGTGCTCTCTATCTCTCATTCTCTCTCTCTCAAATAAATAAATAAAATCTTTAAAAATAAATAAATAAATCTTGGCCCTCTCGCTCACAAACTCTGTGCCTGTGAGCAAGTTGTCTCATCACTCTGTTCCTTAGCTATATTGTATGTAAAGTAGGATTGTGGAAGTTTGTGTTAAGAAAAATGTATGTGAAATGCTTGTAATCATTCCCCTTATTTAATAAACACTCAATAGACCTTAACTATTATTATTATTATTATTATTATTATCAGAGCACTGTGGACCATTTCTTCATAGTATTGATCACCATTTGTTATTATATATTTGAGTGGCTGTTAGATTTATATCTGCCTCCCCCATTAGACTGTAAACTCCGTAAGGGCTGTTTTATTTACTGCTGTATTTCCAGTGTCCATCTCAGTGCCTGGCATACAATAGGAACTCAGTACATATTTGTTTAATGGGTTAATGAATGAATGAATTTCTTCCCAAATCCATCTCAGCTTGCAGAGTAGGGAAGAATCTGAGCTACCGCCAGAGCATCTGTTCCCAGAGGTTTTCTCAAAGACACTCCGACAGCTGTTTGTGCTAGAAGCCACCATGAAAACCATTTTTAAAAGGGAGAGGGAGAGAAGAGTGGGAAAGGGGAGATCTACGGGCCAGCTGGGATCCTGGACCTGTGCCTGGAGCGAGACTCAGGGGCGGGAAGGGGAGAAGGGTGGGAAGGAAGGTGCGGGGGCTGAAGGAAGACAGAGGCGTAATTTTGAATCAGAGACAGAGAGATACTCAGAGAGAAAGACACTCACCGAGGCAGAGACAGTCCTCGAGAAAGGTGCTCCATGGTTGACAGAGACAAAGACGGAGTGGGAGAAGGAAAGGAGGGAAGGCATGTGTTTGAACTGGCAGCTAATTCCCCAAATCCTTGAGGGTTTTTGAGAGCTAGAGAGTAATGCAGGCTTCAGCCTTGCCTGGTTGATTTACGCCCAGTGAGAGTTGGGCCACACTGGAGCTAAGCACATTAGGCAGCTCTGTGGCTTGGAGCTTCTCAAAGCCAGCCTGGGACTTCCCCAGAGAGCAGGCTGGTGAGCAGACCAAAGGGTAGAGGGGTTGTGTGCTCTGATGGGATGTGAACTCCCAGTCAAGGAAATCACGGCATGGAGGACTTAGAAGGCTTTTGTCATTACTCTCACTTCTAACTGGGAGCCACACAAGAACTTTTGAGTGACCCTTCCTCCCTCCCGCCCATCCTCCTTCTTTCTTTTTCACCTTCCCTGCCTTCTCTCCCTCCCTCCCTCTCCACCTTCCCACCTTCCCTCCCTCCCTTCTCCCTCCCTTCCTTCCTGATTTGTTGAGCATTCAGAACACACCAGGCCACCAGGATTAAATAAGACATGATTCTCAACTTCTAAAGAGCTCTCAGTGGTACAGCATAAAGCAAAGAAAAGCGGGGCATGGAATGATCGGTACAGTATGGTACCATTTATACAAATTCAATTTTTACTTTTTATCTTTTCATGATACATGTACTTAACACATACTTATAGGTATAAATACAAAATGGATTAGGCAGAAATAATCTAAATTTATGACCGAGGGTGCTGGGGAATGAGGTGGGAAGGAAATGAAATCTAGAATGGCCAAACAAGAGGGTTTCATCTCTAGATGAGCAACATGTTGCTTATTTTATTTTTAAGAAACTGAAAATTTTTGACAAATGGTTTTTGAATGGTCATTTTTCGATGGTGGATATTTGGCTATTTGGTAGATGCTGTTCTAAAATTTCCCAGAATTAAGAGAAAAGCTCAAGAAATGGAAAAACTGATCATAATTTCAGTGAGACAGTCCCTTTGATGCTTCTTTTTTTCCACATTAGCCCCCGGAGATGGAAGCAGCAGGGATGCTCAGAGGCATCCTGTCTCCCCCCTGTCCGTCTATCCTGCAGTCCATATTTTCAGGAACGAATTCCCCAGGATTAAATCAAATAAGCTACTGCATGCTAAGTACAATAAAATAATCCCCTTTCCACGAAATACGTGCACCTTCCAGAGTGTTCCAGGAGTCTGGAACATGGTAGTTGAGGCAGAAAGAGAGTGACAGTTGGGAGCCAGAGTGAGCAGAATCCTTTGGGTATCTGTGGGAAAGAGGCACTGGCCATTGATGGTCTCTCTCTTTGAAGAAATCCTAATTTGTGGGCAGGTGCTGGTGAAAAGAGCCCCAGGCTTTGGGGCCAGACAGACCCAGGTTAGGGGGCCCTTACAAGCTGTGTGACCTTGGGGAAATTGTTAAATCTCTGAGTTTGAGTTCTCTCACGTGCAACATGGGGACGATAATGCTGCCCAAGGCAGTTGTGATATTTAAATGACCTCGTAGAAGTGAGGTGTCCAGCCAAGCTCAGCACGGTACCTGGAAAATAATAGATTCTTTGCACATATTAATTTTTTCTTTCTGAGAGGAAGGATTTCTTCAGTGTGATACCTGGAATACGGCTCCAAGAGCCAACTTCATAAATGGCCTCAGTTGCCAGGACTTCCTCTGTCTTAAAATCTTCCCTCATGGAGAAAACAGCATTGTAAGTGGAAAAGATGATGGAGACACTGAGCCTAAAGAAGTCCTGGGCCCAGGAGGAGAGCAACAGAGCTGGAAGGGACATTGCCAGTCCCCACATTAACTAACACACACAGAGCCAGGCCGACCTGAGTGCTGCTCCCAACTCTGTCACTTCCCAGTTCTGTGACCTTGAAGATACTCTTCAACTTCTCTGAGGCGGAAGATCTTCCCCTGTCAAATGGGGTTGCTATGACTTGCAAAGAGGCCATGAACTTGAAAGCTGAACTTTATTTTTTTTTATTTTATTTATTTTTTAAAGATCTTATTTATTTGACAGAGAGAGACACAGTGAGAGAGGGAACACAAGCAGGGGGAGTGCGAGAGGGAGAAGCAGGCTTCCCGCGGAGCAGGGAGCCCGATGCGGGGCTCGATCCCAGGATCCTGGGATCATGACCTGAGCCGAAGGCAGATGCTTAACGACTGAGCCACCCAGGTGCCCTGAAAGCTGAACTTTAAAGTGCTCTGCAGGTGTAAGAGGAATATATCTGAGATGTGTATGAATGAACCTGCATATGTTATGTGTGATTCAGCTTGTGCGTGTGTGTGTGTGTGTGTGTGTGTAGATATGAATGTGTGTGTGTGTAGGAGGTGGACTTGTAGGGTGTGTATGTTTATATACATATGTGTTATGTCTGATTGTGTGTTAGTTAATGTTTGAGAGGGAGGGAGGAAGGAGGGAGGACGGAGGGGGGAGGGAGGGAGGGAGGAAGGAAAGTTGGATAAAGAACTAGTAAGAAAGGAAAGGCTGGAGAAAGGAAAGAGGGAAAGAGGGAAATGAGACAGCACAAGACCAGATCTTGCTGTTCTTTCCAGAAGCCCCTGCCAGCTCCAGGAATGCAGACTGGAATTGGTTCAGAAACCTCAAGGACTCTCTCTGGAGCCAGTCCATCTGCTGGCTTCTCTGTCCCAGAATCACCTCTCCGCACTTGGGGACATTTTCCAGGAGGCTGGGACTGAGGAGAGGTGTGCTCACCGTGGCCAGGTGCGTTTCATCGGCCCTCCAATGGGTAAGAGACGGATTGGTCTCTGGGTGCTTTGCCTCCTCTGCGCCTGACCAGCTGAGCCACCCCCAGAGCCAGGCCCTCCTCCGCTTGCTCGCCCACAATTTCCACAGCAGCAGCCTCTTGCCACCTCTCTTCCTCCGGTCCCTTCCACTCCTCCAGGCCACCCTGCGCACTGCCACCAGGCCTGTGTTCATAAGATGTAGGGTGCCCATGGCCTCTGAATGGAAGGTTGTACGTGGCTCCAGGCATGGCTGGCCCTTCTGATTATTCAAGCTGGGCTCAGATATTCCCTCCTCAGAGAAGTCTCCTCTGACCCTCCAATCTACAGCAACATTGTTCTCCTCCCCATGTTGTTCCATTAAAATTTTTACTTCACTTTTAATTGTGAGAAATAATACACACACAGCAAAGCACAAAGAACACAGGTGTGCAGCATGGTAGGGGATGATAAACCAAACACCCACGTAGCCACCCCTCCACATTAAGAAAGAAAATATTGCCTGCACCCTAGAAAGAGGCTCTCCTCAGTCCCTAAATAGTTCCCCCCAGGTGCGCGCTTCCCTTCCTCCTCAAGGCAACCACTACCTTGCCCTCCAGTAATCATGTCTCTAGGCGACGGTCTCCCTGCCTCTGGCCTACCCTGTTAACCTCTGCCAAGGCTGGGACCCTGCAAGCCCCTTCTGTCTTCTAGAGCTAGCTTCTTCCTGGATGCTGCCCACAGGGGGCACTGGGGGGAGACAGCAGAGCCCGGAGGAGGAAGAAAGGACTTGCTTTGTCCTGTTGGCTTTCCGGACCTGTCAGCCTCACCACAGCAAGGCACTGTGTTTCAGTAGCAGGAGTAGATTCTGACTCCGTTTTCCCAGCACTCACAGAAACAGTCTCATGGTGGCCCTTGAGAGACATTGGCAACTGCCAGCCAGCCAGCGTCCCTCCTTAGATGAGCCGGTCCACCTCCAAGATGCAAAGTTTCCATCAGTCCAACCTCTTTTCTCTGTTTGCCCAGAAGCTGCTTCCCACAGTTACCACCTCTGTGAACTGCTTTTGCCCTTTCAGTTCTTGAATATGGATGATTCTTGACATTCTCTCTGTTAGAATACCTTGTGTGGTGATGTCTTTCTCATGAGTGGACCCTGACTGACATGATTCCTTTGCATTAAACACACACACACACACACACACACACACACACACACACACACACACACACACACAAACTTTTCCTACCTAACAATGCATCCCTGAACACTAAAATGCGGTTTTGTCTAATATTAACGGAATCATTCTGTGCGCCCTCATTGGTGGCCCACTTCTTCATTCAACACAGGGTTTGTTGCAGCTTGTCGGCTTCCATGGCTGTGTAATATTCCATTGTATGAACATACCACAGCTTGTTTATCCACTCTTCTCTTGATAGACGTTTGGATTGTTTCCACATTTTTGGCTCTTATAAATGATAAATACTACAACAAACATGCTTATTTAGATTTATTGGTGCAACAGCATACAAATTTCTATTGCACATATATTTGGGACAGAAACTGCCAGAACGTGCATTTTCTGGGGAATGATGAAGTTGGGAAGCTTTTCTTATGTTTCTTGGTCATTCAGATCACCTTTTTTGTGAGATTCCTATTCAAGGCTCAGGTCTTCTTTTCTACTGAGTTGTCTTTTTTTTTTTTTTTATTTGAGAGAGAGAGAATGAGAGAGAGAGAGCACGAGAGGGAAGAGGGTCAGAGGGAGAAGCAGACTCCCCGCCGAGCAAGGAGCCCGATGTGGGACTCGATCCCGGGACTCCAGGATCATGACCTGAGCCGCAGGCAGTTGCTCAACCAACTGAGCCACCCAGGCGCCCTCTACTGAGTTGTCTTTTATTTACTGATTTGTAGCAGTTCTTTATATATTCAGACTATGACCCGTTGGTCAGTTACGGTTTTTGAAGATATCTTATCCTCTTGCGCAGAGCTTGGCTTTTCACTTCCTTAATGATATGATTATAATAAACAGAGTTTCTAAATTTTAGTGTAGGCACATTTGTACCTTCCCCCCCTTTATGATTAGTGCTTTTTGAATACTATTTTAAAAAATTTCTCTTTCCCAGGAAAATGTATCTTTTATCTTTTAAAGCTCTGTTGTTTTGTCTTTCAGATTCATGTCTGTGACCATCTGATACTGATTTTTATGTATGGGTAATTTATCAATAGACTCTCATGAATTCTTTCTCTGTATAATCAGATCAAGTACAAATTATGATACTTTTATTTTTTGCCATCCAGTCCTTATGCCTTAAATTTTTTTGTTACTTTACCACACTGGCTAAAATGTTCAGTATAATGTTGAATAGAAGTAGGGATAGCAGGCAGCCTTGACACATTCCACCTCTCCAAGAAAAGCTCTTAGCTTTTTTCACCATTATGTAGGATGTTTGCAATAAGATGTTTTTCAAGATACTTTTTATGCAACTAAATAAATTCCTTTTTTATTACTGGTTTTCTAAAAGTTTTGTATCATGACTAGATATTGAATTTTATTATATGCATTTTATGAAACTATTGAGATTATCATTTGATTTTTCTCCTTTATTCAATTAACATAGTGAATTATATTGACTAATTTTTAAATATTATACCAACCTTGCATGTAGGAATAAACCTAATTTGGTTAGCAAGTGTATCCTAATTATAGGTGGCTAGAATCATTTTCCTAATATTTTAATGAGGAGTTTTGCATTTATGTTCATGAATGAGATTGGTCTGTAATTCTCCTTTCTTGTATTATCCTTGTCAAGGTTTGATATCAAAATTACATATCATAAAATGAATTGAAAAGCATTTTGCTTCAAAAAATGAGTTGAGAAGTGTTTCCTCTTTTTCCCTTTCCTAGAAGAGTTGGTATAGTACATATAATAACATTTGCCTGTGCAGCCATCTATGCCTAAAATTTTCTTTGAGAGAAAATTTTAAATACGAATTTGAATAGCCCTGTTAAGATTTTCTATTTCTTCTTGTGTCTGTTTTGATAAGTTGTGCTTTGCCAGAAATGTGTTCATTTTACCTAATTTATTTCAAATGTATTGGTATAAAATAGTTTATACTACTACTTTATTATATTTTTAACTCAGTAGAATATGTAGTGAAAGCCCTCTTTTCATTGGTTGTTTCTACTTTCTTTTAGTTTGATCAGACTTTCAAGCTCTTTATCAATGTTATCAGTCTCTTCACAGGACAAACTTCTGGCTTTATTGATCCTGCCTATTATATGGTTTTCTTATTTTATTAATTTCTGTTCTTATTTTAATTTTTTAAAATTTATTTGGGATTTAGTCTGTTGTTTTTTTCTATTGTTTTGAGATGAATATTTAATTTATTTTCAGCCTTTCCTCTTTTCTAACATGTATATTTGAAGCTAGATATTTCTAAGTACATTTTAACTGTATCTCAGTATCTCAATGTTCTAAACATGTCATTTTAATTAAAATTCAGGACGAAATATATCCTAATTTACATTGTGATTACTTCTTGTTTCTATAGAATATTTAACAATGTATTTGTTGTTTTCAAAATATACAGAGATTCCTAGTTATGCTTTTGTTATTGATTGATAGCTTAATTGCGACTATGATCAGAGAATATGCTCTATATAATTTCTTACCTTTGAGCCTAGTTGAGACTTGTCTTATAGCCTAAATATGGCCAATTTTTGTAATTGTTCTGTGTGTGCTTGAAAAGGTATTTGTCCTGTAGTTTTGAATTTTATTTCTGTCCTCTAGGTAGATATTGCTAATTGTCTTAAGTCTTCTATATTCATGCTTTTTTTGGTCTGCTTTTTAAAAAAATCACTTACTGATAAAATCTTCCACTATAATTATGGCTTGTCTAGTAAAAAAAATAAAAAATATATATACATGTTAAATATATATATTTAAGGCCATGGAATTAGGTACATATGAATTTAAATTTGTTACCCTTTTCTCTGATGGAGTGTTTTATCATTAAGAAAAGTGCCTCTTTATCTCTATAGGGCTTTTTTTTTAAAAAAAAAAAGATCTTATTTTTAAACAATCTTCACATCCAATGTGGGGCTCGAACCCACAACCCTGAGTTGCACGCTCCACGGACTGAGCCAGCCAGGCGCTTTTTTGACTTTGGAGTCTACTTGCTATTAACATAGCTATGTCAACTTTCTTTTGATTAGTATTTGCATGGCATACCTTTACTAGTATTTTTCTATCCCTTTACTCTCAACCTTCATGTATTCTTAAGCTTTGGATGGGTCTCCTCTAAACCATATGCCTTTGTTGTTGGTTTTTAAACCCAGGCTGAAAATCTTTGTTTTAACTGGAGCATGTAGACTATTTCTATCTAATGTCTCTATCGATATCTATATCTAAATTTATGTATATTTATTCCTGACACTGCAAGAAGCTCAGGACGCTTTAACTCTTTCCAGCTTACATGTTATTACTCTCCTGTATTATAATTTTATGTGTATTTTAAACATCATAGGAATATCTCCCTTCTTAAATAGCTTTACTAAGATATAATTCACAAACCATGCAATTTGCCTGTTAAAGTATACAATTCAATGGTTGTTAGTACATTCACAGATATGTGCAACTATCACCACAGTCAATTTTAGAACATTTCCATCATTTTAAAAAGACCCCTATACCCTTTAGTTTTTCCCTGCCTCTGCCCCTCATCTCCACCCCTAGCCCTAAGAATCCATTAATCTACTTTCTGTCTATATATTTCTTTGTCGTGGACTTCCATATGAATGGAAGCCTCATTACCGTTGTCAAGTAATTAACCATTTAGATTAATTCACACATTTACCATTTTCATCCCTTCTGACTTCTCTTACCTTCCATGTGGAGTATCTTCCTTCTGCTCAAGAAAACACAAGTTACTATTTCCTTTAGCATAAGTCTGCCAGTGATAAAATCTTTCAGACAAAATATAGTTTGTATGAAATGCCTTTATTTTATATTTATGTCTGAAGGATATTCTTGCTACATTTAGAATTTTACTTGAGGTATTTTCTTTTGTCAGTTTAAAGATACTATCTCATTGTTTTTTGTCTTCCATTGTTTCTCTTGAGAAGCCAGCTGTTGGTCTAATTTCCGCTCCTTTGAAAGTAATGTGTCATTTAGGCTGCTGTTAGCCAGAGGGCTGGCTTGCTTCTGGCTTACCTGTATTTATGTACTATGGCTATTTTGAGTTTCTGTTCAGGCACAATGGGTCGTAGACATCAATTTTTGTCCTCTCAGCCCAGAGAGACTGTCAAAGGAGTGCTTTTCAGACTCTCAGATGACACATTTGGATGAACAGAGCCCTCTAGGACAAAATTCTGAACGCACATCTCCAGTTCCTCCCAACTCTTGGTTCAGTGATTCTTCACTACCCTCATTAGCATTATGATACACTCAAGTAGATTTTTAAAAAAATTGTCCATCTTTTCTTATTGGTGAGTTGGTCTGAATTACTTAGTTCAACATTACTGACTCTATCATATCACCTCATTTTACTTTTTCATAGCTCGCACTGCCATTTGGAAAGCTCCTGTTTAATCATTTGTCTGTGTTTTAATTGTCCTGCTAGGCTGTAAGCCCCATAAGAGCATGGTCCATGTCTTACTTACTGTACCTTCTACCCCTGACCAAGTGGAGATCAAACTTCTCTCTTCACTGTCATCTGATGCCACATTCTTCTCTCCCTCTTTGCTTTTTGCCCTCAAGGTCTTTTTCTAGCCCTTGTACTTCCCTCATACCTTCTCACCACAGGGCCTTTGCACATGCTATTACCTCTACTCAGAAGGTCCTTGCCTTCCTATTTGACTTAGTTAACTCTTCAGCTCAAACACAACTTCTCAAGGAATCCATCCTTAGCTGCCTTTTCTTGGTCAGTTTTCACTATTATATACTTTTATACTACTATATGCATACCATTCATGGCACTTTTTATAAACATTACACATATGTGTGTAATAATTTCATTTGTAAGCTCCATGAAAGAAGATACTTGTCTGTTTTTCCCACTATGGAGTCTCTAGCACTTAGAAGAGTGCCTAGTTCTCTATAAATATTTTCTGTATGATAAATGAATGTACCAATCCTTATACCTTGTATTATCCTTATGCTATAGATGAGGACATTGGAGAATTCGGGAGTTTTAAGTTAGATATCTGTCAGCCATACAGAGACGCAGAAGTGTCCTTTCTCTGTATTTGTGTGACATGAAGCAAAGCTTTAACCTAGTCCAATTTCCTTGACTGTAAAACAAGAATGAGCTGTTCTCTTGACTGCCATGAGTATTGAGTGAGATCATGTGCACAAGGAGCCTAGCACATTGTGCATGGCATGTGATCATGTAACTCCTGTTCTGGTCCTGTTGCTGTGAGTAGGTCCTGCCCCCCAGAAGAACTCCCTCTGCAGGCCCAGCTGTCACAAGGAAGGAGCAAGTCACTTGGATCCACAGCCTCGGAGCATTGATCAGTGAGTGGGTAGGGGCAATGACCGGCCTGAGCCATAAGCAGAGACAGATGAGGAACCTGAGAATCAGGAAGAGAGACCAAGAAGCAGAGTGAGAGTGAGAAGAAAGTCCCAGAAGCTCTCTCTGCCCTGGGCTCCACCACACACTGTCTACTCAGTATCTGCCACAAACGTTCTCTAAGAAAGTCCCTCTGCCCTTTCCCTGGGGCCTTCCAACATGCTTTCAGCAGGCTCCTTTGAGTCCTTCAGCTAACTCTCAAGACCTAGTCACATTCAGCATACTGGAACTTTATCAGAGTGCCAGCCAGTAGTGTTCTTGGTAAGCAGAGGCCAGTGAGGTCTTGCCTTTTGATCCTGTCTCACTCTCTATTGGTGACTCCAGGTGAACTTGGAACATCTGATAACCTCGTAAAGCCAGTCCTGAGCCTGCAGAGTCCTGTCAAAGCCCTGTGGAGACTGGTCAGGCAGCATGAGCAACTTCTGTTGCCGTTCACACCACAAAAAAGCAGCAGTAAATGCCCAGGCAGGACTGCAACTTATGGCAGTCTGCTTTGGTTGACTGACCTAAGCAGACCTAAAAGCCAAGACTGTGTGGGAGAGTCCCGGTGTGGGCTGTGACTGAAGGACACTGTCATCCAAAGGCTAACCCACGGTGGTCAATGGCATCCTCTGTGTCTTTGGAATGATTATCGATCAGTAAACCCATGATTACTCCCTCACCTGGATCACTGCACTGCATTTATTGGGTAGAGGAAATTGTCCATCAATAATGACAACAATTTATACTCAGCAAACAGTTATTTAACCACATGTTGATTTCATTAGGCTAAATCACATTTATCCTCATAATAACAGTGTGTGCTTCCCATTTTTCCTCCCAAGGGTGAAAGGTTTGAGAGTACCACCCTTGTTTGATGGGCTGAGACTGACATTGAAGTTTGAGCAATTAGCTTGTCCCTAGGAGAAAGAAAATGAAAATGTTGGGCAAGTGTTGGATTCAAAGGACTTAATGTCATTATACTGATTAATTAATTAAATCATTTATTTGCCAAATGCTTTTGAGCACCTATGTTGTGTCATGCACTGTAGTAGATGCCAAGAATATAGTAGTTGAATGAATTAGGCTCAGTTATTTGTTATCTGTTGCCATGTAACATTATTACCAGAAATTTAGCAGCTTAAAATAACACATTTGTGATTTCAGAGGTTCTGTGGATCAGAATTCCAGGCATAGCTTAGCTGGGTCCTCTACAAGCTTGCAGTCAAAGTGTCAGCCAGGGCTGGATTCTCATCTGAAGGTTTGGTTGGGGAAAGACCCACTTCCAAGCTCATGTAGTTGTTAGCAGGGCTCAGATGCTTGCTCAGAGCCTTAGTTCCCAGCTAATTGTTGGCTGGAGGTCACCCTCAGTTCCTTGCTATATGGCCCTCCCCAAAATAGCCTCCTGCTTCATCAAAGCCAGCAAGAAAGGGAGTCCCCTAGCACTACAGGCATTGCAATTTTATGTAACTTAATCAGAATTGACATCCCATCACCTTTGCCATATAGCCTGGATTAGAAGCAAGTCATGGGTCCTTCCCACACTCAAGGTGGCAGGAGTGGGGGGTTGGGGGAACCACACATGGGTGTGGATATAGGAGATGAGGGTAACTGGGATGATCTTAGTGTCTGTGCACTATTTTTAGTTTCTGCTGTGAGTCGGTTTACAGGGAAGATAGCCAGAAAATATAATTACTATGTCGTGTGATTCAGGCTATAGAAGGGAAGAACTCAGGTAATGCCTCCCTCCCTTAGTCTAGTGAAGGGATATTTAAGCTAGGACTTGAAGTATGAGGAGGAATTGCTCAGATCAATTGTGGGGTAGGTGTGTGGGATGGGGGAGGGCATGGGTGTGTGTGATGGACAGAGAGTTCCAGGCAGAGAAATTCTAAACTCATGAAGTGTTAGAGCAAGAGACTTAGTGATTATCTAGTCTACTGGTTCTTACTCCTGGATGGATGCACACTGGTATCACCTGAAGAGTTTTATAAAACAAATGTACAGGGCTCACTCTAGAGCCTCTAATGAATGGTCTCAGGTAAGCCTAGATACTGGGATTTTTAAAAGCTCCCCAGATGTTTTAAGTATGTGGTCAAGGTTGAGACCCCTGCTCTGGTCCAGCCCCTTCAATGATATAGGATCAGGAATTTGAAGCTCAGAGAGAAAGTGGATTTGGTCAAGGTTACACAGCTACCAGTTGGCAAAGCCAGGATAATGAGTGGAAAGGGCACTGAGTTGGGAGGTAGGAGCCTTGGATTCCCTGCTACTGACAGGTCTATTTCCATTCCTCTCTCTAGGACTCAGTTTCCCTTCTGTAAGTTGACATGGACCAGATGATCTCCAGAGTCCCTTCAAATGCTGATGATGCTGATTCTATCTGGCTAAGCATCAACCCATATCAGCAGCAGGTCTGAGACCAGCATCCAGCTGTCTCCACTCTGAGCTATATCTTTGGAAGCCTGGAGTCAGTGATGTTGGGGACCATGGCCAAGGCCCTTCTCTGAGTGAGGATGCTTGGTGGACTGGATGTTCCCAAACAAGCCCTTTTACTGGAGACAATTTTGTTTAGTGAAGCATGTGAGACGTTCACCCAGCAGGAAGCTGCTCTGGCTGGGTTTAATCTATGGTGTGTTTATTAGGATTGGGGTTTTAATTAAATTTGGCATTTCAAAGACTACTTGTTGAGGGAGCACTGCTTTAATGAAAAGCACATCACGGTGGCATAGGTGACCCTCCCACGAGGTCACACAAGTGTCTCTGGAATTCAAGTAGAAGCAGCCAGTTCTCTCCTCCTCTGCTACCTTAGCTCACTATCTGCTGGTGTTGGTGGACCCACCCATGTTGAGTCATTGGTGATGGGGGGAAACACAGTGCTGATCTGGCCCTCTGGGGACCAGAACTCCCCCTCCAGCTCTGGATGAGCATGTTAACCCTTTGGGGCTCAGTTTCCTCACGTGTAAAACAGGCTGCTTGCTTATCCACCTTTTCAGAAAACATTTGCCAAACACTCATCCTGAGTTAGCACGGCTGATGTTTCTCCTTCAGGAATTCACAAGGTGAGGGGAGCAGAGGCAAGAAAATCAATGTAGGATAAGGCCCTTAGCTTGGTGCCTGGCTCATAGGAAGGTCTTGCAATAGTTCTTGTGTCCAGGTGCTGTGGGAGCTCAGAGACCGGTTCTCGAAATCACATGGCAGGGAGAATAAGCCATGCTTCCAAGAAATATGATCATTAATTGATTCTCCGAATATTTATTGAGCATCGATAATATACCAGCCAGTGTCCTAGGTGATGAGGAAAGAATGGTGAACAAGGCAGAGAGTGACCTTGTTCTCACAGGGCTTACCTTCTCATGGAGGTTATAATGACAATAGTAACAGCAATGACTTCTATTTGAAGAGCACTTCCCATCTGCTTGGTACTATATTTACATGTCTTACTTAATTTAATCCTCACCAACAACCTTATCATGGAGGTACTCTTATTGTCCCCTTTGCCTCAGACGAAGAACCTGAAACTCCTAGTGGGTTGAGAATCTTGTCCAAGGTTGCCCGAGCAGAACTGGGATTCCTACCCTGGGCCAGATCACTTAGTGCCTGAACACTTCCCCACTATCTTACTCTGCTTTAGGATCGAGGTCACGCACAACCAGTGGAGGGGTTAACCAATCATAAGGATGAATGTGTGTGTGTATATATGAGGAGGGGGGGAAACGGGGAGGGAGAGGGAAAAGGTACACCGAGTGATGGCGGGGCCATTCTTGGCCATTCTTGACGCCGTCCCCCTCCCTGCAGCCCCAGGAAACACTCTCTTCTCACTTCACATGCACTTGTTGGTGACGTGAAGGAAGCAGTCTCCTGAAACTTTTGAAGGGAAAGCCATTGTCTTCTATTATTTGAGGGACCCCCAAAGTTAATGATAGTTTATTAAAGCGAAATCCAAAAACAGAGAGGGATTAAGAGGGTTCCCTTTGAAGTCCTCTCTCTCAAAATATTTCTTCTTCTGGGCCCAGTGGTCTCTGGTGTGATGCATGTGTTATTGGCCGAGCCACCATCCCCACTTACCCTTGAGGAGGAAATGGGAAGAATCAGCCTTCAGGGGTTTCCTCCAGAGGCACCCTCCCAGCCCTGGGGCAGGAGATGATGTTCCATCACTGGACTGGATGAAAAATCCAGGCCCGGGTCCCCAACACTGGTACCTAGAGTCAAGAGACTCAGCACAGGTGGGATTAGCAGCTGGACAGCTCGAGGCAGGACTCATCTGAGAGGCTGAGGTAGGACCCAGTCTTCAGGGATGAGTCCAGTTATGCCAGCTTTGGGAACCAGTCCTCCAGTAAGTCTGGGAGAAGGTGTTATTACCCATACAGTAGGCATGAAGAACAGAGATGTTAAGTTCCTGCAGTCCCACAGCTAAAGAATTCTGGAACTAGGATTCAAATCCAGGAACTAGCATGCCCAGATAAATGAATAAAAACTCTCTCTAAGGTCAGAGAGGTTAAAGTTGTCCCAGGTCACCCAGCTTATAAGTGGTGGCATAGCTCCAGAGACGATACACTTTCTATGGTGCAAGACCCATGGAAAGTTCTGGAGGTTCTGTGGGACTGCTGATTGAGAAGGAAGGAGAGGGCATGGAGCTCATCAAGAAGGACCAGGGGACTGGTGGCCTTCCTTAGCCCTTGGTAACCTTGTCTAGGAAAAGGCAAAGCTGGGTTGAATGTGGCCTGGAGGAAGCCAAAGGGGGTGGGCATCCCCAGAATCACAGTCCTTGAGTGACAGAACTGGAACCAAGGCCACTTGTTCCCCTAATCCAGAGTTAGGGGTCTTTCCCATGGTTCCAGGCTGTCATGTTCCCACAGGGGGTGAGCATTTATCGGGAATATCAGGGGTCACCCAGTGAGACATCAGGGCTGATGATCATTGAGTTTTCCCCCTAAACTTAATACATTAATTCACTGAGTGTTTATTATTCATTAGACACCCTGCCAAGCATTTTTTTCCCGACATTACTCATTCAGTTTACAAACAAGCACCAGATGCAGGGTGTACAGCAGAAAACCAGACAGAAAAGGCCCTCACCACACAACCATCCCCACAGGTGGTTATGATTCTTCCCATTTTATAGGTGAGGAAACTGAGGCCCAGAGGGGTTAAGGGACTCACCAGAGTCACAGAACTAGTAGGCATGAGACCTGACATGGTGAAGCCAAGTCCGTCTTCACAACGTCAGCCAATGCCTGGCCTCTCCATGCAGCCTCCTGAATTTGTTCAGAGAGTGGTTTGGTTGCCTCTTTATTCCCCAAGCCACCAAGCCAGACTCCCCGGTGGGCTCTGCCCGTGTTCCCATTACCAGCCAAATGTCACCTCCCTGCCGCCGCTGCAGCCTAAAGGCAAATTTTCCAGATCCTCTTTTCCTCTTGCCAGAATATCTCTGCATTTCTCTCCAGCCGCTGTGAAAAAATGTGCCTTTTCACTGTTCCTGTTGGCACCTGTTTCTCCTGCCGAAGTCCCCTTCCCTTCCCTTTCCTCCACTCGGAACGTCTGGTCATCCTTCAAGGCCCGGGCAGCTGTCCCTCCTCAGCCAGGCCTCCTGCCCTGACACCCTGAGGCAGACACCGTCCTCTGGGCTCCCCAATACCCACCCCCTTTGGAGCATTTTCACGGGCCTCTTGGCAGATTTGTGCACACGTCTGTCTCTCCCGCCGGCCTGCGCATTCTCTGGGGTCAGGACTATCCGTCTGGTTCCAGGAACCATTACTAACCATTCCTAAGTGCTCAGTAAATGTTTGTGAAATGAATGCCTGAGGACAGCATGGCCTCTGTCTCCTCCGGTCGGCGTCCCGGCTACAGACTCCCTTCAGCCCAGCTCTGTCCTCATTCTTTAGCCCAGCTGCTGACTGTGGGCTTAGGCCTTAGATGCTTCATTAACTAATAATAATGAGTCACTGTACTAGCCTCAGGAGCATTGTAAATGATACAGTGTCAGGAGAAGGCAGTGGGATGTGGAATTTCAATGAGGCTGGCATGGTTCTTGAAACAGAGAAAAGGCCACGTGCAATCTTTCCCTCCCTTACAGCTCCCATATGCCAGGCCTCACACACTAACTTAGAATTATTCCATTATTCCCCTCCAGTTCTAATTCCAGGCTGACGGTCAGGACTGCAAATTAGTGCCAGGTGGGAGGGGTGGCAGGCGGGATAATGGGCCCCCCAAAGATAGCATGTCCTAATCCCCACAACCAGCGACTGTGCTCCCTTACATGGATAAGGGACTTGGCAGGTGCCAGGAAGCTGCAGACCCGGAGATGGAGGGATGATCCTGGATTATCTGGGTGGTGGGACTTAGTGTAATCACAGGGGTCTTTATAACAGGCAGAGGGAGGGTTAACTACGAGGAGAAGGTGATTTGATGATGGAGACAGAGATTGGCGTGGTGTGCTTTGAAGACGGAGGAAGGGGCTGCCAGCCAAGGAAAACACAGGCGGGCCACCAGAAGCTGAAAAAGGCGGAGGAAGAGAGTCTCTCCTCAAAGCCTCCAGCAGGAACCAGCCCTTCTACTTCCTTGAGGTGAGCCCAGGGAAACTGATTTCAGACTTCTGACTTCCACAACTGTGAGAGAATACATTTGTGTTGTTTTAAGCCACGAAGGGTAGGCAATTTGTAACAACAGCAATAGGAGGCTAATACCTGAGGCTACTCCTGTTTCTGGGGAATCTGATAGAATGCTGTCATCTTCTCTGGAGGTAGCCTCAGAGTCCTTCTTAACACAAGATATGTTGACCACCACTAACGACTGATCAGAGTTGGAAAGGGGAGATGGAACCCATCTGTTATTTGTTATTTTATATCTGAAATGGTCCAAATCCCTCCTTCCAAGGTGAGGGAAAGGGAAGTCCAGAGAGATCAAGTCTTTTCCAGGGACATGCTAAGCCATTAGCCACAGAACAATCTTTGGCATGCCAAGATTCTCCGCCCTGTTCCCGTTAGCACCTGTTTCTCCTGCCGAAGTCCCCTTCCCTTCCCTTTCCTCAACTCAGAACGTCTGGTCATCCTTCAAGGCCGGAACAGCTGTCCCTCCTCAGCCAGGCCTCCTGCCCTGACACCCTGAGGCAGACACCGTCCTCCAGACTCCCCCAATACAACATTCTGGCTTGGAGTACGAGTTCCTGCAGGAACCGCAAGTTTCCCCCCGCAGCTGGGGCTGGGTAAAGAGACGGTCCTCGTGGGGCCTTTCCTGGCTCCACTCACAGTCCCCTCCTGGAAGGCCAGGCTCTGTGGCACAAACTGGGAGAGATCCGGGGAACCTCATGACAGGTTTTGCCAAGGACTGGTCTCTCAGGGCAGATTTATTTATCAAAACCCTCCATAGAGATTCCAGCCACCCCACTAATGACTTGCCTGGGGGAATCTGTGCTTTGCTCAAATCTGTCCTCAGGAAATCGGAGCCTGTGAAATGAGAGTCCTTAGGGGAGATAACTGTCACCTGAGAGGTAGAGCTACTGGGACATTAGCCTCCCCAGCAGGTGGTTAAGGTTACAACCTCATAAGCGATCATCACTTCTCTACCCGGGTTTATTAGGCAATTGCTCCCTAAGGGCTCAGCCATGGTCAAGCAGGCTCTCTCTCCTGCTCAAAGACCCTTTGAGGCTCCCCGCGCCTTTCAAAACAGTTTCCCTCACCCTGACATTCCCAGCTCTCCTTGATTGGGCTGCACCCTTTCTTTCCAGCCTTATTTCCCACTATTCCTCTTCTAATGCTGCAGTCAGATTCACTGTTCTCTATGGAGAGCAGTGGGGAAATGGCTTGCCTATTAGTGGCAGGGCTGAGGCCAGAGCGGGAACACCCAAGTCCTCCCCCAGCTTTTTATCCTCGTTCCCAAACACAACGGGACAGGAGATATAACATTAACGACATACAAAACCCTCAACTCAAGGTGTAGTCTTGATTTTTAGCACTGTAAAATCCCATCCAAAACAAGTCTCATTATTTGGCTTGGTATGTACCATGGGCTAAATGCAGAGAAAAGATTTTGCATGTTGAGTTGAGAATCCTGGGTTTTGTTCCAGTCCCTGCCCTAAACAGACTGACCCTAAACAGTCTTCCTGACCTGTACCCCAGTTCACCTCAGTTCTGTACAATCCAAGGGCTGGACTACATGATCTTTTAGTCCCTTTGGGAGACATTTCTTTTCCCCCACCAACAGCCTGGAAAAACTGTGTGAGTTAGCAGGGAAGACTCTTCCCAAGGTTGGGAAGGTTGGTAGAAACTGGCCTGGCCTGTTTCTACCAGGAGGAAGGGCCAAATCCAGGAGCTCGGCTCAACAGGAGGAAGGTATTGCTAACAGGGTTGTGGACTGGACTGGAAAGAGAAAGCAGAACTGTAGGACCTGATAGAATATTAGTCAGCTAAGAGGGCAGGCCATTCTCTCAAGTGTCACTGAGCCCTACTCTGGGCCAGACACTGAGTGAGGTGTGGGGGAAATGGAAAATGTTCTTGGTCTTTTTTTTTTTTAGAGAGACAGAGAGACAGGGAGGAGGAAGGGCAGAGGGCGAGGGAGAATCTTAAGCAGGCTCCATGCCCAATATGGAGGCTAACGTGAGGCTCAATCTCATGACACTGAGGTCATGACTGGAGCCAAAATCAAGAGTCGGATGCCCAACCAACTGAGCCACCAGGTGCCCCCAAATGTTCTTGGTCTTAAATAAGATCTTTGAGTCAGTGTGGGGGAGGAGGGGAGGCAGGCGGTTAAACGGGCAATGAGAACACAGAGTGATGGTGGGGGTGGACATATAGAGCCACAGGAACAGAAGGAAGGCCCCTGTCATGGTGCAGGAAGGTTCAGAGAAGGATACCTGGAGGATGCCACCCCTCACCTGAGATATCTAGTCATTTGCAAGCCAAGAAGACAGGAAGTGTGTTCCAAGCAAAGGTTCGGTCTAGGCAGAAAATGTGTAAGTCTTAGAAGTCAGTGACTAGCTAGAGTGATGGATAGAGGAGGAGACTGCAGTGAGGATTGGAGCAGAGGCAGCTGCTTTGTAGCCGGTGAGAGGGATGGAGCAGGGGAAATGGGCGTCCATGTCTGGCCCTTACGCTTCTCTGTCTGGATGTGAATACATGTTGCACACTGCAGACTGAGAGGGCCTGAGGCCAGGATGCTCAAGGGATGAGACTCAGGCTGCAGTTGCTGAGGAGCTGAGGGCTGAGTGAAGGAGACAGAGCCAGCAACAGAGGAGAGGGAGAAGGGACCGTGTGCCAGGGGAGGGAAGGGAATAAACTCTCATTGAAAACTTGCTGTGAAGCTTGGGGCTTAGCCTCAGTGTTTCTACCCGGGGCGGGGGGGGGGGGGGATGGGGCTAGCAGGACTATGGTAAGGATTAAATAACAAGTGCATGTAAGTGTTTAGCATATAGCCTGCCACACAGGCTGGTTAGTAAATCATAGCCAACATTATTACTACTACCTGATTGTTCATTCAACAACTGTTTACTGAGTGCTTACTACATGCCAGACACTGTTTTGGGGGCTGGGATACATCCGTGAACAAAACAGACAGAAACCATGGTTCTCATGGGGTCACATCTGAGTGCTCACTCCTTTCGTGTTCACAACCTGCGAGGAGGGTCTGATTACCCTTATTGTACAGAGGAGGACTGGACACCGAGAGGCTCAGCAACTTGTCGAAGGCCATGAAGCTAACAAGTGGCAGAGGCAGGATTTGAACCCAAGTCTGTGTGATGGCAAGCCCAAGGCTCCTTCCACTGCCCCACCTTACCTCTGTATAAAAAGCAACACAGAATTAACTATTGCTTGTATGGTGTCAATTGTCTTTTCAAAGTGGATTTTTCTCTGATGGTCCAGATTCTAAGCCCTCTGTCTCATCATTCCTATAAATCATGAGTACCCACCAGACCATGTCTGGGGTTTGGGCTTGTGAAGATGTGATTGCTTTACTCATTGAAGCTCTAAGAGCTGCAGGGAGAAGAGAGGGCATTGTAGCCAGAGTAGTGGGGAAGGTTTCCCGGAGGAGGCTCTACCCGGAGCCGCAAGGAAGGAAAAGGACCGGCGAGGGGGTAGAAACTGGTCAACCAATAATCCAGAGGGAGGGAATGCACAGTGTGTTTCTGTGTGGAGGAAACATATATGTGTGTGCACGGATTGACTGCTTCAACAAATATTTATCGAACACCTAACATGTCAGGTACTTCTCTAGGCACTGGGAATCACAGCGAAAAAGGTGTGCTAGATTCCTGCTCTCATTAGAGCGTACAGTGTGTGTATGTGCCTGCACGCGTGTGTGCGTGTGCGGGTGCGGGTGTGGGAGCGTGCAGGTGTGTATGTGTGTGTGCATTGGGGAGGGTAAGGTAAAGGATGGGGTGGGAGGCACAGGGAGAAGGTACATGCAGTTAAGAGCATTCACCCCGATGGAGACTCCTTCCCCTGAATTTTGCTCCCCTAGCTTTGCTTCTTGATTTGTCCCCTCAACTCCCACCCCACCCATACTTTTGCCAACGAGAGGGAAAAGCACAGACTCCTGGAAGCTGCTCAGGAGACCCCGGATGCCAGAGCGGAGGCTGCGCTGAGAGTGAGGTGCGGCGGCTCATCCTCACAGGCTGATGTTCCCTTTTGGTGTGGTTCTTTTATCTACCAGCTCAGTGCAGACAATCGATGCTAATCCAATCTTCCGGGACCAAATGAAACAGCCAGCATTTAAAGGGCTCGAGCTCTCTTTCTGATTACCAAGCGACCTACATAATCTCTCTCGCCCCAGCCTGCCTGGGAGGGCACTGCCATCGACAGGGCCCAAGCAAGCATTCTCTCTGCTGGGAGCTGGCTATGATTTCTTCTGAGCTTGCCAAGCACAGAGGAGGCTGGGGCAGCAGGAGCCTGGCCAAGGGTCCCAGAGGCCTGGTTCCTGCCCCAGATCTGTAATTAACTCCCTATGTGGCTCTAGGAATGTCTACTCCCACCGCCACCACTTCCTGGGCCTCAATTTCCCCATTTGTAACATGAGGGAGCTAGCTAAACCAGACCATCTCAGAGGTCCCTCCTCACTCCAAGATTCTAGGTCATTCATGATGCCAGGTCACACTTACTACTCCAGTCTCCAGGGCTTCTCTGGGACCCACATGATGGGTATGAAAGTTAATAACATAGGGATTTGTGTGCGTGCAGGTATATATACTGATTTGAACACTTCCAAGTTATATTAAGTGAAAAAAATTAAGTTGCGGGATGGTTTCTATGAGGTAATACCACACACACAATTACATACATGCTTATACAAGCATACACATGCACAGAACATTCGAATATCTCTGGAAGGACACATAAGAGCCCTATAATCTTGAAGGAAGTGCAGTGGATATCGAGGAAGGAGGTTTAAACTTCTCCATACCTCCTTGCACTTCTTGATTTTTTTAACCCTGCTCATTGTCACTTTGAAAATTAATAAACTGGGCTGGCTGTGGGTGGGGTTGGGATGATATAGGAGAGGAGGGGTTTGAGGGATCCAGCCCAGAGGACAGAAGTGGGTTTGGAGCCCTAACAAGCAGGGAGGCCTCACAAGACAATGTGAGGGTCTTGGATGCCTGGTCCAGCCAGGAAATGGGGCACAGGTTGGTGAGGTGGGAAGCCCATCCATCCCATCTTCAGTGCCCAGGGACAGAGCCATCTCAGTGTCAGCTGACCTGGGTCTCTGAGTGGCAGATATCCCCAGGTTCTGCTTGTGGGCTGTTGGGAAAGTCCATTCAAAGTTTCTATCTCATCCCCTGTGATGATGCCAGACTCTTACTATTAGAGTCACTCCACATGAGCAGGGCAGGTGACAATGTCTGGGTGATGCTGTGTCCAAAGGTCTTTCACAAGAATCTAGACTCAGTCTAGGAACAGAGAGAGAGGGTCTTCCTCAGGGGTTTCCAAGTGAGTTGAACTTCAGACTCTCCTGAGATTCCAGTACAGATCCTGGAGTCCCCGTGTGCTGGCCACGCCACCATGCCCAAGCCAATGGTGGGTGCTTCTCAGGCAAATGGGGCTGGGAGCTTTTCCTTTGAACTCCAGCCAGACTCCAATACAGGCCAAAGTCAAACTCCAGGGTCCATGTGTGCAAGAAACAACATAGCCATTTTTTCAGTGACTTAAAGCTTGCTGGGTGCGTGTGCATGTGCCCTTGTGCGTGTGTACGTGTGCATGTGTGTGTCTGTGTGCGTGTGCGTGACATGTGGTATAGGTCTAGTCAGGGGAGAAAGCCAGAGAAGTGAAATTTTACTTCCCAAGAGAAAATGAAATCCAAAGGAAAAAAAAAATCATTGCCCTGGGGGACTCTGTGAATCTCACCTGCATTCAGTGAATCTCAATGAATGATCTCATTCAGTGAAGCTTTTTATGCAAATCCACACAAACAAATTCTGGGCCCTGCTTGGAGTCCTGGGAGGGCTGACTCCATTTCAGGAGCTGTGAAGGGGGACGCAAATTTAGCAGGAGGCCCCTCCTGGAAGCTGAAGATAAGAGGCTGGCCATGGCCCACAGGACTCATTTGACAGTTCCCGGAGATAGCTCTTAGCTGCACACACAATATATATCTATGGCTTTTTGACACAAACTCAAAATATCAAATTTTTTCAAATTATTTTTGAGCAGCAAAATCCTCTTTGGCCCAAAGGAGGTTTTAAATGGAATCCTGACATAAAAAGGAGAAGAAAGCAAGCTGCTCTGGTCCCAGTATGGAAACGGGGATGGGGCACAGTGCCCTACCCGGTCAGGTTATGCCCATCCCCCTCCACGCAGGCCTGGCCTCAGGCAACAAAGGTCTCAGCTCAGATTTAAAATGCTTATGCTCCTTCACCGGCTCCACCTCACAGAAGAAGAATCCTCCCAGTACCCCGCTGCCACGCCTGTCTCCCCCTATACTCAACAAGGGCCACCTCGCCACCACCTGGGGCTCAGTGCAGTCCTGGGCTGGAGGACCAGTTCTTTCTGGAAAAAAGGAAACTTAAAGGGACCATGGCCAGAAGCTTGGGAGATGACCCAGTAGTTCCTGGTTCTGTGTCTTTGCCCACTGATAAGGGAGGGCTCAGGCTCTGAAATCAAAGGTTCAAATCCTTGCTCTGTCCCTGAACGTTGTGTGATCTCAGGCAGGTCTCTGAGCCTCTCTAAGCCTGTTTTCTCTGCCATAAAATGGACATGGCTCCTACACCGTAGGTTTGTGTAAGGAGTAAAGAAGCTATTCACGTCAGGGGTAGCAAAGGCATGTCTACATTGCCCAGGAAAGTAACAGAGGTGAGCAGTCATGTATGGTGGGCTAGCAGGAAGGCACAGGCCCCCAGGGGAAGCTGCTACTCAGTGCCGGCCGATTGTTCTCCTGTGGGAAGGCAGGCCCACAGACGGCATTTTCCCAGAAAAAAAATAGAAATTTAGATTGTTATGTAAAACTCCCAAATTTTAGACCTTGGCAATGAATTCAGTTTTTTTTTTTTAAGATTTTATTTTATTTATTTGAGAGAGAGAGTGAGAGAGAGAGCACAAGAGGGGGTAGGGTCAGAGGGAGAAGCAGACTCCCCGCTAAGCAGGGAGCCTGATGCGGGACTCGATCCCAGGACTCCAGGATCATGACCTGAGCCAAAGGCAGTCGCCTAACCAACTGAGCCACCCAGGTGCCCATGAATTCAGTTTTTAAGCACTGGTGAGTCAAACAGAACACATCTGGAGGGCCAGGAACTTGTAATTACCCATAGATGCCAAGTGACAAAAACTGGCACTTAGGAGCCAAGGCTCCTGGCACAAGGCTCCACAGGGACAGACGAGCTTGCCTCTCCCACCTTCTTCCCTTTTCTTTCTGTCTGGACCATCCCATTACCAGGCGAGCTCTGAGTTTCCTTCTGAGAGGATCAAGAAATCTTCACAAGCTCACCCAGCTGAGCCCGAATCTTAAGGTTGCAGGTGTCCTGCCTTGCTGTCTGTGCTCTGGTTTCTGGCCACTCAGACACTTCCCTCCTGCCCGTGGATGTCGTGGCAACTCTCCACACATGGTCATGGGCAACCTGGCAGCCTCAGAATGTGTGTGTGTCCAGGGGACGGGAGCCCTTCAAAGACACCATCTCTGCTTCCTGCCTCTTAAATTCAAAGCCGACCTCTGAAGGAGTGAAGGATCTTTGCTCTGGGCACCTGAGCCACATTGTAGCAGGATTAATCATCCTCTCCAAGAGGAACTCTCCAGGATTCTGGTGACGTCCTTGGAAGATACACATCTGGAGCTGGTCCTTCAGTCCTGGTATGGGTGTGTGTGTGTGTGTGTGTGTGTGTGTGTGTGTGTGTGTGTGTGTGAGGGTTAGGGGTACGGAGGCGTTGGTCTTTAATTTTCTTTATTTTTTTCTTTCCTTCCTTTCCTCTTCCTTCTCCCCACTCCCCCCCCTTTTTTACAAAAGTAAGTAGGCTTCTGTATGAATGATACACACTTACTGAAAAATTTTTAGCTCAGAAAAGTTCAAAGTACAGAATAAAAAAAAAGCAAAACCTTGTTTCTCAGAAAAATCACTGATAACTCAGTATCTTCCCAGATGTCTCTTTATATGTAGATGAACTGATATAGAAATGAGTATTTAATTTTACATAGCTGGGCTCATAAAATATCTGTGCAGTTGTACAACTTGCTTTTTTCTCTGAAACAGCATGTCTGGGATCCTGGCAATGTATTCGGATCTACACCATGGCTATGGCTACAGAATGATTCAAGAATATGCCATAAATTATTCATCAGGTTCCCTGTTAGGAAGTGGCACAAACTCCCCTTGTCAAGGTCCCCAGAGCTTCTCCCTACCCACCATCCCCTGCTTGGACAATGGGGCAGCCTCCTAACTGGCCCTCCTACTTCTGAGCTTTCCCCTGACAATCCATTCCCACAGGGCACCCTGAGCTGGTTTGTAACCATGGCCAACAGATCATGTCACTCCTCTGCTTAGAACCCTTGAATCTCTTCCCATCACTCAGAATAAATTCCAAACCTCTTACTATGGCTTAACAAGTCTAACATTTTCATGATCTGGCTCTCCCGACCTGGCTTTCGCTGGCCGGCAAGATCATTCATTCTATTCTCAATCTCTGCCCGCAAGCCTTTTCCCCTACCCCCAAATCAAGGCTGATCTCCTTGTCCCTGCCAGTCATTGTCCCATTACTCTGCTTTTTATTGTCTTTACAACACTTATCACTAAGTGAAATTATCTTATTGACTTGTTTCCATGTTTATTATTGGCCCCCAAGGGCAGGGACCTTGATCCTATCAAGTAGAACACTGCCAGGTACCCAGTGGTAAGACTGAGCAATCCTTTGTTGAATAAATCAGCCCACCAGTCAGCCTCCACAAAACCCAACACTCTTAAATCCTACTTTCCCCCTTTCTTTGGATTTTCCTATATCTCTCCCTTAAAATAATTTTGTTTTTATCTATTTTTTTAAACTTTCATTTATTTATTTTAGAGAGAGAGAGCCCAGGAGCAAGCAGGGGGAGGTACAGAGGGGTGCGGGGTTCCATCCCAGGACTCCAAGATCATGACCTGAGCCAAAATCAAGAGTCGGCTGCTCAATGGACTGAGCCACCCAGGTGCCCCAAAATAATTTTGCTTTAAAAAGTGAGCTTCAGTAATGTATGGTGATTAACATAACATAATAATAAAAAAAAAGTGAGCTTCAGTGTCTCTCTCTGCTCCTTACATGCAGAACAGCCCAATCCAGAAGCCAGCCCCAGCCCTACTTAGCTTTATCTCCCACACTCTCATCGTGGACCTTACTCTTCAGCCAAATGGGGTTCTTGACCTCCTTCTACACACCTGCCTCTGCCAGGAAGCCTCCTCATGCTTCTACTTTCTCTCTCTTGCTCTTGCCATCTGGCCTCTGGGGCCCAGACTTTACCTCAGTCCAGCTAGAATGTCAACACTCCTGGGAGCTGGTCCTATCTTTGGCGGCAAGAATGATCTTTTTCTCTCCTCCATACTCATGCGACACTTTATCTTTTCCACCCTTGAGACATTAGCACTTTATGCCTTCCAATATTGCCATTTGTATCCCTAGCTTAATCTTTCCTACCAGATTGTGAGTTCCTTGCCAGCAGAGATTATGGCTTGTTCACTTTTTCTAACAGTTAACATCGAGAAAATGCCTTGCATACATTAGATTAGCTCATTTAATCCTTACCAGGACACTCTTAGTGGGGAACTGTCAGTAACCTCATTTTACAGTTGAGGAGGCTCTGAGAGTATAAGAAACTTGCCAAAGGGCCCACAGCTAAGAAGTGCAGGAGCTAGGATTCGAACCCACAGCCTGAAGCCTTAACCGTGAAGCCAGAGCAGTTCATCTTGGTGCCCGTGGCAAAAGCCCCTCTTCATTGTTTCTCCTCTCTCACAGGCCCTCAGCTCCTGGGCCCTCGGGCCTTTTAAGTGCAGGACCTGCAGGGATACTGTTAGTGTTAAGGAAAACAAATCAAAGGACTGACTGGCTTGAATCAAACTCTGAGTGTCTGCCTGCGGGGCTCTGCATTGTTACTCACTGATGATTCAAGAGTCAGGCTGGAGGAGCCAGGCAGCAGGGGTGGGTGATTTCTATGCCACTGTTGCACTGAAGGGTTTCTATAATTATGGCCATACCCCCATCTCTCCGTCCTTGTCCAGCTGGGAATGCACTTGGCGACTTCTGTTAGTTTCTGTGACTCCCTGCCCTTGTCCACCTCACTGCCCCCCTCACCTTCTTCACCCCTGTTTTCCTTGCTGTTCCTTTTCTCTTCCATTAGCCCTCCCCTGTTACCCAAAGCTTACTGCTCAGTGATCTCTCAATGAAAAATGTCCTTGACAAAATGTGTGACTTTGGGCAAGCCCTTTGCCCCGCACTGCTGAGTAGCCATTTCTGCCTCTTCTGTAGATGATGAGGTTGGGCCGCTGATGAGGAAGTGGTGGCCCGGAGAGGGGATGGACTCTGCCCAAGGTTGCACAGCAAGAGGATGGCTGGCTCTCTACCTACACAAAGTACCAAGAGTATCATTGAGCCTTTATGGACCTACCACCCAGCCTCAACAATTAGTTGCAGCCTATCTCATTTCATTACTCTCACCCACTTCCCCTCCACCAGATTACTTTGAAAAATCTCAGAAATCATGTATTGTTATATATTGTTTAAATGAGCCAAAGATGACCTCTGTGTATGCATTGTTTATTTCTTCTCTGCAGGCTGAGACTCATTAGCTTAAAAGCGCTCAGGAGCCAAACTCAAGTTTTTACACATCTAATTGTTTTCCAAAACATCCCAAACAAGCAGATTTTTAGCCACTTAGAGCCTGCCTGCTTTGCATACCTCTGATACCTCACCCGGCATCTGCTGACTGTTGATAAGGTGGAGCCTTGTGGTTATGAGACCCCAAGCTGCCTTTCCGAGTTCTCTGAGTGACAGATGTCATCTGGACACCTAGGCCTCCGTCTGATCTCCCACTCCCCAGAATGTTCCCTCGCCCCCTCCCTGCCCTAAGCTCTGGATGGTCTTGTGCTGAGATGGACTTCTCCCTCTTGTCAATAAGACTTGTATGTTGTTGCTTCTCATACTCATATGTTTTTCCTTGATCAGTCCTCAAATCCCTCAACTCCTCTACAATTATTTACTTCTCTCTCTCTCTCTGGCCTTGCAATTTGTTTGCTGAAGAAACGAGTTGTCCTGTAGAGTTTCCCATAGATAAATGAAGTTTACAGATTATACAACCATGGTGTTGTTTAACATGTTCCTCTGTCCTTTGAAGTTAGATCCAGAGGCTTGATCAGATTCAGTTTCAATCTTTTTCAGCAAGCCTGTTTCATAGGTGGTGCCTTATTCTTCTACTAGGAGGTTCATCATGTCTGATTGACTCGCTTGTGATGTTAACAGTTGTTGCCCATTGCCAGGCTCATTAATTCATTAGGGATTGCAAAGTGGTAACATTCTTCTCCATTTATTAGCTGGAATGTTTCTGGAAAGAGAAATTTCCCCTCATTTACTATTAGGTTTCCAGTGGTATCTTTTGAATAGAAAAGGCAGGATAAATGCTTGATTCTTTCCATTTCTTCACCGATTTTCAACTTTTTAAAAGTTGATTATCTTACACCCTCCATGGTGTTCAAATATCTTATTTTGTCCTAATGTCATAATGAATTCCTGGATTTAAACATATTGAACGTGTTTTAATCTATTGCAGTTATTGTCTTTATTGATGCCCCATTTATCCCGTATTTGGCCAGTGGGAACATCTTCAAGTGGATTACTTGTCCTTTTGACATCTCTTTAGTACTTGTTGATAGTCTTTTTATTATCAGGAATAAGATATTCTAGGCTCATCTTGTACCTTTTTTAAAATTATCTCTGACCTGAATCAACCACTTCTCCAAGAATCCCTAATTCCTTTTGGTAGGCAATGATATTTCAAGATCACACTATGGTTATTAAGGGAGCTTATTGGCACTGGTTGGCTATGATTTTTAGGCCTTTTCAGTAGATAGAGCCTGAAAATTTTTTTAAGGATAAAGTATGTCTTGTGTTCAATAGCAATCCTTTCTATTTAAATTCAGTGCTTCAGGATATTTTTACTTAACCTTTTAAAAAATTTTCCACCAGTGTGTCCTTTCTTCTAAGTTGAAAATCCAGGTCCTCAAGGACAATGACAATGATAGCATTAGAATATCACTTAACTACTCATTTTCTTTGTCCCACAGTACAGTCTGAAAATGACAATACCACAGAACCACCAACAATGTGATCACTGGAGAGAGCTTACGGTTTTTCTCTTGCAATTATTTTTGTCCTTGGCATGTATACTATTAAGGATGTACAGTCAACTTATGGTATTTTAAAGTCATTTAGAATATTTCTATATATGTGGTTATGCCACCAAATACATATATAATTTAGTTCATTTAAAATTTTTATTTCTATTTTTTAAATTGAGGTATAATTTACATAGTAAAATGCTCAGATCTTAAAGTTTTTACTTTGCAAATGGTTTTATGTTTGATGACCTTTGACAAATGCATATACCTGTGTAACTTGTACCCCTAGCAAGATATAAATTGTCCACAGCTCAGAAAGCTCCTTTCTATCTGTGAAATAACAAATATATGTTGGTCTCTCTCTCCAGTTCCTGAGACAGAGCTCTTAAAATCCTTCTAAATAGGGGTGCTAGGAGCACTGTTGTTCTGATATTTGGTCTTCAACCCTAGTTCCTGACACAGAGCTCCTAAATCCCTTGGGATTTCCTGGGTGGTAGGAGCAGCTTTTGTTCTGAGGCAACACTTGGTGGGCTCCTGGGTGGGGGCAGGTCACCAGAAAGACCAACCCATAATTAGAAGCTTGGTACTTTCAGCCCCACCCCCCATTCTCCAGAGAGGGGAGGGGGCTGAAAACTGAGTTAACAACTGATTGTATCTATGCGATGAAGCCTCCATAAAAAATCCCAAAAGTATGGGGTTCAGAGAGCTTCCGGGCTGATGAACACTTCTATGTCCCAGGAGGGTGATACACCCCAACTCCACAGAGACAGAAGCTTCTTGACCTTGCCCTATGAATCTCTTCATCTGGCTACTCATCTATATCCTTTATAGGGAATTGGCAAATATAGCTAGCTGTTTCCCTGAGTTCTGTGAGCCATTCTAGCAAATTGTTCAACCCAAAGAGAGGGCCGTGGGAACCCCAATCATAGCTGTTCTGTCAGAAGTACAGAGGACGACCTAGGACTTGTAATTGGCATCTGAAGTGGGGGCAGCCTTGTGGGATCAGCTGATGCTAAGTCCAGTAGACAGTGTCAGAACTGAATTGAGTTGTAGGACATCTCAAGAATTGGTCCACATGAGGAAAAGTCCATGTGAGGAAAACTCCACACATCTTGTGTCAGAAGTACTGTGTGAGAACAAAGGAAAACACAGTGTGTTTTTCCTAGACGCTATCTGTCCTTTGCCTACCCTACACCCACCCCAAGGCAGCCATTACTTGGATATCTTTTACCATAGATCGGTTGGCCTATGGAATTTTATATACATGGATTCATATAGTATGAACTCTTCTGTGTTTGGTTCCTTTCACTCAGCATAAGGTTTTAGAAATTCATCCATGTTGTATGTTTCAGTAGTGTGTTCCTTTGTATTACTGAATAGTATTCCGTTTATGAGAATTCATCACTTGTTTATCCATGTTCCTGTTGATGGGCTATTGAATTACTTCCCAGTTTTGGTAATTATAAATAAAGCTGCTAGGACATTCTCATGCATAGTCTTTTTGTGAACACTCTTAGGTAAATATCTAAGAAGTGGAATTGCTGGGTAGGTATGTGTTCACCCGCATGAGAAACTGCCAGGCCATTTTCCCAAGTGGTTGACCAATTTTACAGTATGGTCAGCAAAACATGGTAGTTCTAGCAACTCCACATCCTTGCTAACATTTGAAGTTGTCAATCGTTTCAATTTTACCTGCTTGAAGGACTTATATCTCATTATGATTTAAATGTACATTTCCCTGATTAATGATATAAACACTTTTTCAGCTGCTTCTCAGTCATTGTATATCTTCCCTTCGAAAGTGTCTGTCCCATTGTTTTGCCATTTTAAAGAAACTGAATTGTTCTGGCTGTTGGATTATAAGACTTCCTAATATATTCTAGATAAAAATCCTTTGTTAGACATTTGTATTGTGAACATTTTCTCCTAGTTGTGGTTTGCTTTTTCACTCTCTTGATGGTGTCTTTTGATGAGCAGAAGTTTTTGATTTCGAGAAAGACAAATGTATCAATATTTTATGATTAGTGCTTCCTGTGTCCTGTCCAAGAAATCTTTGACTACCCCAGCTTGATTATGCTTACTATTTGCATGGCATGTCTTTTCAGATTTCTTTACTTTCAATCTTGTCTTTGTCTTTCTATTTATTTATTTTTGCTTTTATATTTAGAGAGCATTTCTTGACAGTATGTAGTTGGGTCTTGCTTTTTTATCCAGTCTGAAAATTTCTGCCTTTGAATTGGAGTGCCCAGTCTTACTTAAATATAATGTAAAGTCATGCAGTTATTGATACGGTCAGCTTAGAATCTGTCGTCTTGCTATTTGCTTTCTATTTGTTCATATGTCTTACCTTCCTTTTTTCCTCTGAATTCCTTTTTTCCCCCTGCATTCTTTTAAATTAATTATTTTTAGTATTCTGTCTTATCTCCTCTATTGGCTTTCTAGCTAGACTTCTCTGTTTTATATTTGATGGTTGATTTACAAAAACAATATGCATCCTTAACCTATCATAGTCTCCTTAAAGCTAATATTGCATCAACTCCACAGGTAACATAAAAAATTTACAACAGTGTATTTCCACTTACCCCCTACCCAACCTTTCTGTGATCATCATACGTTCTACTTCCACATATGTTATAAACTCCACAGTACATTATTGCTTTTGCCTTAGGCCAGTCATTATATTCTTAAAATTAAAAAATAAGGAGGGAAAGGCCTTTTATTATCCCCCTACACATTTACTGTTTTCAGTTCTCTTTGTGTCTTCATCTAGGTCCATGTTTCATCTGAAGAACCTTAGTGTTTCTCCCAGTGCAGATCTACTGATGACAAATCCTTTCAGCTTTTGTTCCTCTGAAAATGTCTCTATTTTGCTTTCCTTTCTGAAGGTTATTTTCCTGGATATAGAATTCTGGGTTAACAGAGTTGGTTTTTTTTCCCCTTTCTCTCAGCACTTTCAATATGTCATTACATTTTTTTCCCTGACTTACATTGTTTTTAGTAAAAAGTGGGTGGTTTTCCATTTTTATCCAGTATATAATGTATCTTTTGGCCTTGGCTGCTTTTAAGATGTTCTTTGTATCTTTTTAAAGCGGTTTGATCCATAATATGCCTACATGCTCCCTGTGTTTATCTTGCTTGAGGTTCATTGACCTTTCTGAAGGAAACTGATACTTGACAAATTTGGGAAAAATAAATTGGTCATAATTTCTTCAAGTATTTTTTTCTCTCCTAATCTCTCTCTCCTCTATTCCTGGAGCTCTAAGTACATGTATGTTAGAGTGTTTGATATTATGCCAATAGTCACTGAGACTCTGTTCCTTCTTTTTCTTTCTTTCTTTTTTTAGCCTTTTAGCTTTACTTTGGATTGATTCTATTGTCATAAATTCGAGTCCATTGACCTTTTCTCCTGCACCGCCCAATGTAGCTTATCCAACTGAATTTTTTTAATTTCAGATATTTTACTTTTTGGTTCTAGAGTTTCCATTTTTTTTATAGTTTCCATTTCTATACTGATATTCCTCCAGAGGTTTACCCATTCTATCTTTTCCTTGAAATTAAAAAAAACATATTTATAATTATTTTGAAGATTTTGTCTACTAATTACAATACCTCTGTCATCTCTGGATCTGTTTCTCTTGATTACTATTCATTATTTTTCCTAGTTATAGTCTCCTTTTCTTGTTTTTTCACCTGTTTAATAACTTTTGATCATATGATGGATATTGTGGACGTGTGATGTTGAATCTGGGATTTGGTGTCTTCGTTTAAGCAGTTTGGATTTTTTTTTTCCTGGCAGGCAGTTAATTTACTAGTGGATCAGCTTGATCATTTTTGAAACGTGTGTTTAGAGTAGACCTTATTCTGGGGCTATAATAACCCTATACTCTAGGGGGTGGCTTTGCCAGTATCTCCGCTGAATGTCGTGAGTGTTCGGTAGGTCTCTCTGCTCTGGATGATCATACCTAGTATACCTCCCAGAGTTATGACTTACGGAATCTGCATTCAGATCACTGTTCCTTTGTAGCTGTTTCTCTGCCAGGCTTTCCAGAATCTAGTCATGTATATTTACTCTCTGTATTCAGCTAGGACTTAAGGGGACTCCTATGTAGATTTCAAAGTTCTTTCTTCTTTTTTAAAATTTTATTTTTATTTACTTATTTGAGAGAGCGAGAGAGAGAGAGAGAGAGAGAGTGCTGCAGGTGGGGGGAAGAGTAGAAGAAAGAGATAAGCAGACTCTGCATTGAGCCTGGAGCCTGACATGGGCTCAATCCCATGACCCTGAGCTGAAATCAAGAGTCAGATGCTTAATCAACTGAGCCACACAGGCACCCCTCAAAGCCCTTTCTATGCACAAGTCCCTCCTGTCTGGTTCCCAGTCCTGCAACTCCAACTGCCTCAGTAGCCGGAACTCTATCTACTCCCTCTCAGCAAAACTGCTTTGCTCTGCTCGGAGTCTACTGTCTTGTGCTGCATGGTTTAGAGCAGTACCTCCAAGCGGAGAGCCAGGGTAGTTTCTCTCACAGATCCCAGTCCTCAACTGCCTGTTGTACAACATCTAAAAACAGTTACATTATATGCATTCCCATGGTGGAAGGCCTGGTCCAGTCTCAGTTCCTCTGTCACTGCCTGAAGCAGAAGTTATTTAAAAAAATTTTTTTGGAGTTTCTTTTTGTAATTCAATTTGTTTTATAATCACACAGGATATTTGCATGATTACAAATCAAATATATAAAACAAGATTTATTCATAGAAGTCTAGCTGGTATTTCTGTACCTTCTGCCCTATTTCCTTCATTCCACTGTATGTAACAAAAATAATGTGTATGGTTTATTTTCTGTTCTTTCTTTTGATAACATCAGCAGGTGTGTGTGTGAGAGTTTGTGTGTGTGTGTGAGAGTTTGTGTATGTGTGTTTTGTATTCACCCCTTATTTAGATGAATACTAGTATACTCTAACATACTTTCCTCCACTGTGTTTTTTTCATGTAACTATGTATTCTGCTGGCTACTCCATACTAGTATCAAGAGATATGGCTCCTTCCTTCATTACAGTTGCATAGTTCTCAATTGTAAGAGTGACTAACTTGTGTCCGTTTGTCCGGGACTTCCCAGGTCTGAGCACTGAAAGTTCCATGTGTCCCAAACCAGGTTGGTTGGTCGTCCTGTCGTTGTATGAGTATTCTATAGTTTTTTCAACCACTACTGGATGGCTATGTGGGTGTTTCCAATCTTTTACAACTACAAATATTTCTCAATGAGTAGCCTTGGGCATATATCTCTTTATATTTCTTGCCAGGGTATATTTGATTTTTATTTTTAGAAATGGGCTTGCTGGTTCAAAGGTAAATGCTTATGTAATTTTTCCAGGTATTTTGAAATTCTCTCCCATAAGGATTGTACAATATGCATTTCCACCAGCAAAGCTTGAGATGCTATTTCTCCAGAGATTCTCCAGCAGAGAATTTGTCAAACTTTAATTTTTCCAATTGAATAGGTGAGCAATTATACCCCAGTCTAGTTTTAATTTACATTTCTCTTATAATGAACACATTTGATCACCTTTCAAAAGGTTAAGAGCCGCTTTCATTTCTTTCTCTGTGGACTGTTGGTATAATTCTGTAGCCTATTTTTCTCTAGGTTTGCTGGTCTTTTCTCTCATTTTTAGAAGCTCATGTGCATATAGATATATGAACTCTTTGTGATATAAATTGCAATTATTATTATGTGAGCTGGGTATGTATTATAAATCACAGTAATACTGAGAAAAGATAAGCTAGGAGTAGAGACTCTGTGCTGGGCCCCTCACATCAGCTATGTCATAGCTTTTCCTTGGGGTCACCAGCTAGCCTCTGGTAAGCCAAACCTGGCGCCTGTGTTTGACCTGCATGGGAATTTTTACAACTTTGCATTTGTTGCCAACGTCTAAAAATGATAAGATTTTGCATAAAAATAGCGATTTTCAGATTCTCTGAAAGGAACAGAAGCCCTGGCCCTGCTGGGCCACATTCCCAGAGGGCAATGGCCAGCTGGAGTAGAGCAGCTGCTGTCCCCTTCCCACCAGGCATGGACACTCCAGTGTCCCCCTTCCCCCATTTCTGTTACCGGCCTGGGCCCCAGAAACATCTGAATCAGTGTTTCTTCTCAAAACCACTGGCAAAGGAAGGAATGAAATCCCTGGCCCTGGAACATAGTGGGAGCTCAGCAAATATTTGTGGAACGAATGAATCCCCATGTCCCAATCTGGTGCTGACAGCTGAGCTGACTTAGCAAAGGTCTCCTGACCAGTGGGTAGCAGAGGAAGGACTCTGCCTTGCTGTGTAGCCCAGTGGTGTTTGACAGCCATCCAAGTGCTGGCCCATGCATTCTTTCTCACCTATTAGCTGGTTAATGGCCACGGACTTGGTCTCAAGCCCTTAACTATCTTGGCTGTTCTCAGATGGAACATTGATAACTGCTCCATTAACACAGATCCTAGGGAGGGAGGCTTTGGACCTTCAGGGAGAAATGGGCCCTGGTAACTTTATAGCTTCATAGAATTGGGTTTGAGTCTTTTTTGCTTTTTATTCCTCTTTGCCCCTAGCTCTCCCCGGCCTTAAGAAATCTGCTGATAGGTGGCACCCTGGGGGGAGCGTGTGGGAGGCAGAGTGAGGTTTGTCCAGGGCTAGGGGAGCCCACAACCTCTGCTAGGGGTTGCTTTGCCTCTTTGGAGGGGAGAGTAGAGGGCTCCAAGCTCCCCAGGTCTTAGGTCTCCCGATCCCCTGGGATACCAGAACTTCACCAGCCAGTGGCCTTTAAGAAGAACAGCTAATTGGGTTTTTCCCATTCAACAAACAGGTATTGGGCTCCTCTTCTGTACCCACCACTATGCCACTGGCGAAGGCCTGAGGGGGGGTGCTCAATAGATATGTGTCTGCTTTCCAGTGGGAGAAGCAGAAAAATAAGCCTGCAAGAAAGGGCCAGTGCCCTGGGAGCCCCTGAGTGTGAGGGCCTGACTCATGCAGGGATGGTCAGCAAGGACTTCCCTGAGACCTTTTGGCTGAGACCTGAGTGGCCAAGAGGAGTGAGGTAGGGGAAGAGGAAGTTGGAGAAGCATTCCCTGGGGTGAAGGGATGGAGAGGGAAGAGACCCAGGGGGCGGATTTGGGGAGCTGAAAGAAGCTTGGTGGGCTGGAGCATGGTGGGCAAGGGGTGGTGTAGAGGCTGGGCAAGCAGCCAACAGCTAAACTGAGGTGACCACTGACTATTTGCCACGTTAACTTCACCTTTGGGGATGTTAGAGAAATTGAAACTTAACCCCTGGGACAGGTGCCTAAGGTCCAGAGCAGAGGATCCAGAAGTGTTACTTTCTCCCTATTCTGATGAGGATCCCCTCCCCAGAAAAGGCAGCAGATTAGTCCTGCCACCCCCACACCAGCCCCCGGGTCGCCTTCCGGTGTGTAAATTGAAAACCAAGGAGAGAGGCAGAAATGGTGAGGAGCAATGTTCTAGTGAGGGTTTTCTCTAGGTTTGCTGGTCTTTTCTCTCATTTTTAGAAGCTCATGTGCATATAGATATATGAACTCTTTGTGATGTAAATTGCAATTATTATTATGTGAGCTGAGTATGTATTATAAATCACAGTAATACTGATAAAAGATAAGCTAGGAGTAGAGACTGAGCTGGGCCCCTCACATCAGCTATGTCATAGCTTTTCCTTGGGGTCACCAGCTAGCCTCTCCCTACCTCCTACCTCCCCCCACCCCCAGAGGCCAGTCCAAGGGTGAGGGTGGGGGGTGGCCTCTAAGGGAAGTTTGGAGGATCCTGCACAAAGCATCAGCTGGACATCTGCTGAGTCGCAGAGCCCACAGGCCCAGTCCCTGCTGCCCTGGGGCCCGAGGGTGCTGAGCAATTGGTGGGCGTGCTCCGCCCGGGTCCCCGGCGTTTGGGGGCAGACATGAACACGGAGTGCATAGAGACTGGTGCTGAGGAAGGCAGTGGGTATGGCTGGAGCTGCCTGGGCCAGCTGGGTGATGATGGGGTTCAGGACACGCTACCCCAAAATATGGTACGCTGGCATATTAATTATTTTAAGCTGAAGGGGTTTGAGGAAACAGCAGGAGGGGGAAGGTCCCTCTCACGCCCATCCTTCACCTTGAGGCAGGTCCTAAAACCCTCCTGTGAGAGTCCTCTCAGGGGCCCTGACAGCTGCAGCCCCATTTGGAAGTGCTTGCTACAATTCACACCTTCGAAGGTAGGAAGTGCTTGCTGCAGTTTAGCTGGGAGCTGCTTGACCTGGCCTCTGGGCCTGCCTATACCTGGAGGGAAGGAGCCTTCTCATCCCCGCAGACAAAGGGGCCTAAAGGGGCCTGAAGGGGCCTAGAGAGGGAGGCGTGTGAACAGGCCTTGCTGAGTTTCCTCCAGTTAACTCATTTCCTTTATACTCTGTGACCTATCATAGTCCTCTATGACTGTCTGCTCTTCATCAAACCTGGCATAAAAATACCCAGGCTTGGTCATTTCTTCATTTCCTTATGAAGGCTTGCATGTCACGTAAAACTTATAGTAAATACATCTGCCTGCTTTTCTCCTGTTAATCTCTGTCAGTTTAATTTTCAGACCCAGCCGCGGACCCTACGAGGCAAACTTTTTCCTCCCCTACAGTGAGTAGGGAGCTGGTGTGTAGTATGCGCCTCGAGACCCAAAGGACTGGGTGGTCAGGGGCTCCCGCAGCTCCATGCGAAGGAGCCTGGAGGCTCCCAAAAGGGGCTGCGGCTGGCAAGACAGAAGGGCCCTCATGGCCTCCAGACAGGGCTGAAGGATGAGTGGGCTGCCCCTCTCTGAGTGATGCTCAGAGCCACCGTTACACTACGTTAATGCCACCCCGGAGAAAGCAGGCATACCACGGATGCAAAGACCACTGGATCAGCAGAGACCACATCATGGAAAGCCACTGACCCTCTAAGAGAGAAGAAATGCCTCCCCGCAACCTCCTGGAGCTCAGATGGTAACACACCAGCTACTTGCCTTGGACACTGCATGTCAGAGGGGGAAGGAGAGGCCTAGAATCAGAGAGGGAGGGAGGTGGATGTCGTTCTGAGGTGCAGGGAAGAGGGGGCGTGAATGAGCAGGCCGAGCCCCTGTCCCCCTTCTGGTGCCGTTTCTTGAGCTATCAGTCCAACGCACACAAGGAGGAGGGGAGAAATGAGATTTAAACTGGACTGGACTTTAAGTGGCCAGAATGTTTTGGCGTCTGCCAAAGTGATCATTACCAAATGGGTAAGGTGGTGGCTTTGACTGGGTGCAACCAGAGGCAGAAATAGGAAAATAAGACATTTCATGTCAGTGGCTCAATAAATCACTTATTTGCCTATTATATCACTGAATTCCCCAAACAACCACATAAGGCAGATACGGTCATGATTGCAGTGTAAGAGATGAGGGAACCAGGATCCCAGAGATTAGGAAACTTAAAACCACACAGCTAATGAGTAGCAGACCTGGGATCTGAACTCTCACTATTGGATTCTGAGGCAGAATCTCTAAACAGCACCGCCTCCCCAGAGGATAGCCGGCTATCTGCATACACCCAGTGATGGGGAGCTCACCACCTGTCCAGAAATCATACTGCGTTTTCAGATGGCTGTTGAAATAACAACTTATATTTTTAAAGGGCTTTGTGTTTAGCACAAACGACAGTCATTCAGTAAGTATTTATGAGGCACCTACCCCGTGCTGAGCACCTCCCAACTTTTCTGAGAGGAGGGCTCAGCGGGCAGTTCTTTCATGTTTCTCCTGCATCTGAAGGAAGGAAGGCACAGACTGCGTGACTTGCCTGAGGTCACTCAGAGCTAGGACCGCTGCCACCAATGAACACTTCTTTTTCTTTTTTTAAAGATTTTATTTATTTGCTGAAGAGAATGAGCAAGCAAGCAAGAGAGAGAGAGAGAGAGAGAGAAGGAGCTGGGGGGAGGGGCAGAGGGAGAGGGAGAAGCAGACATCCCACCAAGCCTGGAGCCTGACACGCAGGACTCCGAGATCATGACCTGAGCTGAAAGCAGATGCTTGGGGTGCCTGGGTGGCTCAGCCAGTAAGCGTCTGCCTTCAGCTCCGGTCATGATCCCAGGGTCCTGGGATCGAGCCCCACATCGGGCTCCCTGCTCGGCAGGAAGCCTGCTTCTCCCTCTCCCACTCCCCCTGCTTGTGTTCCTGCTCTCGCTAACTCTCTCTCTCTGTCAAATAAATAAATAAAAACTAAAAAAAAAAAGAAAGAAAGAAAGAAAGAAAGCAGATGCTTAAGCGACTGAGCCACCCCGGCGCCCCCCCAACACACATTTCTTGAGTGCCCGCTGTGCACCAGGCACCGTGCTAAGTGCTCTACACAGTCCTCTGGGGCTTGGAAACTCCTGCCCAGTACCCTTTCCACTGCCCTGGCTGGCTTTCCCACACTCCTGCTCCCACTCCCCGCGTATCTGCCTCAGAGCCCACGTTTCTCTGGCTGAGGGATTGATTCCCTGGCGTGGAAAGGCCCGGTGCTGGGGAGCCTGGGAGTCTTAGAAGCAGAGAGTCTGACTGCCTTCCCCAGTGCCAGCTCATCGCACCTGCTGACCTACTGCCGTAGGAGAAGGGGCCAAAAGTTCAAAGGATGGGCCCTTGATTAACAACTCATCCTCTATAAATAAGTGAATATAGGCACGCTCCGCTCGCACTGCCTTGCTGCCTCCTTTGCGCCCTTCATCGCTTTCTGTACCTTGTTTCTGCGTGGGCCTGCGGATATCAGACTTCAGACTCGCAGCCAGACTCTGTGGGACCTCTTAGCTTGGCTGTGGCGCCCGCCCCCCACCCCTGACTGAGGTCCTGCTGCGCTGTCTTCTGTCTGGACTCCCCTGGTGCCCACACAGCCCTGCCTTCCAGGTAGTCCAGCAGATAACAAAGTGGCTAAGCACACAGGCTCGTGCATGTTCAGATCCCAGCTCTGTCCCTTCTTGGCTTTGTGATGGTGGGCAAGGTCCCTAACTTCTCCAATCCTCAGTTTCTTGATCTAGAGAGTGGGGGTGATGAAAACAGTGTCTATCCTGGAGTCAGCGTCCTAAGTAGGTAAGCAGTCACACATACAGGAACTTCGGTCAGTGGTGAGTAATAATGGGAAGTGATTGAGAGTGGCCATGGACAACTGCTCTGTGGAGGTGACATTCGAGCTAAGATGTTAATGATGAGAAAGAGCTGATTCAAGGGCAATCTAAGGGCAGTTGGCTCCAGGCAGAGAAGGAACAGGGAGTGTGACTCTGGGCAAGCTCTCTGAGGAGGGCTTGGCGAGGGGCCGGGGGTGGGGGTTACTGGCTAGGGGGTGGGTGGGAAGGTCGGCCAGGCCTCTCAGAATGGGTATGTTGAGGGAAGATGGGGTGTGAAAGGCCAGGTTGGCAGGAATAAGTGGCTAAAGCCCAGGGATGAGAGAAGAAAGAGAGGTTGATGGGGGACTCTGGTGCTGCTATGAGGCCCAGAGGCAAGTCTCTAGGGGCTCGCCCCTTGCAGCAGGTCTGGCCTTCTGGGTCCACTCCAGAGTGGAGGTGGCAGGTCCTGCTTTCCTTCCACAAGGTCCCTTGTCTTTCCAAAAGTAAAACACTCTCCAGAGAGGGTCTGACTTCGACTATCTATACATTGGTATGCTCGTAAGTGTTTAACAACTGGCTGTCCAAACAGGTTAACAAAAAGTCACTGATTTGTAGTTTTTGACAATTTTGACAATTGTTGTGGTAGGAATATTCCCACCATGGCAGATCTTTTTTTTTTTTTTTAAGATTTTATTTATGTATTTGACAGAGAGATAGAGAGCACAAGTAGGCAGAGTGGCAGGCAGAGGGAGAGGGAGAAGCAGGCTCTCTGCTGAGCAGGGAGCCGGACATGGGGCTCGATCCCAGGACCCTGGGATCATGACCTGAGCCGAAGGCAGCCGCTTAACCGACTGAGCCACCCAGGCGCCCCCACCATGGCAGATCTTAAGCTACCAGCGTAACGGCTCCGATTGTGGAGTCGGGAAGAAACGCACACAGTCAGCTCTCCTGAGCTGGGGCACACTGGCTCCAGCTCACTCCTTCGTCTACATCTAGTAACCATGACCGGTATTTGTGAAGCACTCACTACGTGTCAGGCACAGTGGTGAACACTTTAGAAGTAGGAGCTGTTAATAGCCCCATTACACAGGTGAGAAATGCAGAGTCAGATAAATTCAGGAACTTACCCAAGGTCACACCCAGGAAATGACAAAACTGAGATTAAACCACAGTATACTTTATAGGAAAGTGCACAAATCCTAAGCGTACTGCACAGTGGAGTTTTCCTTCTGTAGGCCATGTGTAACCAGATCACAGCATGGAACATTTCCTGCCCCCACTGGCTCTTTTGTCCCCTCTCCTTTTGATACTCCTCCTACAAGGTAACCATCCTTCTGATTTTTATCACCATAGATTTGTTTTTATCTGTGCTTGAATTTTATGCATCTGGACTCATTCAGTACTTAATCTTTTGTGTCTTGGCTTCTTTCTCTCCAGTGTCATGTCTGAGAGATTCATCCATGTCATTGCATGTTTTAGAAGTTTGTTCTGTTAGGGGTGCCTGGGTGGCATCTGACTCCTGACTTCTGCTCAGGTCATGATCTCAGGGATCGTGAGATCGGGCCCCGCTTCCGGCTTTGCGTTCAGCGGGGAGTTGGCTTGAGAGTCTCTCTCTAAAATAAATAAATAAATCTTTAAAAAAACAGTCTGTTCTGTTGAATGGTCATATGCTATTCCACAGCATGTGAGTATACCACAGGGTCTATTCACTCTTCTCTGGATGGTCTTTGGGGTTGTTTCCGCGGAGCGTGCTCATAATCACTGTGATACACTGTCACTCAAGTATGGGTGGGAATCCCTGAGTCTTCTTGTCTCTGGGGGATTTGCATTGTTAGCATGTGGGTTGAGTGATATCACAGGATTGATTAGTTTCTGATTGCTGCTATAACAAATTACCACAAACTTAGTGGCTTAAAGCAACACAGATTTATCACTTTGTAGTTCTGGAGGTCAGAAGCCTAAAATAGGTTGGCAAGGCTGTGGGCCTTCTGGAGACTCCAGGGGGAAAGGCCGTTTCCTTGTTTTCCAACTTCCAGAGGCCTCCTGAGTCACTCTCTGCTCTGTCATCACATTTGCTTCTCTGACTTGGACCCTTGCAATTACATTGGGCCTATCCAGGTAATTCAGGATAATCTCCCCATCACGAGCCTTAACTTAATCACATCTGCAAGGTCCTTTTTGCCATGTAAGGTAACATATTTATAGGTTCTGGGGATTAGGACATGGACATCTCTGGGGGCCATTATTCTGCCTATCACACTGGACTATCTACTGTGTAAGGAATCTTGATGTAATGGAAAGCGCTCTGGGGTAGGACCCAGAAAACCAGCGTTCCGGTCTGCCCCATATATTGACTCACTGTGGGGCTTTGGGCCCATCCTTGTCTTTCTGGGCTTTGGGTAGATATGAAATGAAGAGCTAGGCCGGATGCTCCTTCTCACAGGGGCCTTCCTCCCTCCACTTTCTCTGATTTCATACATAAGCTTTAGGCTTGTGTTCTCTCCAGCCGCTCTTTTTATCTGTGTGTGCCCATTTCTTCCCTCCTGCAGGGTAAAGGGAACAGGCCTTCCCAGAAGACCTGGAAGCTTGCAGCAGACCCCCCAGTGTCCACTCCCTTTCTCTTCTATCATTTGGCCTCTGGGCCTTTCATCCAGAATGACTTTGAAACCCTGCTATTGATTTTCCTGTCACCTCAGGTCATACCTTCCCATGCTCCATTTTCCTTTAAGTGGAGGTTTGAAAACCCAATTTGGCGGGGGAAAAAGATTGTCTGCGTGATTTCAGGGTCTGGGCTGAGAGAGTAGCTCTTCCAGGAGGCTGTGTGTGAAGTGCTTGGAAGAAAGTAATAAGAATGCCCTTATATATCCACTTCTGATAAGAGCTGGTCTGTTCTTTGGTTGGTAGTTGATGGCTGTTCCAGCCATGGACTCCCAGCCGTTACTGAAAAGAGAAAGTGGGAAACCAAGTAATTTTCTTTTTGGCCAAACAGGAAGCCTACTTTGTTGAAAGCAAACCAGCTAGCTGCCTGTTGGGGCTGCATATAACCTGCTAGCCAAGGAGTTGTTCTTTCCCAGCTGGTATCTTGTGGTTGATCACCTCCTCCATCTATTCTCTCATTGATGCAATCATTCTTTGGCACTTGCTTTTCCGACTGTGCATAGTAGTTTGTGCATGTGCTTAGAAGTCAGATGTTTATCCTGTCAATAAATGCCTACTTTATATTGGGCACTTGGCTAGACACTGGGGACAAAATGACAAACAAAACAGATATGGGGCCTGTCCTCAAGGAGCTTATACTGATGGAGGAGACAGATGGTAATCATATAACCCCACGAAGTATGGAACTACCATATGTTTTTATCATAATATGTCATTTATGCAATTTAAAAACACAAGCAAGCGAAACTCATTTTTTAAACATTATTTTTTTAGATTATTTGAGAGAGGGAGCGAGGGAGAGCAAAACTCATTTTTTATGTATGTTCATGAGCTCTGATATATGGATGCTCATTAATCTCACTCAGTTTTTAAGGTTTTGTTTATTTATTTTTAGAGAGAGAGAGCATGTGGAAGAGTTGGGGGGGAGGGGCAGAGGAAGAGGGAGAGAGAGTCTTAAGCAGCCTCCACGTTGAGCATGGAGCCTGATGCAGGGCTCGATCTTATGACCCTGAGATCATAACCTGAGCTGAAACCAAGAGCTGGACGCTTAGCTGACTGTGCCACCCAGGTGCCCCAATAAATAAAACTCATTTTACAAGGCTGTATGCATGCATACTTGAGGACCTGCATCAAATACACTACAGAGCAGGCCCATGACAAATGTTGGGGACAGGAAAGGGTGCAGGCAGCAGGGTTGAAGGACAAAGGGGAAAAAGTAAAAGTGACAAGAAATAGCAAGTAGAGGAGCCTTGTCTGGCCCAACAAGGGTGTGCTATGTATGAAAGAACAACTTACATCTGAGATCCCCTAAAAAATTAGAAGTCAACCCTAAAAGAGTCTGGTCAGACCCATAGCTCACTAGGCATCATGCAATCTGTCTCTCACAGTTGTGGGGGGGTGACGGGGGATTGATTAGCACTGGACGAGGTAAATGCCATGAACAAAAAGTTGGGGAAGCTCTGAGAGCTAATTACAAGAGGGCATGACCTAGTTTGGGAGTTCGGAGAGGCCATCTTGGAGGAAACCTTTGAGCCAAGAATTACCTAGGTGAAGGAGAGGGTGTGATGTAGACAGAGACATTTGCTCAGATAAAGCCTGAGGCAGGAGGAAGTTGGGTGAGTCTGCGGACCTTGGAGAAATGTGGAGGGTGAAGGGAGAGGGCAAAGAGAAGCAATCCATGGGGAGTTTTGAATTTACTAATGCTGCAATAAAAACTGTGAACAAGTTAACTTCCAGTGTTCCCATCCATCAGATGGGTATAGTAATACTTTCCTTGCAGACTGGCTTTGAGGATTCACCGAGATAAAGTATGCCAAGCGCTTAGCCCTGACCTTGGTCTATTGTAATCCCAGAATAAATGGCGGCAACTGTTTTTATGACCATGAGGTGCACCATTGCTGGGAGGTGGCAGGGAAAAGATGAATGAGATTTGGTCCCTGCCTTGGAGCAGCTTCTCGGACAGTTGAGGAGATGAGCAAGGCTAGTCTAACAGGTGTGTCATAGAGTTGTTCCGCTGACACTGATGGGCCATAAGCCCAGAGGCAGGAGCACTGACTCTGGCAGGGAGTCAGGGAAGGCTGCTTGGAGAGGGAGGCATCTCCATGCACACTCGATGTGAGGCACACATAATTCTAGTCAAGTGGGAAAGCAAGGACCAGCTCCGCTTCCCTGGGAGCATCTGGGATGCAGAGAGAGAAACAGCTGTGTTTCTCACCCTCCTGCCGAAAAGAAGGAACTTGAAGGTGTTGCTTCTCCTATTAATCCAGCTGCAAGTGTTTTTTTTAGACCAGCTGTCCTCCCCATCCTGAGACCCTGAGGAACAAGGCACAGGGCCTCTGAACAACATCATTAAAATACTTCCCAGGAAGAGACTCAAGCTGAGCTGGTGAGAAGCTCACAGAAGCATGGGCACCAAGGGTGTGAGCTCAGAATGTGGGGTAGGAATGGCTCCTGCCTAGCTCCGCACCAGCTTGTGGAACAGTCTGGGACAGGTCCCCGCACCTGTGGGCCTTGGCTTCCTCACCTCTAACATGAGATGATTGGCCTAGATGACCTCTCGATGACATTTTTACTTCTGAAAATGTGTGTTTCCAAAAGGAAACGATGTGAAATGGCCACATGACTCCCTTGCCAAGATTTTGGGGACAATTTCTATCAAGAGCAAAGGAGGAAATGGATGCAATCCCCAGGTCATTCTGACTCCCTCGCAAAACTGTTGTACTTGTCCCATCCACGCATTGTTAGCCCAAGTGAGTTTGGGAGCCTAAATATCTATCTGGCAGGCTAAGTTACATCTTTACCTCATTTTCCTAATCTAGCCCTAGCATTGATATTTCTAAGGAATATGGGACTACAGGAAAGTCACTTAACCTTTCCAAGTTTCTGTTTCCCTTCCTTCAAATGAAGGCATCTGATGGAATCATTTCTTTGGGTCCCTTCAGCAGTATTTCCCCTGCTCTTTTTATTTATGGCTTTGATCCCTGTGTAGGTTACCCATCTACAGCAACAAGTGAGATGTAGAAAAAGCTACCCAGGTGGACTACCATCCCCCTGAAACTCCATGTCGTGATTTGAATACGGTGATGTGTTTAATGTTGCCTTTTGTAGGCCAGCAGAATAGCGAAGTGCTTATAAGCAGGGGCTCTGAGGTAGGCAGCTTGGGATCAGATCTGGTCTCTGTCACTTACTAGTTGTGTGGCCTTGAGCAAGTGGCGGTCGAGTTAAAGCATGCATGATTCTGTTTAGGCAGAAAAACAAAAGGACTCAGTTTCCTTATCAGTAAGATGGGATTGAATATACTGCCTATTGCTTAGAGTTGTTATAAGGATAAAATATGTAGTGCTTTCCAAATTTCTGTCTACTGTAGGGTAAAACATAGTTTCTTTAATTAATAGGCAACTGACCCTTGGCCATAGGGTTAGGCAAACAGGGGGTGGTGGGAATTGAGGCCAAGTAAAGAGTGTGTATTTTCTCTAAATGGAGTTTACTCCCACTGATTGTAATGTTGTTGGTCTTAATGGTGTCAGATCACATTCTTTTTTTTTTAAGATTTTTATTTATTTATTTGAGAGAGAGAATGAGAGAGAGAGAGCACGGGGAGGGGGAGGGTCAGAGGGAGTAGCAGACTCCCCGCTGAGCAAGGAGCCCGATGTGGGACTCGATCCCGGGACTCCAGGATCATGACTTGAGCCGAAGGCAGTGGCTTAACCAACTGAGCCACCCAGGCGCTAGATCACATTCTTTTTCAAGAGAAAGCAGAAACCTGGATTTTTATATGAAATGGCTTGATCTTAAAATACTGGCTCACAATTATTTCACAGCATTGTGCACATAAGACATGGGTGTAGCACGTGGCCCACACTTTGCCAGTGCACAACCTCCATTAAGTGTTCAATGAGTGATAAGAAAGCAACCCCATTTCACAGATATGGAAACTGAGGCCAAGGCTCAGACAGGTGAAATGATGTCCCCATGTTGCATGGCTGCATTATATTGGAGCCAGGGCTTCTAATACAGGTTTTTTGACTCCTAGTTTGGCACCCTTTTGCCAAACCACTGGAATCCTTCTAGAACCTCATAGCCTTGATGTTAAGCTGCCTAGGGCTAACTGGAAGTCCTGTTGGGAAGCTCAGAGACTGGAGATCCTGTGTTCCTTGCTTCTCTCCCATATCCTTTCCTACAGTGCTTGCAGATAGCAGTGGCTTGAGATCATGCCCAGAACCTCAGCCACCGAACGTGCCTGCATGTAACATCTGCAGCCCAACAGTGGCTCAAGTTGGGAGACATTGGGGTGGGGTAGGTGGGGGTGATTTGGAGCTTCCAGGCACTAGAAGTGTCTCAGGGGCTCTCCTCACTCCAAGCCTTCCAGCTTACCCGCTTTTCCTGAGATCAGAGACACAAAGTGTCTTTTAGTTGCAAGGTGTCTTTAAAAAGTTTACAGATCAAAATAATCCTCAATGCAAAATAATTACAAGATATAATCTTTGTGGTTAAATACTTGAGCTTTAGGAAATTTTAAGCTAAAAATGGATGGTTTATTTTTACTAAAGATTAGCAAATGAAAATCTACCATAATTCCTATTAGAAAGATCTAAAGCATTTCTGCCTCTAATTGAGCTTTCAGATGCCCTCCCCCAACCTGCTTCCCCTGGGGCATCCTCCCTTTTCGGGAGGCTGATGGATGTACTATATTGCCTTCCAATAACTCCTACTTGGGTCCCAATTCTCAACCTTCATTTCCTTCTCTTTAAATTCTAGTGCAAACCAGCTCAGCCCTCCCATCGGCATCCTGGGCTCTTACAGACTCCGTGCCCGTCAGGAAGTCCGCTCTGCTTTTCCTAAGAACCTTGTTAGGGGTGACTGGGCTGTGTGTCGTTGGCAAATCGCTTCTGGAAACAAGTTTCCCACTTTGGCAGGAGATGGAGCAGAGACTATCCTGCTGAGGGACCAGCATGGCTTATCAGCCTTAGTCCCAACTCTGTTCTCTCTACTGGGGTTTTCATAATTTCTTTCCCTCAATTGCTTCCTCTCAAAGGTATTTGCATTTAAACAAGAGTTTGCTCCCCCGCTGATTATTTTCCCCCTCTTTGATTCCATTGCAAAGCAGCAGAGTTGCTGGCATGTTGGTGTCTGGATGGGCTCCATGGCAACAGCTGGGAGTTGAATGGTGTGAACTTCACCTCTTTCCCTTTGCAGATATGGTTGGCAGAGTAGGCACACTCAGGAGAAATTTCAAGGAAGTGAAAACGGAACTGTTTGTCACCTCTGGGTCTCCTGGGCCTGCTTTGAAAACCTCCGGTTAGATTGCAATGGGTAAGATTTCTCAGGGAGGAGGAACCCCCCTGGGTGATGTTTTCAAGTCAAGAGTGCATGCTACTATGTAGGGAGAATGGTGCAAGGAGCAGGAAGAACAAGGCTCCAGGTGTCTTTCCTGACACTGATCTGGGGCATGACCTTGAGCAGGCAGGTGATCTCTAGTTAACTTGGGTGCTTTGCACACTGCTGGGTGGGTGAGGAGCCTCTGAGGCTGAACTCCAGTTCCCTGTGCCCTGGGAGGCTTAGCTCACCTTACACTCTAGCAGAGGAGCTCATCATAATAAACACGCAAGCTTTGGTGTCAGGCAAATCTGGGTCCAAAACCCAGCTGCATCCCATACAAGGCTGTGACTTTCTACAGAATAGCTTAACTCTTTGAAGCTTCAGTTTCCCCATGGGATAAAATGAGGTTGTTAGTGGATGAGACTGCTGTTCTCAATTCTTCACAACCTCCTTCTTCCATGTGACCTTACACGTGTGTGCAGGAATGTGTTTTCTCACCCTATGGAGGTTGACTTGGCCATGTGACTTGCTTGGGCCAATGGAATGTTCTGTACTCCATGTGAGCAGAGGCCATAAATGTGCTTCTAAGGTTTGGTTTAGTTCTCACAAATATGATCCACCATGGGAAGAACATGTACTTTATAGTGTCTGGTCCAAAGAGAATGAGAACAGACTGGAAGCCAGTCATGAGCCTGGAGACAACTGGCTTAAAGCTGAGCATCTCCCAAACTGGTCTGCAGACCCATGAAATAGAGGACGAAATTCTTTGTATTATAAGCTACTGAATTTGGGGGAGAATTTGTTATGCAGCATTAATGTGGCCATAGCTGACTAATATAGAGAAGTCACAAGAGTGAGGATTAAATGATAATTATGTGTATGTTACCCGGATGATGGCGCCTCTGTGTGTCATTGCTTTGTTCAGTCTGCACCAGCCCCAGGGTAGGACTTTGACTTTATCAATTCTCTCTACCCTGGCTTCCCACCTCCACCCAAATCCATTTCCATGACCTCAAGAAACAACATACATTTTACTAACATCAGCTCATCACTATCTATCTGCCCCCAGACTCTGTGCTCTCTCTGAGACCCTCTTTATCACCTTTTATTTTCCGGACAGTTAGCTCTAGCCTGCCTCCCTCAGTGTTGTATCCTATGCCCATCACTTCATGTTGTCTTCAGGTACACCCAAGACTATCAGCAAGCAAGACTTCAGTTCTCAGGATCCATCCTCTTAGATGGTGGGGCAGACATCATCATTGCTCTGCCTGTAGCTCCTTGGCACTCATTGTTCCCAAACTGTCACCTCTTGTGCTTCCTCATGTGCATCTCTCTGCTTTAGCTGGAGCACACTTGGCATTGTCCTCCAGCAATCTTCCTGGTAGACTCTTCTTGCTGGTTCTTGGAACACCTGCACTCGTAGATACCTGTTTTACTTGTAGCCCCTGGTCTGGCTTTAACAGTGATAATAACCCATAACTTCTAAAGACAGAAGAGCATCTAAAGAGCATTTTAGGGTTTGCAAAATGATTTAATATTCATCCAATCACTGGTCATTCATTGAGCCATTATTTTTTTAAGTGCTTACTATATGTCAGGCATTAGGCCAGATGCTGGGAAAATAGCAGGGATCAAGACTGGTGAATCCCGTGTCCTCATGGGACTTACGTTCTAGAGCAAGAGAACCACACAACTTAACGTTGAATTTAATTAATTACTACTCTAAACAAATATTTTACAAACAAATAATTAAACAAGAGCTTAATTAGACCGTGATGAATGATACATAGAAAATGTAGGAGGGAGGGATTGGGGGTGCTTTCTATATAGATGATGAGGGCCAGTGACTGCAGAGAGAATAGGCACCCAGGAGTTCAGGTGCTTAGCAAGAGTATGGTGATGATATGGTTCATCATGGAATCTTAAAATAACCTTGCCAGGTACCTATTGTTATTCCCCTCATCCCTCCAATTCTTTTTCCAATGAGGATATTGTGGCTCAGAAATCAGATAACTTGTCCTATGTTACAGAGGAAGGAACTGGAACTTGAAACTAATCATTTGGAAGTTACTCAGACCTCACTGAGTAGTGGAAGACCTCAAATGAGGAAGTTAGGAATCCAGATGGTCACCCCATCCCACCACAACCCCCAAATCCCATGTTGGGGATATGATTAAGCCAAGTGCCACTGATGACCCCCTACCCACCTGCTCAGTGTTACCAGCCAATACACCCAGCAGGAGAAAGGCAACCCTCACCAGTCTTTCCCCAACAGAGCCAGCTGGGTGCCCAGAACAACGGACGCTGCCTGGCCCATAGTGGCAGACTAGGATGCTCAAGGTCATGCCCCAGATCAGTGCCAGGAAAGACACCTGGAGCCTTGTTCTTCCTGCTCCTTGCACCATTCTCCCTACATAGTAGCATGCACTCTTGACTTGAAAACATCACCCAGGGGGGTTCCTCCTCCCTGAGAAATCTTACCCATTGCAATCTAAATCTTACCCATTGCAATCCAAACCTGGCAGCCTTTGGATGACACAGTGATTGAGGGAAGTGCCATTGCTAACTCAGTCACACCTCCCTGCTGCATGTGGCAGCCCAGTACCACTGCATGAACACTTTGACTTCCAGACACATTAACATCCATGTGCTGGGGCTGGGCTGGCTGGTTCCTGCATGTAGACTGATTCCTCATAGGCATGCCTTCCCGCTCCTTGGGTTCTGAGCTCGGGATTCCACAGATACAACTCTTCTGAATTTGTCACTATGTGAAGCTAGCCAACGGTGCCAACTGTCCAAAGTTTCCCTTTATGAAGAAACAGAGGCACAGACCAGGCAATGGCTTGTTTATAGTCATGGCAATTATGAGCTCTGGCTAGAACCTAGGGATCCTTCTACGTCTTGGCCTTCAACCAAGTGTTGAATATCTGCTATGTGCCAGGCATTGGGCTAGTTGCTGATAAGCTCACTTCTACTGAGGAAGAGAGAAACACGATCAGTTATGAACATTATATGTGATAGGAATATGTGTGGGTCATCTCCGGGGGGAACCCCAAAGTAGGGAATCAACACTTCTTCATTGATGAAGAGGGCAGGCAGGACATGTGGGGTCTTGACGGTCTAATACAAAGAGGCAATGTTTGAGCTTTCTCCTGCTCTTTCCAGTAAGATTTATTCCAGTTTTCCATGTGTCAAAACTCAATAAAATATTTAAAATAAAAAATATTCACTTATTTACTTTCTGGTTCCGTTTTGTTTAAGTTTGAGCGTTCAATCATGAAGGAAGGAAGCATTATCATTAAGTTCAGTGAGTTTTAGCAGGCCTTTAAACCTCTTCCTCAATTCTTCTTAGGATGCTCAGGAAGACTGAATGAGTTAAAATACATAAAATGCTTAGAATAGGGCCCTGCCTTCTGCTGTAATTCTTGCTTTCCATCCCAGAGGATGCCATTAGATGGAAAGTGGGTATGAATGAGAGACTGTAGCAGTTCAGACACCTGCAATTTCCAAATCCTGCCTCTGGGAGCTGCAGGAGCCCTATCCAGCCTCAGGGAGCTGGGGTCTGTGGATGAAGCCTATACCACGGTTAATGGGCAGAGCTGCTGAGAGGGTCGCTGTGGGATATCCTCTGGGTGTATGAGCACGATGCTTATTGTTTCTCAAAAGACAACTATGTGGCCTGAGGGTTTGTCATAGTTTGCCACAGGCCAATACTTGTCTTGTTTGCTAAAACATACATACAAATAAGCCCCCCAAAAGTCCACATTGCCAAGCATTGCTATTGGGAGGCAGGACACATGTTTCAGTAAATCAGGGGATTGTAAGGATCCATCACAGTCATTTTCAAAGCCTGCTGAGCTGTGGCTGGGTTTGGAGAGGTTCTGCACAGAAATGTCACCCCTAAGTGGGTCTCAGATCTTTGGTGTTTGCTGGCATCACATGGGAGGGGCTGGCAAAGACCAGGGCAGGTCAGCTCTGAGAGGAAGCTTGGAATTCAGAGAGGTGGATGGAAGCTTAGAGCCTAGATATCACTCTCAGGGTGGCTCTGGCTCATTAAAGACCCACCAAGAAACATCTAGGGGTGGGAGGTCTGACAGCCAGCTGGTCCCAGGTATTGGAAGTGGCCACTACAAGCTAATGAGAAAAACAAGTAGCATTTGTTTGATGCTCAGGATACAGAATATCTCCAAGTTCTCACAGCCTGGAGGAGGCAGGAGGAAGCTCAGTATCTGGGATAGGCCAAGGCAAAAATGAGTTCAAAACTCAGTTTTGGTGCCCATTGGAGCCCAGTAGACTCTGTAGCTGCTCTGTCTCTGTGCCTTCAAGGACGTCATTGTCCCTCTTTCTTCTCAAGATGTCCTTTAGAGAAGTCCACGTGCCTACAGCTACACTTCAAAATCCTGCTTGGGACTTGCTAATTGATGCATGTCACTGTTCAAAAGTCTTCAGTAACTCCCCAGTGCATACAGAAGTCCAAATCCTAAGCTCAGCACCCACAGGTGCTAACCTAAGATGGCCCCCGTGTCCCACTACTTCCTTTACCCCTTTATTAACCACAGCATACGTACTCAGCACAAATAAAACTGTATTTACTATCTTGGAGCCTTTTCCAACAGTGTTTCTTCTGCCTGAATCCTTCCCTGCTCTTTCCTTGTCCTAACCTTGTCATTCACCTGACAAAATTGTATTTGACCGCTGCGTTTACTACGTACTAGATGCTGTTCTAGTGTTGTTTGGAATGGCCTGATAGTGGCAGATTGCAAGAAAGCCCACAGATTCTTACCTTCTTTCAATCCATGTCCCCTTGCTGCATAACTTTGAGTATCCTCCCATTGTGACGCTGGCCTCAGTCATGTGATCTGTTTGGGCCCGTGGGATGTTAGCAAATGCAAACAGAGGCCTAAAAAGTGCTTGAACTCTTTTTGTTTCTCTTGGAGATCTTCTGCCACCCTGCAAATGAGCCTAGGTTAGACTCCTCGAGGCTGAGAAACCTTGAGAAACAGGGACGATGGCTCAGCTGAGGCCAATCAGCCCCAGTGGACCCTGCATCTATTCACAGATGCATGAACAAACCCAAATTGCCAACCACAGAGTCTGGTGTTAGGTAAATAGTGGTTGTTGTAAGTTACACTTTCTGGATGGATTCTTAGGCACAATGATACCTAATGTAGCCATCAGTTGTTCTTGTCAAATGAGTATCTCCTAGCCCTTCTGTTGGTAAGAGCAACCTGATTTTACATTGGTAAATGACACCCTCCTCCATGTTCGGTCTATGCTATGTATTTCTGGTGAAACGAATCTACCTGCTCTTCTGACTCCAGGGATGGTTGGTATATTTCTGGCCACACAGATGCGCACATGGCTCATATGGTCCAATAAGACTCAGATCTGGGATTCTTGTTGGAATTCTTAGAACAGTAATTCCCTTTTCCCAGCAGGGGAGCTAAGTTAGAGAATGTCATACCCAAGTGCTCACGCAGAAGCTCATACAGCTCACACAGAAGAGGAAACAGAGACAGAGAGTGAGTCTTGCAGGTATCACTTGTGCCCCTGGATCAGCCTGGGCCTCTAGTTCTATCTCTCCCTGGGTTTTTCAGTTACATAAGACAAAAAAAATCCTCTGTTTCTGTTTAAGCTGGCATGAATGGGATCTCTGTCATTTACATCAAAAGTCTCTGACCTATATAGTACTCAAATGCTACCTTCTCAAGGAAACTTTACCTTATCTCCCAGCAAGAATGGAGTTTCCTATAGGCTTTTGCAAAGTGTCAAGAACACTAATTTCATTTTTTTTTTTTAAAGAACATTGACTTCACATCAGGGAGCCCTGTCTTCAAATCCTGGGTTTGCTTATTTGCTAGCTGTAGGTATGAGGCAAGACACTTAATATTTCCAAGTCTGGATCAAATGGCTACTTTAATACTACACACCTCACAGGACTGTTGTGAAGAGTGAATGAAACCGTCTATACAAATCAGTTGGTGCATGTTTAACAATTGCCATTATTTTTAAACAAAGATGTTTTATTATTCTGTACTCTCGTGATGAGAAGAAGAATGGCTTAACTAGCCTTTTATACCTTATTTATTGTGTCTTATTTTTCTTTCTTTCCTCATTCCATTGTATAGGTTTTAAACATAGTAGACACACACACACACACACACACACACACACACACATATATATAGGTTCTTACATATATATAGGCAAGATGATAAGGAATCTGTCCTTTCATCCAGACAACCTGTGATTTTCTTCCTGGTCATCCAATCAGTCCAAGGTAGGAAAATGGCTGATTTTGAGAAGGTGTCAGGTTAGAGTCTCAATTACCTAGCATGATTTTCTGGTCTTGTCCTTTGGAACCCCGTGGGAATGTGAAATATTATCTTTGCTAGTAGTGTAGTTTGGTTCCAGAGCAGCAGTCTGACAAAGTACATGGTGTGTGCCAGGTACTATGCTAAGTGATTTACATATATGATAGTGGGAAGAATGTGGCCACTTTTCAGCAGTGTGATTATAACGGACATTGATTTTTGTTGCCTACCTGTATCCTTTCCTCCCTCTCTTGATGCTGCAAGTCAAATTTTATTAAGGAATCACCCCTGCTCTGTGATATTGGAGGGGAAGGATCTCCTCGAGCTCCATCTATCTGCAGGCCCTTGAATCAGGCCTGGCCAACTAGGGTGCTCCATCACCCTGACTACAATGCTTGATTTGGAAATAGCATGTGACCCATGCCAGGTCAATGGGTGTCAGTTCTGGGACTTTTGCTGGAACTCTTAAGGAAGAGAAGCTCTCTCTGTATTGGAGTGGCTAGGCTAGGAGGATGAGGCTGGGAGGAGTTTGTGACCTCCATCTTGCAAACAAGAAGAAAAGCCTGTCTAGGGGTGATGATAATACAGAGGAAAGCAAAGGCGAGAGATAGATGTTTTTAAGCCTTTCTATCTAGCTGAACTGGAAGACCAACTTACGCCTGGACTTTTTAGTCACTTGAGCCAGTATTTTCCCTTTTTACTTTAAGCCAGTCAGAATTGTGTTTCTGTCACTGAAAGTGTCCGAAACAACCTCTCTCAGCTTCAGGTTCATCTTCTGCTACATGGGGTTTAATAATACCTCTCCCACACATATAAAGTGTCTAGCCCTGTGCTGACACATCCTGGGAGCTCCACAACTGGTAATAATCCTTCTTCCTCTGAACTCTGGGAGTGAGGGTGGCCATCCCCCTCTCTTTTAAGGCAGCAGCTCCTCCTCTGTTGGCCAGCTGGCTGGAAATTGCCCAGAAGGTCAAAGAGGGGCCAGCAGTCTTTTTTCCCTTGATGCAAATAGCATCATTTTATCCGGGTGGATGGAGGAGCTCAGTGGAATGTATAGTTTCCCTGGGCTCTGGTTTCTGATTGCCACCCGGGATGTACCCAGCAGGCAGCCTGCTGTATTCTATGCACCACAGCCAGATGATAAACCTTGATTTTTGCTCTTCTCTGCTTCTTGGGAATAATGGGTCCATAATGAATTACATCCCCAAGAATAGCTGTAATTGTAACAATGCCACAGAGAGGGAGCTGGCAAATCAGCCAGTCCTGTGAAATGTGCCTACTTTGTTCCAGTCACTCTCTTTGGAATGGGTACCAACTTTGTTTTTTCCATTCTCAAACTTTTAATAAGTAGTGGGCTTTCTGTGGGAAGTAGAGAATGAAAGCCATACATCTGGGAGGTTTTATTCTTGGTTTGCTTGCTTTATTCCCTTGTCGGTACAATTTTCCTTGGGATTTGGTCTCAGGGAAGGAAGATTTCTGAACCCCTTCTTCCCAAATACCTTAGCTGTCACCTAGCATTATGTCAAGGAATGAATACCTCCACAATAGTTGACGATGAGGAATCATTTGTATGCTGCCCAAGGTACTGATAAATGATATTCTTATGGAAATCTCAGGGGAGACATCTTGGCCCAGCTCAAAGACTGCATTGTGCACAGAGAGATGGGTGGTTGAGGCTGGGGAGGGGTGCTGCAAAGGTTGGCAAAAGGGGAGGTCCTTGGCCACCCCGAGTCATTTCCTGTCAGCATATCTTCTTGGAAGTCCATTGCCGTCTTGGTTGTCTTTGAGACCCTGGGAGCTACACAGAACCATATGATGAGCAGTCAAGACTCAGGATGGTAAATATGGCTCCCTAATATCCAACTGACATTGTAGGTAAACATAAGAAGAATCAGTATTAATTATATTTACTAGCTACAATATTCCATACTTGTTATGTGCCGGGCACAGTACAAAGTACTCGGTATCCATTTTCTAATTCTTTTTAAAAAAAGGTTTTTATTTTTAAGTAACCTTTACACCCAATGTGGGGCTCTAACTCACAACCCCAACATCAAGAGTCACATGTTCCTCTGACTGAGCCAGCCAGGTGCCACCATGTTTTCATTTAATCCTTACAACAACACAGTAAGCTAGGTACTATTATTGTCCCTATGTTTTAGTCAAGAAAACTCGAGTTTAAAAGAAAGATGGCTTGACCCAGAGCAAGGGCTGAGGTTTGGCCCCAGAACCCATCCTTTTAACCACCATGTTATGCCTGATGAACATGCTCGAGACTGGGTTCTATAAGACCCAGTAAAGGCAGCCTCCAGATCACTAGGTGACTTAGAGCAAGCCACTCCTCTTCTTGAATTCTCCATCTGAGTTAGTGGGTTAGCTCTAAGGTTTCCAATTAACCAAGTAGCCCTGGCTGAGTGGTAAAATCCTTATTTTAAAATCCCTGTCACTGGAAGTAAGCTTCAGTCAGAGCTAGGGAAACACATGACAGCGAAGTCGCAAGAGGCAATTCACTCACTGAAGGGCAATAGGTCCACATGAGCTTTACAGTTCTTTTTTCTATAAGAGCCTGCTGTCTATATGTTTTTTCACCTAATTTCAAATCCAAAGGGCCAATATTTGTGCTTTCTGGGGCTTGGTCTTGCTGATTGCAAGGCAACTCTAGCTGCCTGCTGAAATTTGCTATGAGGTGACTCAGCAGGAGGTGGGGAGGAGGCACCCATCTGCTCAGTCTTCCTCCTGAAGACCTTGCTTGGCTGAGCACAGGGACATTAGGTGGGAGGGCCCCAAGATAATTGCTAAAATATATATGTTGCTGATGCGCCCTTTGTTTTCTGCAGGCACCACATTTCCCCACCCTTGGCAGGGTTCTGACTTCATCGAATGCTGAATGCCCATCAGGGAAACTTGTCACTTTCTTATTTGTGGGAAATGTCTGACACAGAAGGGCAGGTACCACTTAAAACGTCAAGGCAGCAGTGCGACTGGCAGGTAAATTTCTGTGTTAAAATCTACTTTCTGCTTGGGAGCAGGGAAATGATGTAAGATCCTGACTGCAGTTGGACATGAAGACAACCCTCAGTCAGAGAGGCAGAGGTAAACAATCTCAATAGTCCCCCAGTTCTTTGACCAGTTTAAGATTCCAGTGCTGACTCCCTCACACTCACAGTTCCATTTTTCTAACAGGGCACCCAGTTCCCTCCCAAGGCTCCTCTCTACTCCCCATTGATCCACTCCACCTCCATCGTTACCTGTCCTCCCTCTCTGCCGTGTCCTAGTGGAACAATGTCCTGACTTACCTTCCTGCCTATAACTTCTCTGTATGACAATCTGTTCTGCACGTAGCTGCTACCTGAAGACTACTGAAGGGGAATTTTGAGCAGTAGCTTCCCAGCATCTAATGTTTCAATGGTTTAAGTATTTCTAGAAAACAATTAAACAACATCCCAACCCCCTGAACCCCCAAGCTTAACACTTATTGGATGCTTGCTACACGATGCCAGGAACAACACTAGGCACTTTAGGCATTAACGTGTTCTTCACAACAGCCCTCCGAGGTGGGTATTAATAGCCTCATGTTACAGCTGAGTAAACTGAGGCTGAGAAATGTACTAACCTGCCTAAGAGCTCTCGCTTTTTAAGTGCCTGACCCAGATTTAAACCAAAGTGGTCTGCATTTTTTTCTCTCTTTTATTATTACTATGAATACATTTTATTTTTTTATTTTTTATTTTTTTAAAGATTTTATTTATTCGTCAGAGAAAGAGAGAGAGAGAGAGCACAAGCAGGGGGAGCGGCAGGCAGAGGGAAAAGCAGGCTCCCCACTGAGCAAGGAGCCTGATGAAAGACTTGATCCCAGAACCCTGGGATCATGACCTAAGCTGAAGGCAGACGCTTAACCAACTGAGCCACCCAAGCGCCCCTAAACTTTGTTTTTTAGAGTTATCTTAGGTTTATAGGAAAACGGAGTGAAAAGTACAGAGTTCCCATATATCCCCTTGTCTGCACCCCTCCCCCAGCAAGTTTCTCCTATTATTAACCTCCTGTATTAGTGTGGTACATTTAACGAGCCAATATTGATACAATGTTATTAACTACAGTCCATTGTTTTCATTAGGGTCCACTCTTGGTATTGTATGTTCTGTGGGTTTTCACAAATGTGTAATGACATGTTTCCGCCCTTACAGTATCAGCAGTATCAAACAGGATAGTTTCACTGCCTGAAAAATCCTGTGCTCCACCCATTCCTCCCTCCCCCAACTCTTGGCAACCACTGATCTTTTTTACTGTCTCCAAACCTAGACCCAACTTTACTGTCTCCAAACCTAGACCCTCAGTAGTTTCTAGCTTCTTCCACTCCCTGGAAGAATAATGCAGGGCAGGATTCAACAAAGCCAGACCAGCTAGCACCACCATTGGTAGGAAGAGGCTTCTCCCACTGACTCAGCCTGGTTTATATTGGGCTTGTGAGTGCCTAAAAACTCTTCATCTGTTTGCCTGGATCCATAGACTTGGCAGGTGGCTGGGTGTGGAGAGGTGGGAGTGAGAAGCATTTTCAACAGTCAGAGAATTCAGCATAGGAAGCAGGTGATGGGCTGAGGCAGCAAAGGGCTGTAATAAGGTAGCCCATGCTTATTGCCCCTGCCTGTGGCAAACCAACCTGTAGCGTGCTTTTCTGAAGAGTGTCCCCACCTCAACCAAATATGTAGTGCAGCATTTCTGAAACTTTAATATGCATATGGGTTTCCTGGGCATCTTGTTAAAGTGCAGATTCTAATTCAGTAGGTCTGGAGTGAGGTCTGATATTCTGCATTTCTAACAAGCTCCCAGGTGATGCTGAGAGTGGCAAGGATGTAGGAAACAGGAAATGAATTTATCTTGGGTGCTTTGCCTGTTTTATCATTGGGATTGCTGCCTAATTTCCTTAAAACCTCTGATTGTTTTTTATGCTTCAAAGAAATACTTGCACCTGGCTGAGTTCAATTCTAAATTCTACCACTAAATAGGGATATTTTCAACCTGTAATGTGCTCAGATGAAGGCACCTGGGATGGAAAATGAGACCAATTATTCAATAACCAATTTTGTCTTTCAATAAATATCTGCTGAGCTCCTACAGTGTGCTAGACGCTCTTCTCTTGGGACTCCCAGTCTAGCAGCTGAAAGGACCCAAACTAAGCAAACAATGAAAATAATTTTAAGTTGCAGTAAGTGCATGGAAGGATACTCACAAAGGGTTAAGCTGGAGACTAATGAGGGGGAAGGAAGCATTTTAGAATAAGTGGTTGTGTTATTTTCCTACTGCTGCTGTAATAAATCAGTACAAACTTAATGGCTGAAAACAACACAAATGTTTCTCTTACAGTCGTGGAGGTCAAGAAACTCAAAATCAGTCTCACTGAGCTAAGGTCAAGGTGTCTTAGGGCAGCTTTCCTTCTGGAGGTTCTAGAGGACAATCTGTTTCCTTACCTTTGCCAGCTTCTAGAGGTTACCCACATTCCTTTGGCTCATGACCCCTTCCTTGAATCATGCCAATCTCTGTTGTCACATCTCCTCTCTGACTCTGGCCCTCCCACCTCCCTATTATAGGGACCACGGTGATTACATCAGGCCCACCAGGATGATCTCTCCATCTCCAGATCCTTAATCACACCTGCAAAGTCCCTTTGCCATGTGAGGTACCATATTCATAGGCTTCAGGGATTGGGATGTGGACATCATTCGGTAGGTGGGGAGTGTGAATATTATTCTTCTTACCCCAGAGGTCAAGAAGGCCTGTCTGAGCAAGTAATATCTAAGCTAAAGACTGAGCACAAGCCAGACATAAGAGAGGAGAAGAATTGGCTTTCCCAGTAGGGGAAGCAGCAAGGGCAAAGAGCTTGAGAGGGAGAGAGTGTATTACACCCCAGCCCTGGAGGCAACCCCAGTGTGGTGGAGCACAGGGGGCAGACAAGATGGGGTGCAGCAGACGGAGGGACAGGCATGTGGGCCCTGTGGGCTGTGGTGATGACTTTGGAGTTTACCTCACGTGTTATTAGCAGCCATTGGAAAGCTGAATGGGTTCCTGACATGATCTGATCTGTGTCTGAAGGAGCATCTGCTACTCAGCTCGAGCTTATATTTGCTGTGTGGAAATTGCACAAGGCCCAGCGTGGGTGGCCAGGTTTTCTGACTTCTCAGGGAAAAACGGAAGTTGGGTTATTCTAAATGTCAAACTTCCGATTTTAAATTACTGACAACATATTGGAAAATTTATTTATTTATTTTTAAAGATTTTATTTATTTATTTGACAGAGAGAGACACAGCGAGAGAGGGAACACAAGCAGGGGGAGTGGGAGAGGGAGAAGCAGGCTTCCTGCTGAGCAGGGAGCCCGATGCGGGGCTCGATCCCAGGACCCTGGGATCGTGACCTGAGGCGAAGGCAGACGCTTAACAACTGAGCCACCCAGGCGCCCCCATATTGGAAAATTTAAAAGCACACAGGCAAGTGAGGTTTGGCCAGGAGCTACCAGGCCAGCATCTCTGAAGCACCCACTTGCTGCATGACCTGGAGTGAATGATGGAAACTTCTGGGCCTCAAGTTCCTCGTCTGTATGGCAGAGAATGATCGTGTGTATTGCAGAGGGTTGTTGGGAGGATTCGGTGTGTTAATGAGAGAATCCAGAGAAAATACTTAACACAGTGCCTAAAAGCATTCAGTATGCACATATCCATGTATATATGTTTTTTTTTTTTTTTAATTTGAGGGGATTAGATGAAGGCTTGAAATAGATGACCTTTAAAATTGCTTTTGGCTCTGAAATTCTAAGACGATAAAAGATTCCTCATTAATCAGACCATATATTTAATAGCAGGAGACCTGAGTTGTCTTTCCTCTCTTGGATTTAATTTCCTTACCCAGTACGCATCACACAGAATGCACGTTTGGTAAGATGACAACCGGCTTCAAGACAACTATGCTGGATGGCCGAAAATATTGTGGTAAGGAATGAGGCTCCCTGTTGCTGACTATGCACAACATCAAGGAGTTAGAGCCCTAGTTGGAACTAGATTTACACCTCTGGAGCTCCTGAAAATTCTGCACTGTAGTTCCTTCCTTCTACCCAGGGGAGTAAAATCTGGGGAGGAGATGGGTATGTACAGTTCTTTGCCTCTCGGTAGGTAAGCCTGAAGATTAAATACTTTTGCTCCGGAGGGTCTCCTCCCAGGGCCATGCTAGGTACTTCCCCACCCCCAGGACCCTACTCAGAAAAACACAGAGTAGAGTCAGGGCAAGCCTGATCCCAGGCAAAGCTCCAGGGACACACAGTTGTCACCAGGATCTGCAGGATGTGGTGGGTTTGAGTTTTATCAACAAGAGCGATGCTTGCAAATGACAATGACAAATAAGTTGCATGGCTTCTTGGAATATCATCCAAGGACACTCGGCATTCATACATGCTCATGTGCACATAGAACTTTGATTTCTTTATTAAGCTTCAGAAGCAGCTTGGAGCTAGGAAGATAAAAAGCCATCTCTGCTCACCAACATCTCTCTCTAACTGAACATTCCCAACAGGAGACTGAGGTGACGGTGGGCTGGGAGGTCCCCAGTTCTCTGGATTGCAACTTTCAGTATCTGAGGTGGGGGTGGGGGGTGGGTAAAAGGCTCCAACTGTGCTACTTTCTGGGAATGTGTGAGGAAGGGCCCAGCAGGGGCGCCTGGGTGGCTCAGTCTTTAAGCGTCTGCCTTCGGCTCAGGTCATGATCCCAGGGTTCTGGGATCGAGCCTCACATCAGGCTCCCTGCTTGGTGGGAGGCCTGCTTCTCCCTCTCCCCCTGTTCATGCTCTCTCTCTCTGTCAAATAAATACATAAGATCTTAAAAAAAAAAAAAAAAAAAAGAACGGCCCAGCACTGTACAAACAGAAGGCATGGAGTCTGATGCTCCTCATGCCCTGGGCTTCTTCTTTTGCCTCGGCCTGGTGCTCAAGGCTCTCCTGTGGTTTCTCTGTTAGCAAGCCACCAGACTGACTCAGGCTAACGCACGCCCAAGGGGGCCCTAGTGCAAGGCTGTGAGACTCACAGAAGCAAAGGAAAGGCTGAGGCCTTGCACAGGGCCAGCAGAAGGAGCTCCAGGATCCAGGGCAGAGATGGGCTCACTCCTCGGGGACTCCATCTGGTGAGTTGGTGCCATGGTCTTCAGTCTCTGTGTCTTTCTGCTCAGGATTTTAAACCCTGAAAGATTCTGATGGTGTGGATTAGCTATCTCCTGGCTAGTGTGTGGTCCACCAGACTGCATGCTATGGGGAAGCAGATTTTCCCAAAGAAATATTGATGTACTGCTACCCACCCCAACCCCAAAGAAAGGAAGAAGGGCAGACAGGCAGAAACCACAGTTGTCTACCGCAAAAGCCCTGCATGAAGACCTGCATGATGAAGTTCCAGCCGCCTCTGCTGGCCCATCTCTCATGACTCCCAACACAAACTATCCCTTCTGTTTCACTGTATTCTCCATTTCTTCCACTTTATGCCCTGCTCACTCTGGGATGCTCTTCCTGCCTGTTTCTGCATGTTCCCATGCCCACGTCATGGGACGTGGGCCTCTTCCTGGTCTCTGCCTGTCATGCATCAGGGTTTGGGTTGAATTATATGTGGGTTAGGGAATAGGCTTCACTGGGGAAAGGGAAAACTCATGAAGCTGCGGCTTCCACACCCCACAGAGGGAAGCCTGCCAGCCTCACAGTGAAGGTCTGACTCCCAGCGGGGACCACCTTGCCCCTGCATTTCTCCTATTTATGAGGCAACAGTGAAAAAACAACCCCAGGAGAGGGACACACAGGCCACTTGGTGCCGTTAGTCCAAATTTAGGGTGCCCACTGCTTATAGCTGCCCCAAACTTGAACTTGTGGGCCATAGAAAGTTAGAGTCCTCCCGGGGCGCCTGGGTGGCTCAGTTAGTTAAGCAGCTGCCTTTGGCTCAGGTCATGATCCCAGGGTCCTGGGATGGAGCCCCATGTCAGGCTCCCTGCTTAGCAGGGACCCTACTTCTCCCTCTCCCTCTGCAGCTCCCCCTGCTTGTGCCCTCTTCCTCTCTCTCTCATAAATAAATAAATAAATAAAATCTTTAAAGAAAAAAGAAAAAAGAAAGTAAGTCAGAGTTCCCCCCCGCCCCCCCCCCCCCCCGGATGAAGGAAGCCATCAGTCCTGTGGAAAGGTGAGTTTAGGTACAGTCCCTCTGCCTGGCTGAACTGAGAGGGATCCTGCTTCTAGCTAGCTTCTTACCAGGCAGCCCACACACCCAACTCCAGTGCCGCTCCTTTTACAGTTCTTTCACTGATCCACACTCTTAAGCCCCAAACCCCACAAACTAGTATATCTATCGTTGCTCTGAACTCTCTGATGGGGCTGCTTTGAGAACGTGTCCTCTTTCTCCTGTTTCTATCTCTACACATCTCTGCTCAGGTGGAGACCCTTGATTTCAGAGGCCCACATTCCTGCCTCCTCTACTAGACCAGCCTGTCTTCCAGAGTATCTTCTCTATGTTTCATATCTTTGCATTCCTGTCACTATTTGGAAGCTTGGCCCAAATAGGCCCTTCATACAACATAGGATCGACAAAAGAACAAATTGCAGATTCAGCGGCAAGATGGAAATCTACTTAGAGGTGAAATGAGGACAGATGATGAAAGTAGATCCCTAGAAAGCAAAGGAGATTGCCTGGAAGCCACACTACCAGGAAGGAACTAATGGGGAGAAGCCTTTTGTGATATGGGAGTGGAGGTGGTAGAGATTGTGTTAAAAACATTGATTCCTTCAACAAATACTCTTGAGCATCTACTACACATCAGGCCCCGAGCAAAGCCATGGTACTCACCAGTGAATAAGGCGTTTAGGCCCCCCTGCCTGCAACCCCCCCCCATAGAGGGAACTGGATATTCTTTAACTTCCTCTAAACCCTGGGAGTGAATTTCCTTTGCTTCACTAAATCCTTAATATTTCAAGATAAATTAGGCCTTCCAGATTTACTGGTGCATGACATTGAATCAGAGGGAAAACTGTACCCAAACATCCCTGTCTTTATAAAGGATTAAAAAAAAAAAAAAAAAAGAAATCCCCACCTGTTCTCATGGTCACGTGGAAGTTGAGTCAAGATTTACCCGGCTCAAGCCCGTTATTATGCCACAGACACAACAGGGGATGGCATTGTTTTGACAAACTTAAAAGGCTTCAAAACCCAAATGGCGTAAGTGTATCACGCTGTCTCTGTGAGCTGTCACTCAGAAATTTCTCCAACTATTGATTGAGCAAGAGTGAGGACAGATCAATGGTGGAGTAGCAAGAGGTCTGGCTTTTAAGTTCATGCTTGTCTCACTCGCTAGCTCGGGCCTTGGAAAGGGATCGGGGGGAAGGCATTGGTTTTTTTCTGAAAACCTGGACTTAATCACAAGAAATAAACCTTAGAGACTGCGAAACCCAGGGCCCTCATTCTACAGGTATTATGGATGAGGAATCATATTAATAACTTGCCTAATCATGTCACAGGTTCTGTTCCGCACTCATCTCTACCTTATTCACCCACTGGGATTAAGGAGCCCCAAAGGAGGGGAAGCTCCTTTCCTACCAGGTCACTGACATACAGTGTTACATATATGTCAGAACATATATGTTCTGAGAACAAAACTCAGGGTTACATATATGTCAGAACAACTCAGTCCGTTTAGGAATATTCCTTCCTGTTTGACAAATGCATGTCCAGGTCACAGCTGTTTGAATGAGACCAAGAACTACAGTTGATTTAAAAACCTAGACTTATTCCTCATGTCTCAGGCCCAGGACCTACTCCTTCGGAATAGGTTTCTCTGTCCCACTCAGCCAGAATTTGGCACTTCCCGCCTCCTATACCAACCCCATGCCTACTTCTGGAAAAGCCCCCCATGCCTACTTCTGAAGCAATCGTAGTTATTTGGAAGCACTGTGTATTGTGTGTTAGCCCATCTCTTTGAGAACAAAGAGACCATCTTATTCTTTTCTGTATCCTCAGCACCTAGGAAGCATTTAGCAAATACCTCCTGAGCTAAGGAACGAACACCAATGATTACAGGTACTCCATATTTGAGCAGAAGGAGATGGAAGTATCAGGGTTCAGGTGGGGGAGTTCTGGGAACCAGAAGGAAAGAGGGTCCTAGAAAAGATCACATGAAAGTGGAGCAGACTAGAAGAGGGAGGGGTGGAAGATAACGCTGCAGGAAGGAGTCACAAACTTAGAAGGAGCTCAGGGGCTCTGAGTACAATTCCAGGAAAACATTGATCAGCCCCTGCCATTCCCTGGACCCTATTGCTGCTAGTGCATTCCTGTTATCGCTTCTCTCTGAAGTGCTAATTAGAAGATTAGCCATCATTCAGAGCTCTTTAGCCACTCTTTCTCTTCCACAGCCCCAAATCTGAAGGGGAGGACTTCAGGGGAACTAATTTTCTGTACTGATGCCCAAAAGCCAGAATACTACAACAAGAGCTGGATGAAACCAGATTTGGCTCCTTGAGCTGGCTCACAGGGCTTTTCTTTGTTTTTCTGGTTGAAAAGAAAGGCTTCTGCATCTACTCTGATCATCCACGGAACTGGATTTCAACCACATCTGTCATGAAAAGAGAGCAACAGAGAGAGAAAGGTAGAAGATGAGAAAAGGGAATTTGGGGGTCCACATCTCCCATTTATTGGAGTCTTACCTTGTGCCAGGCACTGCGCCCAGGGAATTACATGCCTGGTCTCACTAATCCTCACCTTGGAGATAGGTGTTTTCCTCATTCCCATTCCCAGACGAGAGAACTGGAGCTGAGAAGAAATGACTTGCCCAAGATCAGATACCTGGTCCCCATCAGAGCCCATATTTTGAGACCAGGATGGTCTGACTCCAAAACCCACTCCCTTCACCATGATGCTGCTGAACTACCACTAGGAGGCACAAAAGCACTAGGGGGTCTGCACCATGATGACGGGAAGTGATACATAGTAGCTAAATGGTTATTACTGAGAATCGATTTTGTGCCCAGCACTGTTGAGTGGTTCACATACATTGTCCTATTGACAACCTCTCAGCAACCCAGTGAGGTTGTCTTTGTGGTTTAGCTATAGGTGAGAAACGTAGGGCCCAAAGAGTCTCAACCAAAGGACTTATCCAAGGTTGCTTATTGTGCTGTGTGGTAGCAGAGCTCAAAATGGAGACAAAGTCTATCTGACTCTAACAATGATGCTACAGCTCTGAGGATTTCTTCAGAGGCTGGAGTTCACTCTGATTCACAGAACCTCCCTGGAGGAAGGGATCTCTAGGGATCTTTTAGCTCACCCCTCTGCCTTTGGGTTGGTAAGTCATTTATTGTCTGCTTTTGATAGTTGCAATGGGGTCAGGGACTTTTAAGGGGCTCCTTCAAGGACACACAGCTTGGATGTGCAGGGATGTGTGTACATCATCTCAAGTCCCCCTAAGATGGTTGGGTAACAGAGTTGTCTGCTCCATCTCCCCGAGCTCCCTAGGACTTTCTCCATTTCATTCTCCCACCGGGTACCCAATGTCCTTTTGATGTTGTGGGATCTTGGGCCCCTTAATACCCGGCCTTGGCTGCCTTTTTTGAATCCCTTTCTCTCACTAGAATTTGTCTCTCTGTGTCCCTCCTGACCCTGTCAGGTGGCTAAGGTCAATTTGATCAAACTCATCTGCACTAAAGCATTAATGGCTTTTATAGCAATCCTTCCGGGTAAGCGCTGCATTCTAAAATACCCCCTGTAAATCCTGGGTGAATGCTGTACACCGCAGCACAGTGGCGGCAGGCGGAGAGATATTTTGGTGAGGCGTTCCTTCCGATTAGGCAAAGCCCTTGACCTACATGTGAAGGCAAGTCTCCCTAGCATTTACCAGTTCAGAGACATCTTTCCCAGGAGAGCTTCAGTTGCCTTAATCTGCAAAACGGGGATGGGGATTTTCGCCCGGGAAGAGCGGGGTTGGGTCTGCTGTTCTCTTAGAGCACTGAGATCAGTCTAATTCCAGAACGCAAATCTGGGTAGGCACAGGCTGTCAGGCAGCCAGCAAAATTAATGAGAAAATTGGAGTAAACACAATGTGCGTTTTGTCAACTGAGGTGGGGAGAAGGCGACTGGGTGCCAGTCTGCAGAGTCGGGCTCTCTGGGGTATAATACTTGGTGCATGTGCCTATTTGGAGATGCTCTGTGCTCTGGGCTAATGAATTCAGAGGCACGGATGAGGGCTTAGAAAAGAATGCCTACACCTGGATAGCTTCTGGAGAACCTTTCATTTACTTGAATCACGTCTTAGATCTGCCCTCTGTGATCAAACTAATGAGGAGTAGCACACACAATAAAGCCCCTCGGTGTGGGATAAAAAAGCCATCATGCTCAATAGGAATGGCAAGAGAGGAAAAGCAGTAAGTGATTGAAGGGCTTCTGTGATTCACTGCCTGGCATAAGCTTTACAAAGCAGGGATTCTTTTCTCTGCATCCGGGGATGCGGGCATCGGGAATGAGAGAAAGTTGCCCTGTGATCAAGTCCTTTGTCGTGAGGAGCTCTTTTACAAAGGATGTACACAGGAGGGCCTGCCATTTCCCGACAATCCACTTGCTTTAATTGAGCAAATATTTTTATTGCCGGTTCATCCCTTTGAAGGAAAATTTGCTTGGTGGAAAACAGGTACAAGATGGGTGGTGGGGAGCTAATCCAGGAGTCTGGTGCTCCAAAAGTGGGAGCTGAGCGTGAGGAACAAGTGTCGTTTAGGGTAAAAGTGGCACAGATTGTTTTAGCAACTGCAGGGGTTTTGGTGACCAGGAAGGTGGAGTAAAAGGGCGTGAATTACCCTTAATCTTCATTATGTAGAAGCTACAGCATAGTGCAAGACTGCATACGCAATGCCCGGAGGGGGGCGAGCGATCTAAGGAAACTGGGCTGTGTGTAGGAAAGTCAACAGGACAAGCCGGGAGACAGTATTTACCCTCAGTGTCTGGGATCAATAGGGAGTGGCAGGGACTGTGGTGAACTGCAAAGCCATCAGGCTATCAGGGATCAACCTCCAGAGAGTTGTTCAAAGCACACAGTCTTTTCAATAAAAAAAAAAAAAAAAAAAAAAACTTGGATTAGAATTCCAGTTCCTTGGGGTGCCTGGATGGCTCAGTTGGTTAAGCATCTAACCGATTTTGGCTCAGGTCATAATCTCACAGTTGTGAGACCAAGCCCCACCTTGGGCTCTGGGCTGGGTGGGAAGCCTGCTTGAGATTCTCTCCCTCTGGCCTCTCCTCCACATGCTGTCTCTCTCTCTCCCTCCCTCTCTAAAAAAAAAAAAAAAAAAAAAAAAAGAATTCCAGTTCTCCCTCTTCTTGGTTTTGTGACCATGGGCAAATAAATTATTTAACCTCATAAAGTGAAAATAGGTTAAAAAGCAGCATGAAAAACAGAGAAAGATGATCTCTGCATCAGTCAGTTTATGCTAAGATTTGGTGTTACAATAAACATCCACTGTGATGGGTTTAATTGTGTTCCTCAGAATTCATATGTTTAAGTCTTCACCCCAAAAATACCTCAGAATGTATGTAACCTTATTTGGACTTAGGAACATTACATATATAATTAGTTAAGCTGAGGGCATTAGGGGAGGCCCTAATCAAGTATGACAGGTGTGCATATGAAAAGGGGGGAAATTTGGACACAGACATGCACACCAGAAAGATGGAGATGAGGGCAGAGACCAGGGTGATGCTTCTTCAAGCTGAGGAAGGCAAAGATTGCCAGTAAATCACCAGAATCTAGCAGAGAAGCATGGAACAGATTCTCTTCCACAGTCTTCAAGAAGGGACCAGGGCTTGCTAACATCCTGACATCTTGATCTTGGAATCTGCCGCCAGAACTGTGAGACAATACATTTCTGGGGTTAAGCCGCTGGTTTTGCATGGTTGGTTACAGCAGCCCTAGAGATCTAATACATCCCCTGAATCCTGGTGGCTTAAAACAACAAGTTATGTCTTGCATAGGCTGCATGCCCATTTTGGATTGGCAGGGGGCTCTGCTCTCATCACCTTTTAGGTACCCAGGCAGATGGAGTGGCCACCATCTCAACATGAAGCTTCAGGGCTCCACCTTAGCAGGGGAAGAGGGCATGGAGAATGGCAAGCTAGCTCTTAAATGCACTGCTCGCATTTCCAATCAAGTCATATGACCCTGCCTAATATTGAGGAGGAAGGGAAGTCTAATTGTACCGTGAAACTGGAGGGACAAGAGAACTAGATGATGGGCACAGTCATGTCTATCACAATTATTTAAGAAAATCTGCATAGAAAAGCAATGTCCACAATAGCCAAACTACGGAAAGAGCCCAGATGTCCATTGACAGATGAATGGATAGAGAGGATGTGGTGTATATATACAATGCAATATGACTCAGCCATCAAAAAATGAAATCTTGCCATTTGCAACGACATGAAGGAACTAGAGGGTATTATGCTAAGGAAAATAAGTCAGTCAGAGAAAGATAAATACCATCTGATCTCACTCATACTTGGAATTTAAGAAACAAAACAGATTAACATAGGGGAAGGGAAGGAAAAATAAGATGAAAACAGAGAGAAAGGCAAATCATAAGAGACTCTTAACTCTAGAAAACAAACTGAGGGTTGCTGGAGGGGAGGTGGGTGGGGAGATGGGGTAACTGGGTGATGGGCTTTAAGGAGGGCACTTGATGTAAGGAGCACTGGGTGTTACATGCAAGTGATGAATCATTAAGTTCTACCTCAGGAACTAATAATTCAGTATATGTTAATTAAATTGAATTTAGATAAAATATTTAAAAAGCATTAAAAAAAAAAGAAAATCCAGGGGCGCCTGGGTGGCTCAGTCATTAAGCGTCTGCCTTCGGCTCAGGTCGTGATCCCAGGGTCCTGGGATCGAGCCCTGCATCAGGCTCCCTGCTCCATGGGAAGCCTGCTTCTCCCTCTCCCACTCCCCCTGCTTGTGTTCCCTCTCTCGCTGTGTCTCTTTCTGTCAAATAAATAAATAAAATCTTAAGAAAAAAAAAAGAAAATCTGCATAGAAAAAGTAATTGGGTAGAAATTTCCTGAAAAGCATTGGCTAATATTAGAATTACTATGCTTTTCTAAATTTGCTAAAAATTTCCACAAAAGACATATATTACTTTAATAGGCAAGGGAAAAAAACCTTTCACTTTTTAAAATAAAATAAAATAGATCACTTATCTAAGGTTAATAAGTGGATGGGCCAGTTAATGAATGGATGAACCAGAAGAAACTCAACTCCAAATGTCTTACTTTTTTTCTTTCTATTGAGGGAATGGGATGCCATTATGTGTAGTGAAATTCCCTTACCCCAGAGGCTTTACATACAAGATGGACATTAATACCACCGGGCTGAGTTTATTATCTCCTAGGCATCTGTTGGTAGACTAGGTAGCTTTGAAGAGTGGCATTCCCATTTACCATGTTTATATCTGTAAGACAAACTTCCATAAGGATAGACTGATTCGGGAGATGATTGGAGGGGATGTTTACTCAAGGCAAGAGAGCCTGCAAACGTGGAAGAAAAGAAGGCAAATGATGGATGAGAGATGGTGTCTCCCCACGAGGAGCCCCAGAAATGACACTGTATTTGCGCGTGACTTTTTAAGGGAGTGCTCTGAAAAGAATCTGGTGAGGGGCGGGGTAGCAGAATGGGATGGGAAGGGACCAAACAAAGGTGCGATTTCAGGCTCCATCCTGGCCTCATCCGCGGGCAGCTCTGGAGTGGAGACTACACCTTACAGATGGCCCTGACCCAAGGCAACAGAGCTGGGTTTTCATACTCCTGCCCTAGTCAGTCATTGGCTCTCAGGCACTTCCGGAGCTCTGAGCGCCAGTGTGAGCCCTAGGAAGCCGGCCCAGGGAGCACAGAAATGGTGAAGGGCTGTGAGGGGCTCTGTGGGGAGCACTGACAGTGCTCCTCCCACAACGGATGGCAAGCTCTCTGAAGATGGAGGTTCCGTCCGCCAGACAGCCTGGGCTTCACAGGCTGCAGACAGACAACGTGGCTCTTGACCTGCCCCCTGCTGGCACTGGTGGGAGGCACCCAGGCGGTCTTTGGAGATGCCCCCATCAGCTGTCACTGGGAAGGACTGGTGGGTGGTTGCAAATCTCCATGCATGGCTGGGGGACATGAGCATCGTATTGACCATGTAGGACATAGAGTGCGGAATGGAATCAACAGTGTTGTTGAGTGGGGTCGGCACCCTTATAAAGATTGACAGGAGGGGACGTTTGTTCCTCTTGACTTCTCTTGCTGTCATGTCTCCACAATCCAGCCCGCCTGCTTCTCTCTTTCTCTCTCCCTGTCCCCTGCTAAGTGCTAGAAGGCAAAAAGAGTTTTCCTGAGGCCTGCATGATGAGAGGAAGCACAGGAATAAGTCTGGCAGAGTGAGACCTGGGTTCAGATCCTGGCTCTGTTACTTACTAGCTGAGTCAACGAACCTCCCTGAAGCTCAGCTTCCTCACATATAAAATAGGGAACAACACCTATACCGACTGGGATCGCACTGAAGCTGGAGGGGACTGCAATCCTTCTGAGTCTTAATTTCTTCATCCATACACTAAATTATCATACGATTAATGATACACGATGCTGATGCTGATAACTCCCGCCTCTCAGGATTGATGTGGGGGTTAAAGAACTAAAGACAGCAGATTTTTAGCACAGTGGACTTTAATAGGGCCCATCCTGGCTGCCCTGCACCCTTCAAGTCTTAGAGTTAAGAAGAATGGTCTTTCCACTCATGCCACTATCAGTTAGGTGATTTGTCATTCAGGCTTGGAGTCCATTTGAAGTGCTATATCGTGTGCTTTCTGATAAAAATCCTTCTCTTTTCCTTCCAGCCCTTGAAGGCTTATGATCACAGATGTCTCTGGGTAAACAGACAAAGGGCCCTCTGGAGAGAGAGACATCCCATCACGCCAGCCTCCAGGGCCCCTGTGGGGAATAATGATGGGCGAGGAAATGTCAAGGAGCTTCTCTTTCTCCTGGTAAATGCCCTGGACCAAACTGGATCCATTCAATTTCTGGCCCAGAAGCACAAATTGGAAAGCTGTGCCTCATGCACTTGTCTCCTCACCTTTTCCTGCAGGAATCCAGAAGGGGATTAATAGGCTCACTGTAAGAGCGAAAAACGCAGGATTGCCATCGAGGCCTTTGTGTTTACAGGCTTTGAAAGAATGGGTCTAATTTAAGTCTAATTTAATCTTGGCTCTGTGAAAATACGGTAAATTCCAAGCCAGGAAGAATAAACTGGGATGCCATAGAATGTTAGAGATAATTTAATTCACCTCCCTCACCAGTAGATAAGGAATCCGAGGCCTGGGGTGGAGGGGAGGGGGGCCCCCTGATGTGTCCACAGCCACCTATCAAGCTGCTGCTGGCTGGGGCCCCGGCCAGGCTGCCTGGGTCCTGGGCCAGTGCTTGGGGCTCTGTCATTCATTTCTGTGCCGTTGTCATGATTTTTGTCATATTTACACACCATCTGCACCTTTATTAACATGGTTTCTTTGATAACTAAATTGACTCTATTTTTTATCCCTAAACAAATTTATTTTGAAGGGAAACTGCTGTAAAGGGAGAGCGAGGATCGTTGGCCACAAATGAAAGTCAACCATAAAAATAGATGCTCTGAAATGAAGCAATACAGTTACATTTTAGCGAAAGGTATGTGAAGAGACCAACCGCTCTCTCTGTTCAACGGGAGATTTGTAATGTTAAGGAGAATTTAAAAGGGAATGGCTTTCGTACCATAGCAGAGGATGTTTTTAAATGTGCTTGTGGACCACGTAACATTGTCTCTCCTATCGTGAGTGGCTCAGGTGATCAGGAAAGAAAAATAGGTGTGCAAGTTTTTAAGGAGGCCTGATACTTTACATTAGTTGGGTTCGAATCCCGCCTGTGCCATTTCCTGGCTATGCAGCCTCAAGCAAGTTACTTAACTTCCTTCTGCCTCAGTTTGCTCACTCATCAAATGGGAATAACAGTGTGTGTGGACCGTGGGATTGTTGCAAGCATTAAATTAGATCTTCCAAATGAGGTCGGTAGAACGAACGGTCCTTGGCACGGAGCAAGAGCACAATAGTAGCATGGAATTATTGTAATTATCACCATTAAAACTGAAATGGTATTTACTCTATAGCAGGATCGCAAACTTTATTTGAAGGATCACAAAGAAATTATTTTAGCCTTTGTGGTCTCTGTGGTCTCTGTTGCAACTATGCAACTTTGCCCTACCTTGGAGGCAGTGACCGTGGGCAGCTCACACAAATGAGCACAGCTGTGCTGCAGTAAAACTCGGCACAAAAATAGGCAGCAGGCCCGATTTGGCTGGCAGGCTCTAGTTTGCGCCCGAAGCTTACAGGTATGGAAAGCAAAAACAGGCCAAATGCTTTGTGGACTATTTTGAATAAAATATATACCACGTGGGGTAGCATCATATATCACACCTTAGCCCGAATCCAAAACTGTGGAAGTCACTCTTACACACCTCAAATTTAGCTTCTCTTCTTATTACCTACCACTGTCTTGACCGTCCCCCAAATGGCCATGGGACTGCACAGCTCCTGAACTTGAGGTGCAGTCAAAGTTAAAAGCGTGGGCTTGGGAGTCAGAATGACTTGGGTTTGTCAATCACCCAGCAAAGCGGTCATTTTATTGATGGACATTGCCACTCAGCGGGGCGGGGTAATTTGCCCAATGTCACCCAGCCAACCAATGGACATCAACTCCATAAACCTGAAATGTGGTTCTAATCCAGAAACCCCAGGACAAGCTGTGGGTCATCCTGACATTTTCTTTTCCTATTTCTAATCTCCCTGATAAAGGAAAGGAAGGCTTGAGAAGGATTGATATTGAGTTGGAAATGAGGCTGATGGCTTGGGGCACTTGAGACCCAAGGAGGAAGGAGAGTCTAGCCCTCAGAGACCGCAAGAGAAGGTGGAAAGTGCACGGGGCTGACCTGCACTGTCTTTCACTGGTGAACCCTCGCGCTGTACCTGGGCAGGTCTTCCCACCTCTTTGTGCCTCACTGGCCCGCAGTATAATAAGAAGCAGCGTTTATTGAGTTCATACACAGGGCACAGTGCTTTCCAATATCTTTATCTCATTTTCTCCTTACAACAACCCTGAGATTTTTATCCCTGTGGCACTGATGAGTTATGTGAGGCTCAAAAAGCTCATTTGAATCACCCAGGGTCACAGAGCTGGAAGTAGTGCTGCTGGGATTTGAGTGTTAGTCTGTCTGGTTACAAGTTTTTTCAGGGCAAAATACTCCTTAAAGGGGTCCACAAATGAGGAGGATGCACATGGATGTTCTATAATCCTAGAAACAGAGCTAACACATGTTGCTCTCTCTATGTGCCTGGCACTGTGCAAGACCAGTCCTTCCAAAGAACCCTATGCACTGGGGGCTAACGGTATCCTCTTTCAGCACATTTGGAAACTGAGGCCCTAGACTTTAAGTAACTTGTCTAAAGTCACTCAGCTACTAAGAGACAGGCTGTGGTTTGAATACAGGTCAAACTCACTCCCAAACCCATGCTCTTGATAGGGTTTATTGTTCAGCCCAGAAGACTCTTTCTTTCTTCCTTTCTTCCTTCCTTCCTTCCTTCCTTTCTTTTTCTTCTCCCCCCCCCCTTTTTTTAAGTAGGCTCCACAACCAGCGTGGAGCCCAACACAAGGGGTTTGAATTCACAACCCTGAGATCAAGCTCGGAGCTGAGATCAAGAGTCAGATGCCTCTCGGATTGAGCCACCCAGGCGCTGCTGGCCCAGAACACTTTTGAGGATGAAAGTCACTGTTAATGCCAGGACAGGGGCAGACACAGGGATGTGTGGTGATCCCAGCTCTTGACGCCTGGGTCCTCCCCATCCCTCGGGAACCCCCGAATCACCATGACATGAAGAATCTACTGCAGCTGGTACCACCATTTATATTAACAATTAACACTTCTATTGATCTCAGGAAGCATTTTAGGAAAGGGGCAAAGTCCTGTGGAAGCGAGGCATTTGGGATGGGGTACCTGAGATTTTTAGGAAGGCGTGAGTTTAATTGCCTCGGGGGTTGCGACAAAAAGTAGTCAACAAGGAGCCGGCACCAGCCCCCTACTTCTTTTCACACTCTGACTGCAGGCGCTGGATGAGAAGGAAGGAAGGATTAAAAGAGCAGTCCCAGGAAATGGAGATAAATGACTTCAGATTTGGTATGATAAGAAGACCAAGGCGTTTCTTAGATCCAGGAAAGAGACCAGACTATTATCAGGCTATTGCTTGAAACCACACGTCCCTCGGACTCAAGGCTATTATCAGGTGGGGGCAATGCTGGCGAGAATTGTCTGCATCAGAATTCCCAGAATTCTACCATAAGGGCCTTATCCCTTTGGATAAAAGTTTCATTGCTCTAGGACATCAGTTTTAAAAATAAACAAGCCTAGAACTGTTTGAGCTCATTATCAGTTATAAACACCGGGGAACTTCTTGCACATCAGATCTCCTTCTGAATTTGATAGTGGCTGGGATGCAGGAAAGGTAATTGTGACAGAGAAATGGGCAGAGGGGAAGCTTCAGGACATGGGTTTTTGCTTGAGGAGGTTATCTTAGCGTGGGGTTCCTGGCAGCCAGGAGGCAGTGAAAAAGGCTTTGGGGCCTAAGTGCTGAGAAGTTGGCACTAGGAGGGTCGAGCCCATCTCTGCTGCCTTAACCAGGCCATGCTCCAGGGCAACCACCCTGCAGAGAATGGTGAGGTCACGGGAGTCAAAGTGGTACAAGGCAAAGAGGCTGGGGAGCCAGGACCCTGGGGTGCTGGGTAGGCTCTGCTCACAGGAGACCCAAGGCAAGTTAATTGCCCCGGGACGCCTCATCGGCCAAGCATGAAGCTTGGCTGAAAATGAAATAATCGCTGAGGTCTTTTTCATCTCTCCTACCACATGAGTTTCTAGACTGTCACTAAGTGAATCTCCCTGTGTCTAAGTCGGTGGCTTAGAGCTAAAAGGCTCTTGACTGGAGTGTAGGTGTGGCCCAAGCCAGTGGCCTCCCCGCTACAATGTCCCTCCCTGCCTTCATTCTCTTGGTGACCTCCTAATCTCTTGGTTTTTCACCTCTCCTAGTCCCATTTTTTTCTTTTTGATCTCTGAAGAGGGGGCAGGAAAGTAGGGCCAGCAAGAGGGGAATGAGGCTGGGCAAAGCCTTCTGGTGGCCTCTACCTCCCAGAGTCCCACCTTGGGACGGGGGGAGATCAGGAATTGCCTAAGAAAAGACTGCCTAAGAGAAGACATCCTTGACTACCAACTGCAGCAAAGATAAAATCTTATCTGGAGATGGCCCAAGGACTGACCACAACGTCTAAAAGGGCACGCTGGATAATATCAGCTAAGATTTAGCTTCTTGGTGCTTTGGGTTTTTGTCATCTTTAATGAGGAATTAGGGGTGGACTATTAATATGAAATGGACATCTCCTCTGACAGGAGCTGGCTCTGTGCTTTATGTATTATCTCATTTAGTGTTCACAACAACCCTCCCAGGGAACTACTATCTTCATTTTACACAGCAAGAAATGACAGCTTAGAGAAGAGAAATCATTTGCCCGAGTTTATACAGCTCAGAAGTAGAAGAGCTGGGATGCACACCAGGTCTGTGTGGACCTTACGGCCCAAGGCTGGGCCCCGACATCGTGCTACCATTTTATGAAGGAGCCAGATTTCACGATCCCTCTAGCTCACTCAACAGGTTTTGGTGCAGGAGAAGGGGGAAGGGGGCAGGCTGTCAAGGTCCCAATCTCATTTATTAGCCTGTTACTTGGGCCAAGTTACTTTAATCTCTCTGAGCCTTAGCCTCCTTACCTGTGCCAGGGGAGATTAGAATAGTCCTGATCTCATCAACAACAGATGTGTTGTGAGGATGAAATGAACTTTCATTTCAAGTACAAAATGGGTTTACAGGCCCATAGCGAAGGCTCCATTCTTTTTAGTCATTATTATAATTCATGTTATTCTTAAATAGTATGCAAATCAGACGGTGGCTCCCCTGACTTCTATAGCTGGGGGGGGGGGTTCTCCTGATAAATCCCTGCTGGTTTCAAGTGGCATTTATGAAAGCTAAGAAGTCGCTCCCACCATCATCAGAAAACCCAACCTGACATGGGTCTGGCTCACCAGGAGCTTTCACCGGATTTCATCAGCATGACTGAAAATGGCTTCTCTTGGACCCTTCAGGTATTTCTGTAAGTGGACAGATAGATGGCTACATTAATGAGGAAAGGGGAGAGAGTAGGCCTTGGAACATCCCAGATTGAGAAAGGGATGTGTTCAGGCTAAGCGCTTCACCTAGCCTCCCGGGGAATTCTTGGAAATTTGCTTTCTGGACTTGGACTGGGAGTGACTACCCACTCGATCTAATTCCGACCCTGGATTACGTCTACTTGCACCAGGCGAAGTCCTTCCCCTCAGCCCTTCCCCAGGAGCTGGTGACTATCAACCTCCACTGGGGACTTGTGGAAATGCGCCCACCCTGAAGTGTTCCCTTCCCAAAGCTTCCTGGGTACGGGTTGTAGCTGATCTCCAGGAGCCACTTGGCTTGGTGTTGGCCACGTGGCTTTAGGAGATAATACCGTTGCGACGTCCCAGCTGGGTCTGCTTGGTTACCCTGGTGCGGGTCTGCTGTTGCCCACTCAGGACTGTATTAGAAGGGCCGCTGCGGGAGGAAGGGCTTCTGTGAGCCTTCCAGTCCATTCTGCGACCTAACAGCGGCCTCTTGTGTCCATCAACAGAACTACAGGCATTTTTGTCCAGTTTCCAGCTAAGTTTCGGGGTTTTCTTCAGTCTTTCTGCTCATCTTTGAGACCTACTGTGTGCCAGCCACAGGTTCACACTAGTGAACAAAACAAAACTCTTTCACTCATAACACTTTAATGTAACGGGGAGGCAGAAAATATACATACATGTATGTGAACCTAGATGCTGGATGTTCAGGACTGCTGAAAAATTAAGCCGGGAAGAGGGGTCGGGTCATGAGAGCGAGGAGGGTAACACTTTTCAAGAAGGTGGTCAGAAAAGCCTCACTGATGAGGTGACCTCTAAGAAGGACCTGAGAGAGATGGGGAGGGGCACCCGGCTGGGTGAAAGGGCGGGAATGAAAGTCCTTGAAGTGAAGGGGCACTGGCTTGTTTCAGGGACAAGGAGGCCAGGTGTATTGCGAGAAGAGCAGCAGGACATGCTGTCTGAGAAGCTGTGGGGCCAGGTGGCGTAAGGCCTGGGTCCCCAGCCTAGCTTCAGGGTCACGTGGATGCTGGTTCCACATGCAAATTACCGGGGGCCCTGCTCCAGACCCGCTGAGCGCGGAATTCCTCTAGTGGGCTCCAACAAGCCCTTCTGCTGAGTATGCGGCAGCTGCAGTCTGAAAACCACTGATGTGGGGCCTTAGAGGCCATGGCTTTGTCAGGGTGGAAAACTTTGCCTTCCACTCTGAGATGAGAAGCTGTTGGAAGTCTGGGGTGGAGGTGTGCCATGATATGACTTTAATAAAAACGTGCTTGAGATTCCGATTTAATGAGTCCGAGATATGGGCTGGGCAATGAAATTTCTAAAACTCTCCAGGTAACTCTAAGGTGCAGCCAAGCATGAGGTCACTGGCTCCTGGCTGGAGAATAGGCCGAAGGGGGTCAAGGGAGGAAGCAGGGAGCTCAGTTGGGAGGTTACTGCTGTAACAGGTTGGATCGGAATAGGAGCGGCGAAGGTGGTGAGAAGTGGATAGATCCTGGATATGCTCCAGAGTCAGTACTACCAGGATTTTCTGATGGGTTCGATGCGGGGTGCAAGAGAAAGTGAAAAGTCAGTATGACTCCCAGGTTTTTCCCCCGAGCAGATGGAATGATGTGGTTTCCATTTGATACTGTGGGGGAAGGACTGCAGGAGCCACAGGTCTCCCAGGCAGGGGAGTCAGGAGTTTGATTTTGAACATGTTAAGTTTGACACACCTCTTTGAGAGCTGAATAGGCTCCAGGGCGATGGCCAGGCTGGACATCCAAGTTTTGTGCGGTTGTCAGTGATAGATGAGGTCGAAAGCCATTCAGCTGGATGATACTTAGGGAGGGAATGTAGATAAGAAAAGAGAAGGCTGAGGAAGCCCTAGGGGCACTTTGATGTAGGAAGGAAGGAAGTAGGGAGAGAACCAAGAGCCCGTGGTGTCCCAGGAACCCAAGTGAGAAAGTACTTCAAGAAGGAGAGAATGGTCTATGGTCACTGCTGGCCCTTCACGGAGCATGAAGACTGCTGGACTTAGCAGCATCTGGGTCAGGGGGGCCACAGGGACTGAGAACAATGTCAGTGGAGAGGCTGGGCAAGGGTGAAGCCCTGTTTGTAGAACGGGAGGAGAGGAGCTGGAGACACAGAGGATAAATAAGTCTTCTGCAAGATGTTGCTGTAAAGGGAGGGTGTTGGAGGAGAACAGGGTCAGGAAAGACCCCCCTTTGATATTAGAGAAATAACATGTTTCTACCTTTGTTAGGAAAGATCTTCCAGCACAGGGAGAAATTAATAGATACTTTAATAACAACAAACATTTATTAAGCACATTTTTATGCTCCTGGCACTCTGTTTAATGTTGCACATGAATTATTTTCCTTACAACATTTCCTCCTCTCCACAATCCTAGAGGAGGTTCTAATATTATCCCCAGTTTATAGACAACAGAGCTTGAGTGCTGAGGAATGAACTAATGTTCCCCAAAGACACACAGCCAGTGTGATGGGAGAGCAGAGCTTGCATCCTGGAGTCGCTTCCAGGGCTGGAGCCTTTGACCCCTGCTCTAAAGCCTAGCTGTCAGGCTCCCCACATGTGGGACACCCTTCTAAAGGCTTGAAGTTTTGGTGCTCAGCTAGAAGAGACAAAATGACTCAGAACTGTCCCAAAGAAACCAATAGTCAATTAAAAGCACGACGAAAGCACTGTTATAAAGTTTCCTAGTTATAACTGACAGAAGCTTCTGGATATCTTACTCTTTATTCTGCCACCCCCAGCACAGTGTTCCTGTTGCACAGAACTATTTACTGCTGGAACATCCTGGGTGTTCAGTCTGGCTGTGCACTTGTCCTGTGGTACCTGTCCGCAAGGCACAGTCTCTGATTACATTAAACGTGCTCCCTTCCTTAGCCGCCAGCCTTGATACTCAGCTGTACTCCCTGCCTCTTCCTCACAGAGGGTGCCTCTCTGCATGACCTCTGCAGGCTGCCTGACCTGTCCAGCTCAGTGTCTGCTACCTTAGAAAGGACCTGATTTGGAAATGGGTCTTTGCAGGCATAACAGCAAAGTTACAGATGAGTCATACTGGATTGGGGGTGGGGGGGGTGGCCCTACTCCAATGACAGTGGTCCGTATAAGGGAAAACGGAGACACAGACAGACCCTCAGGGAGAATGCCATGTGAGCATGGACTCAGAGATTCGAGTGATACAGCTCCAAGTCCGGGAACACCAAGGATTGCTGGCAAGACCAGAAACCTAGAAGAGGCGAGGAAAGATCCTTCTGTAGAAGCCTCAAGAGTATGGCCTTGCTGAGACCGTGATTTCAGACTTCTACCTTCTGGAACTGTGAGGGAATAAATTCCTTTTGTTTTAAAACCACCACATTTGGGGCAATTTGTTCCGGTAGCCCAAGGAAACTAATACAGCACCCACTGGTCAGAATGTGGTAGTACACTTGTAAGGTAATGCAGGTCAGGCAGCTTACCTGAAATATGTGAAAAGGTAAAGTCCGAGGAGGGCAAGAGGTTTCTCCAGGATCACATGGCTCTCTAAATGCGGGCCCCATATCTGTTTGGTTCACATTGTACCCTCTGTAACCTGGAGCTCCGCCTGGTACCTAACAGGGTACAAATATTCTTTTGTGGAATGAACGAATGAATTTCTGGCTCAGGGTTCCTTCAAATCATGTTCTCAAGACTTGCCAAGTTTGGAACCAACACTGCTTTTCCTAAATTGTCAATTCCTTTTTTCCCAGTGTTCAGATTAACACCGACCCACGATGGATTGATTTTTGTTGTTGAAAATGTCAAGTCTTCTTGCAGAACTAGCCAGAGGAAATTTCTAATATTGAAGCATAATGCTTTGTAGGTTTTCCTTTACTACCTAAAAAGGACTTTTCCTGTCCCACCAGACATTCCTCTTAAATAAAGGGCTGCGTATCCTGAAAACAATGCCACCCAAAGTTTCCTAATATTGTGCCAAACCATTGACTCTAATTACATTTGGCCTCAGGCCTTGGGGATAAATTCTTGACTGGTTGTTCACAAGCATAAAGGCAACATGACTGATAGCCACCATCTATCAGGTAACTAATGGGGTGCCAGAGATTTGTTAAGGACTTTGCTATGTTATCACGTATCTTCACCATAAAGATTAATGATCCCTTTCAAGGTATTGATTGTACCTATGTTGTCCAATAAGATAGCCACTCCATGGAAGGAGCTCTTTTTGGAGGCCTGACATTAGCAGTGATAGGCTTATGGCTTTGTGAACATATTGGAGGATTCTATGCTGGGTTTTAAAACTTCTAAGAACTTATTTTACAGATAAAGTCCCTCAAGTGTGCAAAGATATATGTCCAGAGGTATTTGTTACAGAAATATTTATCAGAGCAAAAGATTGGAATTATCTAAAATGCCCATTAAAAAGAGTTAGTTAAAGGGTACATTCCATTAATGGAATGCCAGAAAGCCACTCAAAAGAATGAGGCAGATCGATAGGCACTCCCTACAGGAAAATGTCCAAGATATAGGGTCTGAACAGTTCATTTGGTATGGTTCCATTTGGGTAAAATAAATACAATGATATAAGATACATATAGGAAGGTGGGAAAGAAGGAGAGTATAATCTTATTTGTGTAAACTGAAGATAATTATGTAGCATATACATAGAAAGGAAGGAAGGAAGGGAGAACATTTCTGGAAGAATGTATAAATTACTGCTAATATATAGGGAGTATAACCAGGAAGCAGGGTGTGGGAAACAAAGAAAAGATTGTGTTTTTTTAAACCCAAAACCTTCTATTTTATTTTTAACCTAAAAATCTTCTATACTGTTCATATTTTAAAATAATATGCATGTATTAAACTTACCATTTAAAACCCAGTTATTTAAAAATAATAAGAAAAATAGAGGTTATGTGACTTGTTATTAACACCCTTGGGGGCTGCAAAGAGAGCACAGAGAAACCATGCAAGCATAATGCTGCAGGGATGCTCAGAAATTAAGAAAATGTTGGGTCTTAGCAGAATTTATACAGATACATGCAAGCTCAGGTTAATAACATGCTCAGAATAGATAGACCAGGGATAGCAGCACCGAACACATGCAAAACAGAATTGGCGAAGCTGTTAGAGGAAAGATATTCCAGAGCACAAATGTTGGACAGATGGATGGTGCAAGATGCTTCCCAAAATGTTACTAAGTCTCAAAAGAATACAGAAAAATATAATATGTAGCATGAGTTCTTAATTCATAAGGGGCCTCTTTTTTTCCTGAAGGAAACATTCACTTATCCTTTCTCCTGTTTTATTGGGCTAATGTGTTAGCCATCAGATATTAAGCTATACGATTACAGAGTGATCTTAATACTTCCTGACTGCTTTCTCTGTGCCCACTGTTTTAACCCTCACAACTCTCCAGTGAGGTAGGGTTTTCACAAATAGGTAAAGTGGTGTTCAAAGAAGTAACTTAAGGTTGCTTGGTGAGTAGGTGGTGGAGACCCCTTTGAGCCTCCTGCCCGCTAAGCTAGGTGCCTCTCAGCATTGCCGAGAGTGGAGGGCCCCGTAGGCATCTTATTCTGAGGAGAGGAAACTGAGGTCCAGAGGGGAAGAGACTCCCCAAAGCCAGGCGGGCCTCTGTTCCTAGTGCACGTTCATCCACCCTAACAAACTTCTCCTTATAGCAGATGGTTCAGGCAATGTTGAACTGAATTAAACTGGGCTCTTACATGAACAATATTGTAACAAGCCTCCAATAATGAGGTTCCTTTCTGAAACCTGCATTTTCTAAACCTGAATTTCCACTTCTCGATTTTTGCACTCTGTCTGTGACCCTGAACACCACCTGTCAATTCCATAGTTTGTGGAAGGTGGATTACTGTGGCACACCTATTTTAATTTCATCCAAACCAAAAATATGTGTGAAAGCACACATGGGTTTAGCGGTACTTACTTTTCTTATAACACACATTTTGAGGTATAATGTTGACCATGTTACTCCTTTCTTTAAAACCACTTAAGTTGTTTTTAGAATGAAGACTCAGATTCCTAGCCAGGCCCTTGGGGAGGTGGGGTCTACAGTCTGGCCCCTCTGACTCTGCAGCCCTCAGGAGCCATGCTGGTTTTCTTTCATCTGCTCAAATGCACCTTGGCTCTCAGGGTTCACAGCCCCTACACAAGCCTCCCCATGTTCCAGGAACACTCTTCCCCTGAGCAACTTGTTTGTAAGAATCAGCTTAAAGGCCATTTCTTTGGGGAGGCCTTTGAGAGTCCTGTCATATTCGTACTTACTTGTTCACTGTAATCTTCCCCAGCAGACTATAGGCTCCAGGAAGGCAGGGACCACATTTCTCTTGCTTATCACTCTGGGTAGAATTCTCAATAACCAGCCTGCTGGTGCTAATTACCCTACTTGTTGATTAAATCAATGAGAGAAGAGAGAAAAACCCTGGCAATACACACAAGAGATCTCAGAAAGCATAATAGTTCTACATTTCTGTGATTTCAGAGTATAGCACTATCTGATACCCAAATATAAAATATAAGCTTATAATGATGTCCCCAAGTTAGTGACAAAAAAGGCTCTGTTTAGTGTGCTGTCAGAGAAAGCAGCACTAAATTCATTTGACAACTATTTCCATTAAAACAGTCAAATTGAAAAAAGTCTACTTATAATGGGAACATTAACTACCCAAAAAAACCCGAAACACTTAGCAAAATACCTATTGATGCCAGATAAACAAAGTATTACTCTACTCTGAATTAATGTAAGCTGTATTTATGAATTTTTATATTACGAATGGGTACATTTCATTTTCCCCCATCTTACACAGTCCCCAGGAGGTTCACGGGTAATAAAACAAATGAATTTCTTTCTCCATTAGGCTGTCATTGCCACTTTCAAATGGCTCCTTGCCCATACACTCCAATATTTTTCTCATAATAAGTGGTAAAGCCTTCAGCCTTCTCATTTATCTTAACCACTGCCTTTGTGTTTAAGGAGAGACAAGTAGTATAAAACCTTCAACCTACATCAGGGAAGGAGGTAAGTTGAGGCAAAGATGCTAAATGATTTAAGTTCACACAATTATTCAGTATTCACCCATCCATCTTTATCAGTGATGGAACAAATATTTAGTGACTGCCAACCTTGGTGCCAAGCCCTGTTTTAGTTGCTAGAAATATAATAGAAAATAAGATAGATTAGGTCCCTGTTTTCATGTAACTGATCCTCTAGCTGGGGGAAATTGCTGACTGAGAGGTAAACAAAGACATAAAAAACTAATATCAAATAGTGCTGTACACTGAATGTTTGTATCCCCACAAATTCATATGTTAAAACATCCCCCTTAGTGTGATGGTATCAGAAGGCATAGCTTTTGGGAGGTGATTAGGTCATGAGTGTGAAACCCACATGAATGGAATTAGTACCTTTATAAGAGAGGCCCCAGAAAGATCTCTCACTCCTTTCCAGCTTGTGAGGACACAGCGAGGAGACAGCCATCTGTGAGCCAGGAAGCAGGTTCTCGGTCTGTTGGCACCTTGATCTGACTTCTGAGGCTCCAGAACTGTGAGAAATAAGTGTGTGTCATTTAATCCACCCAGTCTGTGGTATTCTGTTCTAGCAGCCCAAATGGACTAAAGCAGACAGTGACCAACACTGTGATAATAACAAAAGAGAGTTAGGTAGCCCCAACTCTAACCTCAGCCCTGGATGCACCTCCTGTGCTGTGTGGTCAGGGAGACCTCTCTGAAATGGGGACAAATGAGCTGAGATCTGCACACCAAGAAGAAGCCAGTGAAAGGCCCATGTAGGGGAAGATCACTGTAGGCAAATGGAACAACAAGACCAGAGGTTTTGAGGTGGGAGCAAGCTTGGTGTGTTTGAAGAAGAGCAAGGAGCTCAGGATGACTAGGGTGTAATGAGTGAGTTGGAGTAGTAGGTGATGAGCTCAAGACACACAGGAAGGACCTACCTCATACAGGGCCTGTGGGCCATGGGAAAGAGTCTGGATTTTCTTCTACAATTTTCTTCTAATGATGGGAAACACTGTAGAATATAAGCAGAGGATGACATGATGTGACTTATGCTTTTGAAAGTTCATTCTGGTTGTAGTGTGGAGAATGGATAACCTGGGGAGAAGAGTGGAAGCAGGGAGCTCAGAGGGGCCTCAAATAGCACACACAAGAGGTGATAGTGTCTTGGACTGGGATGGTGTCAATGGAAGTAGAGAGTAGTGGGTGGATCAGATAGATACATATTTTTTTGAAGTGAGACAACAGAACTTGCTGATCTATTGAATATGAAGAGCGAGGCAAATTGAGTCAAGGATGACACAGGTTTTTGGCTTGAGCAAATGAGTAGATGGTGGTGCCATTTGCTTGTGGAGAGAAGATGGTGGGGGTAGAAACTGATGTATTCTTTTGTTATCAGGGCAGGGAATCAAAAATTCTGTTTTGGGTGTATTAATTTTGAGATGCCTTTTAGAGATGGCTGGCCAAGTGGAGATGCCAAGTAGGGAGGTGTTAGATCCACGAGTCTGGAAGAAAGCATTTAGAGCCAAAAATATCCATTTGGGAGTCACCAGTGTGAAAATGGCATTTAAAACTTTGAAAGTGGGTGATGTCACCAAAGAAGAGAATGCTGTTGGAGAAGGGGCAGGCACACCCCCCAAGCCCTCACCCCTCAGTCCCAAACTGACCAATGGTCACGGTCATATACCATAACATGAGAGTTTCACCCCTCCCATTGCATTAAATTAAACAAACATTTACTGCCTTTTCTATATGAAAGGTGTTACCCTCAGGGCCACAAAGATAGGTGACTGATCCACGATGCCATCTCTCAACCTGGTCACAAACTGGCAAGGAAAGAATAACTATAACATAAAAGGAAGGATATGTTAGTGTATTTCTAAGGGGGTGGAAGGGTCCTCAAATGATAAACTTGGGGAGACAGATTGGGAGCAGATCCTGGAGGGTCAAGAAATTGGATTTGTTTCCTGCTTCAATGATAGGACACTATTGAAGTTTCCTGAGTTCCATGATCAGATTAACCCACGTCCTTCCCATCCATGACTTCTTCACCTTTCTGGTGTCTAGCTCAAATCTCCCCCCAACCACAAAGTATTGCCCATCCTCTGCTACTACTGACTTTTCATCTTTAGCTCTTCTGCATTTATTATCTAGTGCTAATCCATTTAGCACTTGATGACACACTGTCTCTTTCAGGTGGCTTACTGTAGAAATATCTTACCTTTCCCATGGATCTACAAATTCCTTCTAAGTGGGATCCATGACTTAAATCCATAGTTTCTTGCTCGGGGATAGGAACATAATTAAGTCCTCAAGCAGTGCCTATTGCTTCACGTGTCCCTTCTTTAGGGAATTCTTCTCTGACCTCTGATTAGATCAGGCATCTTTGTTCTAGGCTCTCACTGAATTGTTTTCTAGCACACCTCTCAGTTTTTAATTATATACCCTCTGTGTAACTATTTGAATAGGCTCTGTCTTCCCATAAGGTTGTTAAGTTCCCAAGAGCACAGATCACCTCTGATTTTGCTTGTGGTAGCATCCCTAGTGTGTGTGCAACAAACATTTGTTGGAAAACTGAATAGGCATGGCCTGTGGTGCTCAAGGGGTCACGGGGCTCCAGTGGAGCAGCCTCAGCAGGGTCGGACTGTCTGCTGGCGGCTTCTGAAAGAGCAATGAAATTCACACGCAAAACTGCACAGAGGGAGTTTCTACTGATGAACTTCCCTTCTGCTTTGGGACAAACTATTTCTCAGGGGGTGGCTCTTCTAGCGGAAGGAAGCCCCTCGAAGGCTGATTTATCATCACTCAGGGCACTTGAGTCCTCCCTTTCGCACAGCTGAGCAGGAGGCAAAGCAGAGTTCCCAACTGTCAGGAAGAATAAACGCGCTGGCAGTAGCCACAGATCTTCTAGGCAGATGGAGTGACATATGTATATTTACATATATATTTCCTAATCAATAGGTTCCAGCAAAAACATGAACACTCAAGAACATGACTGGAATTTAAGGAACACTGAAGGAGTTTAATTCCTTAAAGAAAATTAGCACAATTGTTTCTTTAGCAGCAGATGACTTCAGGACAAAATGGTGCTATTGAATGATCAAACTTTCCTCTCTAAATATGTAAATCTCCTCTTCCAAATTCGGTACTTCTAGCATTTCTTCATTAAAAAAATGCGTTTCTGGGGTCAGCCAAAACAAGCTTTGAAGTCTTTTAACCAGATTTCTGGCCCCTGCCTACTTCTCCCTCTCACCTCACCAGCCACACAGGCCTATTTCTTCTCTTTCCTCCAGCAGGCCAACCTTGTCCCCTAGGAGCTTTGTCTTTGCTTGTTCCTTTGCCTGGAGTACCTCTTCCCCTAAACTTTGAATGTCTGGGCCCTCATCAGTTAGGTCTCAGCCCAATGCCTTCTTTGGAGAGGGTTCTCTGACCCTGAGTAAAGATGCCACCCACCAGTCACTACCACTGCGGAGTCCCTGGCCCCTGGAAGCACCTGGCATATAGCAGGTGGTCAATCAACATCTGTTAATGAATAACTAGTTTAAGGTAAGACAATTATGTCCCAGCAGGATCCTAGAACTTATCTGTCTGCTATTTGAGCCATGTGTATTGGAGACAACATAAGTGATGGCTTCGAGATTTATTATTATTATTATTTATTTGTCAGAGAGAGAGCGCACAAGCAGAGGGAGCAGCAGGCTCCCCGCTGAGCAAGGAGCCTGATGCTGGACTCAATCCCAGGACCCTGAGATCATGACCCGAGCTGAAGGCAGATGCTTCACCCACTGAGCCACCCAGGTGTCCCGGCTTCAAGATTTAGACTAAGATTTATTGTTTCTGATTCTTGCTTTGTCAGTGCATGTGAATATCTTCAAGGAACATGCAACTTTGTCCCCTATAGAGCCCTATTTTGCTCCTGTTAATTCATGTGAAGATGACCTTGTTGCACATTACCAGTTGCCTACAACTTCCACTCTATCCCTACTTCCTTCATAATAGAACCCTTTAAGGCAATGTGTCCAGTTAAAAAACACACACACTCCTCTTCCCAGGCTTTCTTACAGCGACAGCAGGTAGCCATGTAATCCAGCTCTGGCAATGGAGTGACACGAGTCAAGTGAGCCTTCAGGAAAACTATCTTCTTGATTAAAAGGTAGACTCAGCTATGTGTCTTTGCCCTTTGACCTACTCTTGTCCCTGCCTGGAACGTAGCCATGATGCTGAAGGTGCAGTTGTCTCAAGTGGAAGGTGTTATCAGCGTTCCGCCCGTGACCCCTGACACTCACCATTCCTGTATTCAACACAGGCTTCCCTCCTGAAAGCTCCTGTGACTCAGAGAGCTTTGCCAGTTATAGAATCAGGCTAGCCTATGTGTGGCAGGTTGAAAGTGCTGGAGTTAGTGAACTTGGGGGCAGCCCTCAATGACGTGGGAGTCGGTGCATAAACATCTGAGCTCCTTGGCCTTCAGGTGAGACCTTTGAGGCATGAGCTACGTATACTGGGAGCAGACAGAGCTCCCTGAGGTCCCCAGTGGGACTGAACAGCAGTTGCCCAAAGCAGTAAGCCCTTCATTAATGCGCCCTGGATTTGGCTTCCTTTTCCCTGTCTCACTTCCCTACTCGCCTATCTTCTTGGGATCACCTTTCAAATAAGCTACTTACCGATGAATCCTTGTCTCAGGCACTCCTGGAGGAACCCAATCTAGGACATTTTGTGACCATGTGGATGAAAGCCACATCCTATGGGTGGAGAGGAATCTAGAAGCAGCCTGAGTTCTTGATGCTGGACTTGAGCCCTGCACCGGCCTGGGACTGGCTTCCTTTGGACTTCTTGTTATTTGAGAAAAATAAAGGTCTTATTTGGGTAAGCCACCACAACTGGTTTTCTATGGCATGCAGCCAAGTGCAACTGTGGTACTTAGGTGATTAGTTGTAGGGTTACCTGTTCCGTTTGCCTGTCTCTTGAGCTCCTGTGTTTTTCCATCATCACCCTTCACTCCCATGGGACTGCAGGCATTTGCTTGTACCACAGGTACCCCTCCCACATGCCAAATCTCATCAGACTTTGTACACTAATTGTGTTTTCCAAAACATGTGCTAAATCCTCTGTAGGCCTTTGCCAGGAATGCTTTACCTCAGAAGTGAAAAACTGCTGTACTTCGGTCTGCTAACTGCATCCTCATGGTAACTGTGGGCAAGACATCCATCTTAGTATGGCCCATAGCACCAAAAACATAGATGCTTATTAAATATTTGTAAAAGTAAAATGCGTAGCTATGGAAGAATCCAAGTTGAATCAAATTTACTCCTGTTTAAAATCGTTGACATCAAATTCCATCACACATAAAAATGAATATATACTCAATAAAAGATTTCAGACAAATGAAATATAGTCAATTGAACATTTAATAAATATATTCAAGCATCACTTTTTTTTAAAAAGGACAAAATCATAATGTAAGTATTCATTAAAATGGTGACCATTTAAACGTCATCTGAATCATACCAAATAATACTCACTTTTATGAAATGTGTTGAGAACCTAGGGGTTTATGTATAAAGCTGAGCATTTTCCAAATTCCCTGCATAGATGAGACAAGATTGTGTTCTCTTACTGGTGACTCAGGAGCTAGGGTCTACTTGTGTTCTAAGTGCTGGTGTGCGGAGACAAAGCTGGCACCCACGGCCGGCTGTGCTCTGGCCACTCTGGGACCTGCGAGACAGAGTCTGATCAAGGGTGAAACTACGTGCAGGGTGTGGAGAGGAGTGCACCAAGGGCTTCACTGAGGCTGGAGGACCAAACAGAAAGCAGTGTGCTTTGACTTCAAAATGCATGTTAAGTGAGGCAAAGAAGCCAAGAACCTTCTCACAACTGTTTCAGATCAGCAACTCCTAAGGTATTTATATCAAGGTAGTTGGGAGAACTACAAATGCTCACTGGTCCTGAATCAAAAATTTAACTATCAGAACAGATGCGACTTTGAGGATAGGCTTATCAAACTACCTAAAACTCAAGTCGGGTATCAGTTCAAAAGATGCCTCTCCTGGTTTCAGCTGGCAAGGAATCTATAAAATGTTTACATCTATTTTTGGTAAATTTATTTCACAAAGCCACCATTTCATTTCATAAGGACAATAAGGTTCATTAGGTCACAATACAAAATTTATAAATGAGATGACAGGACTTCTTAAACACATTTGCTGAGTAAAGGCATTTTTACTAACTATAAAATCCAGTGAAACTTTAAAAGATTAAATACACCACAGTTATTGTCAAAAGACTGTTTGACTGTAGTTTAAGTTCAAAAGGTTAAGGATTTTACAAAAACATAACATGAGACTATTAATTATATATGAAGAGTATTTGGTTAGATACAGAAAATAATAATGTGTGGTTTTCTTCCTCTAGGAAACTAGCTTTAGAAAATAACACCAACTCCAATTAAATTTTGACTATGTAATTCTTTAATCACTGGCACCATAATCTGGAATCTTCAAAGTAATCCAGCTATTTGGGCTGTCAAATTAAGTCACCATTATGTTTCTAAAGGTGACACACTAGAGTAGCCTACAGTTATACAGTATTGTGTAAACTTACTGTATTTGTTCCAAAGTCCCATTTCCCAGGACTCTGACTGTTAAATAGGTCTACCTTAAGGTTCCAAACACTCATGTCCATCGTGAGAACATGCGGGATAAATCCATTTTCTCTAGTGTGAGAAGCTACGTTATTCTAAGAAATGACCCTAAACTCACTACACTGGGACCGGGTTGGAGGTACTACCTAAAGATCTGAGGGATGGTCAGGAAACGGACCTCAGACAAGGGATTTTTAGCATTTTTAATTTTTCAAGAGAAACAGCCTGGGAAGGGAAAAAGTGTTCTATAATCTAGGGTATGGTGAAGAGAGCAAGAGCCCTTGCTCTCATAGCCAACTGTATGAAAACATTATTCCTTAAAGCCATGCAGGTCCATGAGCCGAGGCAAGCTTTGGTTAAATGATGGGTAGCTTTTGTTTGGCTCTGGAGGTTGCCATGGAAACAGCCTGAGAGACAGAAAAGGCAGCATTATCCTCTTTATCCATAAAGCCATCTGATAAGAATGCACACCGATTCATTCATGCGATCCAGAAGAGACATATTACTTGTGGTGAGTCTGGACAAAGGGAGGTGTGAGCTCTATCTGGTTATGCGCTCCATTTTCTTGCCTTTCTCCATTTGAAACCTTAAATTAAAATCCTGGTAAAGCCCCTTCTGAACATTTCCCTCAGGAGCCTCTAGTTCAAGTAATGCTTCAATAATCAGAAGCCAAATGAAGAAACATGAAGCACCAAATGGAGATCAACTGCCAAGTTCTTAAAAATCGTATGACACCAAGCTTCTGGTAGCTGAAGAAATTATTCTGAAGAGTATTTACAATTCTGTATCAGGCCTCAGCCAGGCGAGAAATACTGTCTCAAGTGTTCATTGTACACAGCTGAATCAGGTGGCATCATCCATAATTTCTCTCCCTCTTTGTCTCTAGATCATTTGTGTGTATAAGTATCTACGTACTGGTACCTGTCTCTGTGCCTATGTATTTAATATATTCGTATATACCACACACCATTATCTAATCTTATTTCAGGTTAGTGCTTCTAAGGAAGACCACAAAAGCAGCCCTAGCTCAGCATTCTATATCTGAAGTACACAAAAATAAAAACCTCAACAACAAAATATAAACAAAATAAACCAGATAAGGAGGCATGCAGCCTTTAGCACCATATTAACAACCAAGGAGGGCAAGAGTGTTGATAGAAATCTAAAGACGAACCCAGCTCTGAGTTTCCCCCTGGAACGGGATCCCAAACACAGAACCCTCTTACAGAGTCCAGTACTTTCAAAAAGGGGAAGCCTGAGAAATTCTATTAACAGAAATGTCAAAAATCCATGATTTGCCAGAGAGAGATGATTTGACATTGTTTCTTATTCTAGAAGCACCTTCAGTGTCTTCAATAATGTCTTCAACATTATTCCTTAAGAACAAATTGCTCACTTTTGGAGATCAGTTGGGAAATCACTGCCAGCTCAATGAACTAAATGATACTCCAGTAAGTTAAAAAGACACGATCTATCCCCCAAAAGGACCAATTTACTCACGGAAAGTATTTTATTAATGAGCAGTTAGCTTCCTGATATCTGTATAACAATACAGACATTGGCTACACCAAAGAGACCCAACCTAGCACATATAATTGCACGTTCCACATGGCAAAACATCTGAGAAACACCCAAACCTCTATGCACTATGGCATTAGTATGGGAATCTAAATCACAAAATAAAGTTTCAGCTTTATCCTTTCCATGAAAAGGGACTTAAAAGTCTAGGGAAGGGTTTACTTCAAGATGTGCTAATGGTTCTGGTGGTTTAAAGGGGACAGGTAAGTTACAGGGCTAGAAATGACTTTAGATATCATCTAATGCAAATCCCCCATTTTACCGGTGGGAAAACTGAGGCCTCAGGGTGTCAGTCCTAACCATTGGAAGAACCACGACCAGAAGAGAAGCCATGGAACTCTAAGTGTGGTACTTTGTCCATTATGCTTACCTCTCAAACTCCTTTAAATCTTAATATGTGTCATTTAATCAAGCTGAGAAATATCAGGTATGAAAAACACTGAATTTTTACAAAGATTTTGGCAATAATTCACATTCTGATGTGCTTAATATTAACAAGGGGGAAACCCCCAGTTATCTTTTGGTAAAAATGTTATTTCCTGCATGAAACAGGTTCCTTTTGTGAGAGTTTTTTTTTTTTTTTTTTAAGGTACCGGCATAGCTCACAACTGACGGCTTTCCAATGTCCCATCTTTGGAGTAAGAGTTTGATTCGGCAGATCCAATATCATCAGGTGGGCTAAAATGACTGCTGTCTTGAGAATCTGTATCAATACTTTTGGTTTCTGACTGAAGGTGGACAGAAACCTGAACTGCTATCTCCTGGCCTTGTTCATTCAGAGAACCATCATCCGAATCTCCTCCCGGTGAATTACTCCGGCCCATCTCTGGGTTAATGACATAGATGCCACCTTGACCATTCAGGGCTGGTCTCTCTTTAATTCTTTCTCCCATTTCATCAGGGTCGTCCACTCGCACAGCCTCAAACATCTCCTCAACAAAGGCTCGACAGTTTAGAATAAGGGGCGGAAGAGGGACGCTTCTCGCCAATTCTTCAATATAACGAGCAAACTCCATGGTCTTAAATTGTGTGACTTTGGCGAGCTCCAGAGTCTTGGCTGAGGTGATGATGGGGATGCGCTTTGCAATCTCAAAGGCCTTCTGAAGTTTCTCAGCCCCTTCAGTTCTGAAGAATTCATTGATAGCCTTCTCAGTCTTACGAAGATGGCTGCTCATCATGCACAGCCGTGTGACATTCAAGATGAGGGTGATTGTAAAGGCAATCAGGCAAACAATCATGTAGTAGACACTCATGTCTCCTGAGGTGAAGATAACACGCAGGGTGACAGAGTAGGAGGCATGAACTGGAGAGCTGACGAAACATGTATAGAGCCCTCGGTCATCAAAGACTACACTGGTGATATTCAGGAAGTTATCAGAAACCAACCATTTTCCACCTGATAACCCAACAGAAATAAAAAAATAGAGCATAAAGAATATTGTTACTGAAAAAGCCAACTGTCTTACCATAAATATGCCACCTCTTCATGATGGAGTGCTTTACCTCATCTCTTAGGTTCTGCTATTTGTTTAAATCATGTAAGAAAGGACTTTTATGTCCAGAGTAGGAATTTAAACAGCCTGGAAGTTAAAAAGGGAATCAAGATCTTCCTTCCTGACGTGAATGATTACCATAGCTACATTTCGAGGCTAGATATAACAAGCCTTTCAGGGAGATAGGTATGACTATATAATGCTAAGTGACCAATCTTAAAAAAGAAAAAAAAGAAGTGTGTGTGTGTGTGTACACCACAATCTCTAACCTATACATTTTCATACACTAGAAGGAAATGCCTCAGAAATACCAAACAATGGTTATTTCTGGGGTAATGTGTTGAGTGATTTACATTTTCTTCTTTTTATATAACTGTATTTATTTACTTTTGATAACAAGAGACAAGTTAAAAAAAAACAAACAACCCACCCCACCAATTTAGTGCATTGTTCAACTACTAACTGGTTAATCTGGCATGGCTTGCACACTTAATTTGTTTTGTTAGAAAAGGTTTATTGATGATATCTCGATTTTCTGGCAAGAGTAACTGAAGCACAAGCCAAAAGATATGTGTCACAAGTCAGGGTAAACAAACTGCTTGGTAAAGAGAATAAAGTTGCCCTTAAGATGCCTAAAGGATCTTTGGGTTCTGTTTTAAACCTAAGCCATGCTGCCTGTCTTCCATATACGAAGGTATCTTCATTCAGGGAACACGTACACAAAAGTATCTAAGAGTATGAAAAGAAAAGCCTATGGACTATCCACCTTGATTCAACACCCTTTAGTAACTTGGCTCTGCCCACACAATTCTGTTTGTGGTCAATTCTCAGTGTATCCTGTACTTTAACTACAAAAGCCATTCAAAGATGGGATGGACGGGCTAACCTGCGGTGTAGGTGTGAGTCCCAATGACTAGAGGCACTGTCCTGGAGGAGGCTGGGGTACTGCTTCTTAAGCACCACCTGAGTGCCTTATCTTAAGATCTTGAAGTTAAGAGATCTTCAAGGTCTCTTTCATCCCTGAGATTCTACAGTTCTGGATTATCTTAGTGGTACTCAATTAGTAAGCACTCTGGATTATGCCCATTTTATCGTCATCAAAATTTAAATGCTACAGTTATTTTTAAAAGACATCACTTCACCAATGTAAAAAAAAAAAGAGGAAAATATATAGCTATGGAATATATTCATTATTCCACAAGCTTCTGTTCTATGAATCTAGAGCTATGAAAAGGCTATCCTATGAATCCAAAGTATGGTGAAGTACATACACTCCATTCATCAACCACTGTACTACGACCACAATGTAAACTCTCTAGCTTACTTGCTGATAATAGCTCAAGATTTATGAACCTTACGCTAAACTGACAGGCTCTTTAAACTCCTCTCACTGGAGATTCATAAAATTTAATACAATTTTTCAGAGCCGCTACTGAAAGCATCAATGATAGATGTTAGTGGTTTTTCAAAGTGAAAGCAAAAAGGAAAATGAAACTGCCATTCCACTTGGTTGGTCCCATCCTAACCTAAGCTTTGTTGATGCGGTCAGTCTGTACGATCACACCGACTGAATAATTCAGCTCTCAGATGTGTCTGGTTAGGATCCTACAGCCCAAAGGAAATAGGAATCTAGATCATTGCATCCAAATGTGAAACCCTAAATCATGTTCAAAATATACATTCTGGGCACTACTCTAGAGATCCCGACTCAAAAGATCTACATTCTTAAGAAGATGATTAAAAATATTCTGTTCTTTCTAACAGTTTAAACTCTTCAATCTCCTGGTGGCCAGTTACTCAGTTTTACAAAGTTAGAATGTTTCACGTATACTTTAGAAGAAAACACCATCTGTCTCCTTTTCTGTTTTCCATTCTAATATGAATAACCAAATACCCTTTCTATTCCAAGAGGTTAGACTATCTTTCTAGCAAAAAAGACAAGAAGGGCCTTTTCTGAAAGTGTAGCTTATGAGTATCCCAGCATTTAATCTTTATCCCATTGATTTTTCATGGTGATTTCTTTTTGAGGTACTTTAATACAAGTAGTCTTCAAAAAGATCTTTCTGGCAGAATACTAGTTAGGGAAATAATATTCTGATTAAGATGTGTTCACAGGTTCACAAACAGCAAAATCAAATAAAAAACTGTCGAAAAGGGGATCTTGGTTGCATTATTATGTCTGGGTGATTTTTAAGATGGAGAGGCAAAGGTACAAGAGAAGCTCTCCTGTTTTCAAGTAAATTAAGGTGTAACATAGAAAAAAATTGAGCTGGAAGGGCTTATAGAGCTCTTTCTCAGTGCCCTTCTAATTCTCAGAGGGACTTAAAAGTTTTATGCACAGAGCTATAATCTTTTAAAAACCGTCCTGGATTTCCTCTAAAATTTTTAGTGACTCATTTCCAAACAAAATTTTTAAATTTAAGGGGCGCCTGGGTGGCTCAGTCATTAAGCGTCTGCCTTCGGCTCAGGTCATGATCCCAGGGTCCTGGGCTCGAGTCCCACATCAGGCTCCCTGCTCGGCGGGAAGCCTGCTTCTCCCTCTCCCACTCTCCCTGCTTGTGTTCCCTCTCTCGCTGTCTCTCTCTCTCTGTTAAAAAATAAATAAAAAAAATCTTTAAAAAAAATTTTTAAATTTATGACAAATTTACATATGTCTAGCCACAACCCTTCCTCCTGTATTTACAAAGGGCCATCACGCTGTATTATTCATATTATAGTCTAGGTGAACAGGGCTAGCTGTCTGCAGCAGCCCTGATGTCATCTACCTTCAGTGAAGAAGGAAACCAGCTCACCAACAGGAGAGACGATCGCTCCCTGTCATCATGTGAACATCTTTTAAATTTATAACTACTCTTTCTTTCCTTCTTTCTTCTGGTTAAGTAATTGTAACTATTTTGCTTTTTCTCATAGTTCTAACACTCCAGGCCTTTCAAAAGTTTTAATTATTCCCCCTGGCACCTGATCACTGAGATGGGATGGGATCTTCAAGATCACATGCATATGCCATCAAACCAAGGAGACAGAAGTAACAGGAAATGAGTGACCTTGATTAATTATACGCTGGTATAGTTACCTCTGCCTCTGCCATCCAGGTGCTGTCCTTTTGAGTTGTACCAATGGACATCTTCATAGTGGTCGACTGTGAGAAGACACTCGAGTGAAACACTAGTTCCCTCTTTGGCTATGATGACATCGTCCCCTGAGTGGGAACCTGAGAGCTCAAAGCTTGGAGGAAATGATGAATTGAAAGAACTATGATCTGTTCCCAGTGGGGCCATTTGGGTGAAGCCAACATCTTCCAAAACAAAAGCAGCTGGAACAGTAACACTCACCACTAAAGTGAACAGGCAACAATGTGGCTTCATGGAAAAACAGAAGGAAGTCTTGTTTAGATCTGGAGAACTCAAGAGCTTCTATGCTATAACAAGAGCACGGTGGGTAATTTATTGCTTGGTACTGGGAGTTTTCCAAAAAAGTGGGAGATTCAGGCGTATTTTGAAATCTTCAAGATTAAAAGATGTGTGTGGAGACCAACCTAAAAGAAAGCCAGATATAAAGTTTAACCAACAAAGACTCATAATGGGGTGAAACTCTTATGTTCTAGAAATGAACAGATGTGAAATTGATTAGAATAACTGGCGCTGACATCAGGGAGCAAAACAGAAAGACCACCACCTAAAAATCTCACACAAAGACAGCAGAACGAGTACTGAATTAGGAAATGGCAGGCGGACCTAGATTCTGGTCCTGGCTGTGCTACTAACAAGCTGTAAGACCTTGGCAAGTAGCATCCTCCCTTGGCCATTTTTCTCATCTGTCAAATGAGAGACTAGATGAGACCTCTCTACAGAGTCTTCTAGTTCTGAAAGACTAGGATTCTATTTTACTCTGACAAATCTTATGCAACAGGGAGCCAGTGAAGGCTAAAATATTTAGCTTAATGATCTTTTATTTCAACCTGCACCTGTAAATCAACTGATACATCATGATCATAACCATGAAGCTCAAAATTTGAGCAATCCAAGTACATAATATATTAGCTTTAAATAATGCAGGGATACTTAAGGCAGTTTTCTGTTTGTTTTAATATCAGAAAGAAAACTGCATTACTACATACACATAAACAGTTACTGACTCCTGAGAAGTTAGAACCTCCCTCTTGGGCAAGAATGTCAGACAAAAGAATTTTCCTTTAACAGTTTTTTTAGTATCAAGAGACAAAATACAGTATATTTAACAGTTCATGAAAATACCAAATTTTAGCTCAAAGTCTGCAAAACCAGCTCAGGGAGGAATTGACATCTTCAACGTCTAGTTAGTAGAAATGCAAATATAAACTACAGGGAAAGAGTGCTGGACAAATAAAATACCACGAACAAAGAACAAAATATCCCAGCCTAAGAGTGTATGTGATTATGATCATCTTCCTGGTAATTTGATTCCTCTTTTAAATCAATGACTCTCAAAGAAAAATTTCAACTTCCTTTTCTATAAAAGACAGGATGAAATGCCTTGCTTTATTTCCTATAAAGGCCCAAAATAATTAGTTTTGGAAATGACTCTCCTTTGTACTTAGGCGAAGGCTGCTTGATCACAGAACATAAAAAGCAATGGATCATTGTATTCAGTCATTAAACCCCTCAGAGTCTGAATCACAGTAAGCTGTATATGTCATTTAATTTTCATTAGCCCTTGAAAGGATGGTTGAAAGATAATAATTTTCTATATCTTGCTATATCTTTAAAATATAAGAATGGACTATTTAGAGTAAAACAAAAGACTTCAGACTTTGTTATACATAGTAGATTGAACACGTGTTTATTTTTTTTTAAAGATTTTATTTATGTATTTGACATAGAGAGAGAGAGAGACAGAGTGAGCACAAGCAGGGGGAGTGGCAGGCAGAGGCAGAGGGAGAAGCAGGCTCCCCACAGAGAAGGGGGAGCCCGATGTGGGACTCGATCCCAGGACTCCGGGATCATAACCTGAGCCAAAGGCAGTCGCTTAACCAAATGAGCCACCCAGGCGCCCCACATGTGTTTATTTCTATTTCTTCCCCAAACCCAATTAAACTGACACTACAGGAAACAAAGAAATTGGGCATTGGAGGGGATTTCAAAAATGATCTAACTCATTCACTTTACAGTGACTTGCTCCTTTAAATTAAACTTTATGTTAGTAGGAGAATCCTGGTCTCTACTGGGCAAGAGTGGTGAGTGCAAACAATGGAAAGAACACTTAGTAAATGACTGCCATAACCCAGGCACCATGCTTGGAGCTTGACATGTGTAAGCTCCCAAGTTCTTTTTCAGTACAATATATATAATTGGTGGACAAAACTTTTCTCCTTTATTCTAGACTACTGCTTCCCAATCGTGAGAGGAAATGACTGTGCTGAAAAAGTGCTCTAGGCCTTCCCTAGGATTTCGATAATGAGTTCCTGTGGCTTATCCAAGTCAGCATTTTCCCAATTTTACTCAATTCTTCTATTGGCATGTTTTTTTTTTTTTTTTTTTTGCTTTTTAAGTCAACTCATTATTTTACTTTCATACATTTATTTCAAAAGAAAAGTCTATATTACCTCTGTAAATAAAAGTAACTGTACACAGAAATACGATGAAAACAAAGCAGTTATTATTAACTGCTATTTGCTAAAGGCTCTGAGCTGGAGGCCCCTCTCTGTCAGGAAAACAAAAATAAAACAAATAAATCACCCACAACTCTACTTTATTCTAATACCACCTCATTTCTTATCCTGCCATCATCTTTTTCTTCCCTACCTATTCCACCGAGTCAGAGCCACAATTTTATTATTTCATTTCATTCCATTTTAGAGAGAGCACGCATGCAAGCAGGGGAGGGCAGAGGGACAGGAAGAGAGAATCTCAAGCAGGCTCCACATTCTCTCAAGCAGGCTCCACATTCAGCCTGAAGGTGGGCTCAATCTCATGACCCTGAGATCATGACCTGAGCTGAAATCAAGACTTGGATGCTTAACTGACTGAGCCACCCACGAACCCCAGAACCACAATTTTAGACTAGAGGTATACATTTTCATCTATTCACCTGTATCTGCTGAGCACTTTCTATGTGCCAACCTATTGTATAAGGACACCGTCTCTACCTTCATGGAGCTAAGTCTGGCAAAAGACACAGACACTAACTAAACATATGCAAAATATGGTAAATGCTGCCCAAGGTAAAGTACAGGATGCTACGGTAGTACCCAATGTGGGGAGCTAAATGTGTCACAGAGAGCCACCTTGAGAAAGTGAGGTGTGCAACAGTACTTGAGGGATAAATAGGAATTGAGAATGGAAGAGAAGTGCTGTAGTAAATGGACAGAGGAAAAAGCAGAGGGATCACTGGTTAGGAGGTGTTCAGGAAAAAGAGCTACAAGTTGTGGTAATGAGAAGAGGTGGCCAGAGTGCTGGGTCTGATTCCTGATTCTGGAGGGGAGCAGTCTGGGCCAACAGCACATCTGGAGGTGGACTTTGGGAACTGGAGGGGGAGGCCAAAGTGAGTGTAGGAGACAGCTGTCCAACAAGAAGAGGTCCAAGAACGTGGAGGGTCAAGAGTGGGATAGACCACCTGTAGGAAAGGGAATGTCCCCCCAGGATCAAGGCAGCTAGAGGACACGACCCTGGAAATAGGAAAACAAAAACAAAAACAAAAAAAACCAGACTCTCCCTCCCTGAGATGCAGGAGCTTTGAAAGAATAAACAGCCTCCACATGAGAGGGTTGTGGGGCAAGCCGGGTCCTGGCAGTGTAGCTGCTGCATGGAGTTCCTTCATGCAGCTTCCCTGAGTCTCCTCTCAAGTCCTGGCTCTCCCGCACACGTGGTCCAGAGTATATCTGGATGCAAGCTGGTTTTTCCCCGAACTCCTGCAGCCGTCACCATTACACTACTCACTGGCTCTGGTATGTGCCTCTCTGTACTGCTAGGCAGCCCACCCCTCTGACCTAGGAGTTCCTGAAGCACAGGGACTATATTTTTTGTTGCTATACTTCACAACTAGCCCATGTTCAATAAATATTTACTCATGGAAGTTAGTTTAAATTTGATAAAGCATGTGATATATCTTTGTAAACTGAGGAATGTTATGCAATAGGGACTGTAATTATTCGAACTGACATGCATTTACTAGCACTTATTATATTGAGACAGCCAGTGCTAAAGATCTCCAGAGAACTTAAGAGGCATAATGCCTAATGCAGTCCTTGAGTCAACCCCAACTCCCAAAATCTTCAATCACCATGTCCTAGAATATCACAGTGGGTATAAAAAGATTACCAAGCCCAGGCTGACTACTAATATCCAGACAGCTTGTTAAAAATACAGATTCCTGGGTCCCACCCCAGCCCTCGTGAAGAACCTCTGGACTTGGACTTTGGAATTTATGATATGTAATTAGCTCCCTGGATGATTCTGAGGCCGAGGGTCTGTGGATTGGCATCCAGAGACTATGACTATAGTTCCTCATTTCCTTTACACCAGCACTGCAGACTGTTTGAGCACTTCCAAGAAGAGAGAACTATCACTCACATTCCATTCGGACTTAGATACCCTGGATCAGCGGAACTGTAGGCCTCTGAGAAAGGCTGGGTAGCAGAGAGGGTTGGAGTACAGTCTCGGGAGTCAGACTTCCTGGATTTGAATTTTGATGGGACTCTAATGAGCCTTGCAACTTTTGTAAATGACTTAATCTCCCTGTGCCTCAGTCCCCTCATCTTTAGAATAGGGAAATTAACAGTTACTTGTTCTATAGGACTGTTGTGACGCTTGAAGGAAATTGTATAAAACACAGGGCCTGGCCGTAGTAATCACTGAATAACCTCTAGTTATTATTGTTGATTGTTCTTTTAGATACTGTGCTAAAATCTACATCTGATAATAAAACCATTATTTAAGATAAATGGAACAGAATACTATGCAACCATTTAAAAATCTTGGAGGGGAGAGGGGAAACACTATAATTTCAATCTGTAATTTTAAATTTCACATTTTCCTTTTGCTCATTGTCAATAAGTAATAATATGGATCAAACAGGCATTGTAAACTGAACTTGGGAGTCCAACCATGATATGTTACATTGTTTTAGTGCATTCTGAATTTGTGGTAAATAATCTTTGTTGTGATGTGCCTAGCTTACCTTTCCCTTTTTTGAGATCTGCCTCTATGTTCTGGGGCCCAAGATAGAAGTCAACCCTTTGGCCAACTAAACTAATCAGAAGCTTTGATCTTGGAATTTAGATTTGAGACATGGTGGGTTAGGGCCATTCGAGAAAGAGAAAGGGTTGAGGCAGTCAGGTTTGGGCCACATACAAAGAGAAGCAGAGAGACAGGACCACAGGGATGGAGAAGAGAAAGAGAGTGGTGAAAAAGAAGAGAGGAGAGGGGAAAGTGGAGGGGGGAGTGGGAGGGGAGCAGAGGGGAAGAGAAAGAGACTCACTCAAGTGTTGCTCTGGCTCCTGACAGAATTCTACTTCCTCCTTCCAGTATGACTTTTTCTTTTCAAAGAAATAAACATCTTTATACAATTTCATTCAAAATTAAAACCACAAAAATTAACACTAAATGTAAAAACAAGAAAGGAAATGGAGAAATGGTTAGGTAGGAGTAAAAAGATTAAGTTCAGCAAAAGTGACTGAATTGTGGCTGTGGCTACCAGGCAATCCTCATCATGGATTTCCACTGCCTCTCCTCCTTAGGCACCAGAGTGTGGCGCACAAACTACCCACGTGGTCAATATTTGTGGTTCCTATTCTGTACAGACACAACCATTTGCCTCTATTAGAAGTTTAGAGAAACCTACAAGACAGGGTTTAGAAAAATACTATGAACACTCTTAAACTGCTGCTGAGCGAGCTATTTCTTAATGCTGCAGTTGACATCTGAGGCTAAGAGGAAAGAGTTCAAAAAGGAAAATCAAAGTGCCACCTTCCTACAAACAGTTAAAAAGGGCTATGCTATGCTTGTGGGTGAAGTTACTTGGTAGAATGTTTTATAACCTTTCTTTAGCCACCACAGAAAAGTGATGCTCAAATTTAATCCAGCTCCTTTTTCATCTTTTAGGTACAATAAAATATAAGCTCTTCTAGGATCATGAATAATCAGAAATGTAGATGATTTTACCCAACAGAACCATTCTAAATATTGGCTATATCATAAAAAAATAAAGAAAGAAACAAAGAACAAAGAAAAGCCCCTAAGCTGTCATCCCTAACAGATTGCCTTGCTGCTGTTCCTGCCAACTTCAGGGAGAAGAAATATTTCCATTCTGCTCCAATTCTCAACAGAAGTAAATAAGGAAGTAATGTGCTGATTTCCATTCTCATGGCTCAATATTAAGTTGGCTGAGGAAACTACTGTTTGCAGAAATAGTCCTGGGATAACACAAAGTGGGGAAAAACACTGATGCCCAGATGGTATTGGTTTCAAGTATACTGGGATATTAATGCTTTATTCTCCATAATTAAATGTGGCCTAGGTTGTATTTACAGCTCATCTACTCTTCTCTGCCTGCACTGTTACACTTGGAAAATGGAGAAGATCCCCCATGCCAGGTACACAAATGGTCAAAGTGGCACTCCGAATTGGCAAGGGGGAGAAAAAGCAACGAAGAGCAGATTGTTCCTACTCCCCTATTCTTTGAAAAGAACAAACATAAAATTGTTCTGCTTATACTCAAGCATTATTATAGAGATCTGAACCATAAAAAGGTTAGTAATACTCCAACAGAAATCACCATTTTGAGGATCATTTTCTGAAAAGATCCTAATTAAAATAGCCCTTACGCTCCCAGTCATATCTTGGAGCCATCGCACACTTCATATCTGGCATTTGGGCACTCAGCTGAAACTTCAACATATTTTCTGGCGCACTGAAAAACACCTTCTTCTGTATTTACTGGAGCTTTGTTTTAAACTCAGGATTATTTCCTATAACTGTGGCTTATACCCTCTTGCCATAAGCATTTGCTGAAGCTACTGGATGCAAATGACAAAGAATACCTACTGGATGTAGCATGTAATGGGCCTAGATTTACGATCTCCTTACCCACTTTTTTTTTCTCTGCAGTCTAAAAAATTAAACTCAGTATAACTAAAACAGAACTTCTCATTCTTACCCTCAGACCTATTTGTCAAGTATATACATATCTTGCATGATAGCCACAAAATATAATTCTTTCAGTTTTGCAAGATCAAAGTTACAAGATCATCATGGCTTCTTGTTTAGTAGCATGGACTGAAGTGCCTGATCCTATCCTTGCACGAAGCCATGGGATTGTGAGGCCTTAGTTTTCACATCTACTGAATAAGGTAATTAACAGTAACGACCTCATAGGTAGTTATGAGCATTAGATGAACTACTGTGGGTATATTATAAATACATGCTGTTGTTATTATTATGCCACTTCCTAGATGTTTTTCAATTAAATCATACTGTGTCCCCACCCTAGGTCACAGTCCTTTTACCTTACCTGGGCACCATACTATTCTTCTAATTTCTAAATGGGTCTCATTAACTCCAACTATACCCCAAACACTGCTCTTTTCAGAACTAGTCCTAAACACAAATCCAAGAAAGTCATTATGATTTAAAAATCTATTGATTTTCCACCGCCCAAGAGATAAGCTTCAAATTTTGGTCAGGTATCCATAATTTTCAGAAAGATTCAGGTGGCAGAACAGAAACAGCCGGAGGAAGCCCAGTAGTATCTGTGTGCAGAATAATTGCTTGCTGAAGGAATGAATGGATCTAGAAGTTTGATCTTCAGTTACACCTCTGTCACCAATTAGCTATGATCTGTAGTGGTCTGTTTCCTCATCTGGAGGCTGACTATCGTTATCATTCCCTTCTTTGCTTAATTTGATAATCTTCCCAGCTTCCTGTCATGGCTCAAAGCCTTAACTACACTTGTTTCACTCTAATCTCTCCAAGTAACCTTTTACCTTAAAGTTCTGGTTTTAGTTGTCCCTTTTGCTTGAAACTTCCCGCTCCTCCCCACCAATATCTTCCTGTAGAAATTCCACCCTCTCTATAGTATCCAACTCGAATTTCACCTTATTCAAGAAGTCCTCTCAACCTTTATCCTCTTCATTTTGGATGAATTTCTTTTGCTCTGTCAGTCGCCTAGCACACTGAGAGTACTCAATTGTAAGACTTAACAGTTTCCTTCTTCTATCAGTTATCTATTTGTCCAAAAGACTGTAAGCTACAGATCACAGTCTAAAAACTTTCTCAGTCTTTGGCATAGGACTGGATTCAACAATTTGAATTCAGATCCTCATCAACCTGGCCGTTAGAAAGGTACTTGCTACAAACTTCTTGCTGACTTTCCAGAGTCTCAGTCTCTGGAAAGTGTAATGGAGGTTTTTGAAGATATGGAAATTGAGCTTTTAAAATTTTAGTGGGGAAAACACTCTAGAGTGAATTTGATCTGTAACTGGTTTTCTCAAATTGCAATTTTTGAGAACTTATATCAAATTAATCTGTGGTGCTTGTTAAAGATGAGTATTTCTCAGCCCCACACAGACTTACTGAATTGGCATCTCTAAGGGCAAGGCCTGAGCATCTGCTTTTTAATGTGCGTATAGTTTTAATGACCTAAAAATTGAGCCCATATTTCCTTTGGTTGTCATAACAATATTGCAATCCAGTGATTCTCGAAGTGTGGTATTGGGGCCTCTGGGGTCCCTGGGACTTTTTCAAAATGATTTTCATAATAATAATAGGATCTTATTTGCCTTTACATTCTCATTCTCACACAGTATGGTGCAATTTTCCAGATGCTACATGATGAGTGTTATCACCAGGGAATGAATGCAGGAGATATGAGAATCTAGCTATCTTCTATTAATCCAGATATTAAAAAGACTTGTAAAAATATTTTTTTTTTTTGAGAGGGAGGGGAGGGTGGGAAGAGAAAGAGAAAGAAAGAGTCGGGGGGAGGTCGGGGAAGGGCAGAGGGAGATGGAGAGAATCTTAAGCACACTCCACACCCAGTGCGGAGACCGACGTGGGGCTCGATTCATGACACTGAGATCATGACTTGAGCTGAAATCAAGAATCAGACTCTTAACTGACTGTGCCACCCAGGCGCCCCAAACAATGCCATTCTTAAGTTTTTTGTTTTGTAAAATATTCGTCATAGAAATGCTACTTATGTTAACACATAATGAATTTATTATCTTAAATAAATTTTTGAAAGTTGTTTTGATACCTAAAATGGTAAACATTGATAGATATAAGTCACACACACAAACTCCTTGGTGTTCTCAGTAAGTTTTACAAGTGTAATGGGATCCTGAGACCAAAATGTTTGAAAACTGCTGCTATAATTATCAGCAGCATTTTAAATGTAAGATTAAGACACGGTTAAGTGATTTACCAGAGATTCCATAATTAAACCACAAATTCTATGCAATTTCCATCACCACAGAAAACCAGAGGAAATTACTTATTTTATACTTATACAGATTTTTTTGTTTTTGTTTTTAGAATAGGCATTTTTAACAAGCTACCAGGTGACAGTGATGCCCTTAAGTATGGAGAACCACTATAAAAAGCAAACTATCTGAAGGGTTTTAGGAAGTGACAATTATTATATATGGACATTGAGATGATAATTCTGAAGGCAACAGATGGGGTTGGAAGACCTCGGTTCTTAAAAGACCAAATCCCTTCACCTCTCTGGGACTTAGTTTTTCACATCTGTACAATGAAGCTGTCTGTAATGCCTCTTTCTGGCTTTCAGCCTGGGTTTCATGCATTTTCACTGCTAAAAGACAGTTGAAGAGATGCATCTTTCTAATGAAGGTCAGTCTTAAAGTCATAAATCAGAGCACACCACTCTTCAGCATAGAAACCTTCAATGGTTTCCATTGCTCTCCAAATAAAAGTCCAACTCCTTGTCCTGACTCATAGACACAAGATTTGGCCCATTTAAGCCTCTGGCCTCATCTTCCTTCCTCTTTTTGCACCAGTAACAGTGGCCTTTTTTCTTTTCCTTGACCTTGCTAAGTTTGTTACCACTATAAGGCCTTTGCACTTGCTATTCCTCCCCCCTCGAATGCTCTCCTCAAGATCTTCATAAGGATTACTCCCTCACTTTGTTCAATTACATTATGCTGTTTAATTTTCTTTACAGTACTCACAACCATCTCCCCCACCCCCATTTCAGATAACACTGTTTGCTTGCTTACTTGTTTACAGTCGGCCTCGCCCCAGAATGTCAACTACTTGGGAGCAGGGCCAGTGTCGGCTTGTAACCCGTGTGTCCCAGGTTCCCAGGGTAGCGCCTGGCAGGTAGCTGACGCTCAGGAAACGGACGACGGCTGAAATGCAGCTCAGCCCTGGCCTTCAAAAAGGACCTGGGATATCCTAGCCCCCTTCACGTCGAAACCCGACCCATCGGCTCAAACCCATGTCTCAGCAGCCCCAGTACCTTTCCGCACGACCCCGACAGAACCCTCACTTACCAGACTGGTAGCTCAGCTTGCTCGGGCCCGAGCGGAAGCTTGACCCGGAAGTGCTCTCGGGCAGGCGGGACCGCCTCGCACGGAAGGAGTATTCCGGGCCAGTAGGCGTGGCTTCTCTGCGGCTGTGGCGGCGGTGAGGGTGGCAGTGGCGGTGGGCTTGGTTCGGGGCTTCCAGGGAGGAGGCCGGCGGGGTGCGGGGGCTCGGGACTCGGGGCCGAGTAGTCCAGGTGGCTGGGGAGTGGGAGGAGGTGGTCTGGGGCTGGGCTGCCGACACCTCCCGGCTGGACGCGCAGGCTGTAAAGCGCTTTGGTCATTGAAGCGCTACGTTTGTGTGAGGAAGTCTCCTTATCAGCGTCGGAGAAGTTGGGGGCGCTTGTTGACCTCAGATGTCCCGTTTGGGACTGGTCTTGTATGTGGGAACAAGTGAGAGCGCCTGTTTGTGCGTCTAGAGAGAGCCAATGTCAATAACGACAGTAATGACACAAACCATCTCCTCCGTCTTAATAGCAACTGTTATTTATGCGAGGCTATGTGCCAGTCTCTGTTCCAAGCCCCTCGCGTACCTCATGTGGTGGAATCCTTGTAGTAATCCTGCCAGGCAGGTGTTCTAGCCCCGTGTTACAGTTGAGGAAGCGGAGAAGCAGCTAGGTGAACTGACTTCCTAGCAGTTACCGCCCTCAGGAAAGTTGGAAGAAAGTCGAATTCCAGAGCCCGTGCTCTTAGCTGCTAAACTAGACCCCTTCCATTTTGGGAACTGTGTGGCTGGAAGTTCCCAAGGAAAATGGGGGGAGGTATATGTGTACATAGAAATGTGTGCATTTTTATTTTTAAGAAAGGACTCAGCCATTTAATTTTACTTGTAATGTTTCAGTTCTTGGAGTGTTTCCACTCCAATTATGAAAATAACCTACACTCACTACCAGGATACTTGGAAAACTTACAAAAACATTAAATAGTGCGATTCTGTATACCTGAAATTTATTCCTTTTTTTTTTTTTTTGCTTTTCCTGTTGAAGTGTGAATCCACTGAGAGCAGGGATAGCACAGCCATTATAATGATGAAAGTGATGGTAATGAGAATATGAACAGCCACCACCTTTCCACCTAGCCAAATGTCTAGCACATTCTAGATGCTCATTAAATCTTTGTTGCACAAATGAAAGAGTAGACCCAGTGTTTAATATTTTGAAATATGTCCTTCCAGCCTTTTATAAAACTATATGAATTACTTATGTAATATGTTTATTATATATACTATATAGTAGTTGCCTCTCATCTGCCGGTGATATGTTCCAAGATGAGAGATTATAGAATGCCTGTGTGGTAAGATGAGGTGAGGTGAATGATGTAGGCACTGTGCTGTAGCATTAGGCTACTGTTGACCTTTTGACAACACCTCAGAAAGAGAATCATTTGCTTCAAGACTGGTTGGCCACAGGTAACTGAAAACCTCAGATAAAGGGGACTGCTGTATATGGTATACTGCTTATAAAATATGTATTATGTGTTGTAATTTGGAAAGCGCATCTAAAGTAAGTAAAATGATAGTGTAAAAAAAGTACATATTTATTTAGCCACACAAAACATTGATTGAACTTTATGCAAGAACTGTGTAGTCTTTCCTATTAGGTTCTTGGAGTAAATGGGGCAGAAATTGTGTCATAAAAAAATTCTCAATCTCCAAAACTTGGTACATAGTAGGTATTCAAAAAATGTTTGCAAATGAATGAATATTTCAGAGTTTGCATGTGTGTGGGTAGTTGCGTCTGAATTTTTTTTCTGTGTGTTTTGGGAATGTATAATGTATGTATATCATATATCCATATGATCTAGGCTCCATGGTGTGTAAACCTACCTTTCTAGCCTTATGCCTTTTTGTTATTCTCCCTGCTATATTAACTACTGTTATTTTTCGATATTCCATGTCTGTCCATTCCATTCACACTTCCCATGTTTTGTTTCCACACCTTTGAATTTTCTCATTGGCTCCTTTACCTGTCAAAATCCCAAGGGCCCTTTAAGACAGGTGTTGCAAGCTCAACTGTATACAGGGGCTAATAAGGTAACAAATGAGTCAAGTAGATTTAGGTGGAGATTATAGAGAACATTATCCTGCCTAAAAAGGCCCAGCAACTCTTTGGTTTGGGCTAATTATTACCATGTTAAAAGTGGGCCCAGTGTCACCAGATATTTCAACTTTACTAGAGAAGTTGAAAATCTATTCATGTATGAAGTCTGCTTTTTAAATGTTAGCAATGAATATAAAAGTTTAAACACTGTGCAGGCCAAATAACATTTAAAGGCTGGATTTAGCAGTCACATTCTCAGTTTGTGGCCACTATTCTATGTTTATTTCAGATACTTTGTGCATGAATCATATTCTCTGATCCCAGCAGAGTTTTTCTTCTCTGTTCTTTTAGCATTTTATATATACCTCACTGATAGTGCTGTTTCCAAGGTGCCTTAGGTCTTTTTTTTTTTTTTTTTTTTTTTGAGAGGCAGAGGCAGAGGCAGAGGCAGAGGCAGGGGCAGGGGTGAGAGTGGGAGAGAGAATCCTAAGTAGATTCCACACCCAGCATGGAGTCTGATGCGGGGCTTGCTCTCACAGCCCTGAGATTGTGACCTGGGTGGATATCAAAAGTCAGATGCTTAACTGACTGAACTACCCCAGTGCACCTGCCAAGCTGCCTTAGTTCTTAATATGACTTTCTCTTGTACATTGGAAGCATTTGATGGCTTGAATTGGGTCTAATTCTGCACTTGGTAAATATTGGTATAAAATAAATGCTTATATATACCTAAGGCTTTGGTATATATACATTTATTTCTCCTCTGGTTATCTTTATTTCTCCTCTACTTGGTTATCTTGGAAACCAGCATCTGCCTCTTGTAAAAACACCAGTGGTATCTTGGCTTTAATTGCTGAAGAGCTGTACTTATGGTAGGGACTGAATTGGTTAACATTGCTGCTCAAAAGCTAGTTTGATTTAGATTCTATCTGATGGCTTAAATTTTATAATTTATAAATTGAGGTAGAAATAATGACTAAGATTTTTTAATGACAGTCAATAAAAGGAAAAATTGATAAATTGGACCTCATTGAAATGAAAAACTTTTGCTCTGTGAAAGACCCTGTGAAGAAGATGAAAAGAGAAGCTACAGGCTGGGATAAAATATTTGCAGACCACATATCTGACAAAGGACTTGAATCTAGAGTATATAAAGAACTCTCAAAGCAGTAATAAAACAAAACAAAAGAAAAAAACAAAACCCCCAAAGAAAATGAGCAAAAGATACAAATAGGTATTTCACTAGAGGGGATATACAGATGGCAAATAAGCACATGAGAAGATGTTCTGTATCATTAGCCATTATAAAAATACAGCTTAAAGCCACAGTGAGATTATTATTACACACCTGTCATAATGGCTCAGAAAAGGAAAAAAAAAACCCACCAAATGCTGGTGAGAATGTTGAGAAACTTGATCACTCATACATCACTGATGGTAATGTAAAATGGAAAGAGTGGCAGTTCTTAAAAAACTGAACAAGTACTTAACATGATCCAGAAGTTGCACTCTTGGTCACTTATTTCAGAGAAATGAAAGCTTATATTCCACAAAAACCTGTATGTTAATGTACGTAGCCATTTTATTTGTAATAGCCCCAAACTGGGAACAGCCCAGATATCCTTCAATGGGTAAATGGTAAAACAAACTGAAATACATCCATACCAAGGAATACTGCTCAGCAAAAAAGGGAAGAAACTATAGATAAAACAACTTGGATGGATCTCGAGGGACTTATGCTGAGTGAAAACAGTTGGATCTCAAAAGGTTACATACTGTATGAATCCGTTTATATGACATCTTGTATAGAGATGGAGAACAGATTAGTGGTTGCTGTGGGTTGGTGGTGGGCGGCGGGGGGTGAGGGATGTGGCTGAAAAAGGACAACACAAGGGATCCTTGTGATTGAACTGTTCCCGTATCTTTAGTGTGGTGATGGTCACAAATCTATATACGTGTGATAAAATTTCACAGAACTAAGTAACCATACATAAGTGCCTATGAAACTGATGAAGTCTGAAGATGGTCAGTGGGTTGTGTCAGTTTCCTGGTTGTCATATTCCACTGTGGTTACATAAGTTGTTGCCATTGGAGGAAACCGGGTGGAAGATACACAGAACTGTCTGTATTTCTTACACCTGCATGTGACTCTATGATAATCTCAAAATAAATAGCTTATATAACTTACAGCAAAAAAGCCTGTAAGATTAATTTTTTTCTTTGACTTTTTTTCACCAGGCAATGATCTAATCATGTCAGAGAAAGATGATATTGAGACTCCAGTGATAACTGAAGCATCCTCCACTCTTGGAGATGGGAACTGTGAACCAGCCAAGAATTCTGAGTCTGTTGACCAAAGTGCCAAGCCAGAGAGTAAATCCGAACCTGTAGCTATCACTCGGAAAAGACCAGAGTCCAAACCTTCCAGTGACCTTGAGACTTCAGAAATTCTCCCTGTTGAGGTATCACAGGCTGTAGGCAAAGTAGAGTATCTATTAAAACACTGGGATTAAAAGTTAGGGTTAAAAGGAATTTGGAACCAAAACCAATTTAAGATTCTATCTATTTCTTTTCTTTTAAAATCCATAAAACACAATTTTCTCAGTTTTATAAATGACTATGAGTAGTTGCCTTTGCTACATGGTGCTTAAATGCAGGTGACATAACATCTGTCAGGCAAGCAATATAATTCTTTAGCTTAATGATAGGTATTTCTTCACCTGTACTTTGGACTAATAATTAGATACCTTGTCTGTACACTCTCTTATTCTCTACTTTTTCCCTTTTGTTTTGCCTTTTGTTTTTCTGCCTACTGGGAAGAATAGGAGACTGTTTCCAAAGATGTGCCTCAGACCGGTTGGGGATATTGGGGCAGCTGGGGCAAGTCCTTACTCTCTTCAGCCTCAGCTACAGTAGCTACAGTAGGTAAGATCATCCATCATTTTGCTAATTTTTGTGTGTATGTTGCTACAGATGTGTTTTAAAAATGACTTGGTTAATAATTCTTATTCCATGTTTACTTAAGGGCTTTATAATTTCAGAATTCATTAGGAATGATGGGCTGATTTATAGTATAGCTAGAGTTTACAGCATTTTCTCATTAGCATTTCTTATTAGAGTTTCTCGTTTTCTCATTAACCAGAAATTGTTAATATAAAAGTATTGTGTGGTGGTAAATCAAGTTTGTTGGTTTTGTTGGTTTTGTTTTTTGGTAAGATTACACTCCCAAACATTAGTTACATATGGTCAGAATAAAATGTCTGTGACCATAGTGATTTTAAAAATCTGCAGGATTGTTTTGGTTTGTTTCTTCAGTTTTGGTGATTAATAGTAAGTAATATTCAAATGTAAAAATGTTACCATTTTCCTCATTAGGACAAGGTATTTCAAATGTCATTGAGAAGGCAGAGACTTCTCTTGGAATTCCTAGTCCCAGTGAAATTTCAACTGAAGTCCAGTATGCAACAGGTCAGTATGTGGAAACATTAAGACCTAGAATTATGGGTCAAAATGGAACAGTTGAGCTCATTTTTCAGTATATATTTATTGAGTGATATTCAGGGCATCATGGAATTGGTGAGAAAGGGGTTTGGAATCTTTGACTAACAGAGGTCTGTATCCTTTAGCCACTTTAGTCATCGATGAAATGGGATGATCTGTGTCAAAGGACTGTTAAAAACATTAAATAAAGCCATGAATGTAGAATATAAGAATTGCCTAGCATTGTGTTTGGCACAAATGAGTAAGAGCCTAAGAAGAATTAGCTGAATCTGACTTTGTTGTGACATGAAAAAATATTTTAACGTGTTTAGTTTTAAGGGTTTAATTTTTTGTGTTTGGATTTTTATGAGGGTGAAATTTAATTTTGGATACCTGCTTTGATCAGTATACTCTCACTTAAGCCACAAAAGACAGAATTATAACCAGGGATCAAGATGGCCTGGGACCAGAAAACAGGAAGTTTTCGGGCCCTGATTTTGCTTTCTCCATCTCTCGGGGCTTTATTGTCTCCCACTCTTGTTTCCTCTTTGATCGTCTCATTTTTTTTCTCCAATAAGCATAATTTTCTAGGATAAAATTTAAAATAGGCCATATTTTAAAAAGTCAGATTTATTGATTTTGTAATTTATATGTATAATTAATTGTAAATTATATGTAAATGTATAATTTACATATAGTAAAGGTTACTCTTTTAAGGTATACAGTTTATGTGTTTCGGTGAACATACAATCCTGTTTACACAGTATAATCACAGTCCATTGTGATTATGCAGTATAGAATATTTCCTGTATGTGTATAGATAATCAAAATGTAAGAATATTTTCATCACCCCCTAAAAGACTCCTCTTGCTCCTTTGTGGTCACTCCCATCAGTTACTCTCAGTTTTTGGCAACTGCTGATCTTTTTTCCGCCTAAAGTTTGACTTTGTCCAGAAGATCATATACGTGGAATCATACGGTATAAAATGTATTGTTACATATACCAGTAGTTTGTTCAAACGATTAGATTTTATTTTTGAAATGAAATGAAAATGAAAAAAGCTGTGTTTTCATTTTAAAATAGGTAAATAGTTTAAAATAATAAAACAAAAAGGGCTAAGGCTATACTGTGTATAGGAAGCAGGGTCTAATTTTTAAAATTTCACATAGATGCTGATAAAGAAAACTATTTATGGATCATCCCTTCATGTTTACACATCCCCTTCCTCCTGTAGGAGAGACAAATGCCAAAGAAAATGCAAACTCTTCCCCATTAACTGGGCCATTTGGTGTATTCTCAACCATCTCTACTGCTGTTCAGACCACAGTGAGTAAAATGCATGGTAGACTGTACCCCTCTGTGAATATAGTGGGTTTTTTTTTTGTTTGTTTGTTTGTTTTTAATCTCTTTCTCCCCCCTTTTCTTGAAAAGCCATGAGGACTGATTACTGTTATGGGAGTCCACAAATTGCTGAAGATCAATCACTTTGATCTTAGGGGTAGAGTGAGAGCTACTTGAAAACTTTCTTTAAAGAAGTAGAGAGCAGAAGATGAAGAGTAACAGAGAGTCAATATACATAGTATTTAGTGGACTATGAATTCTGAGTTTGGTGGCCCTAGAAAATGTTCCTACTTTACAAAAATATTTTTCTCATAACTGTAGATGATTAGAAACATTTTTAAAAAAGGGTTTTATAGGAAACTTAATGTCTTTCTTAAGATAGATAACTAGTACTTTTTTAATTTTTAATTTCTTGAAGTAAAACATATATACAGAAAAGTGAAATCATAAGTATTCAATTGGAATTTTTACAACTCAGACTAAGAAACCAACATGATGGTATATCATAGGTTTTCCACCTGTACCCTCTCCCAGCCATCTGTGCTGCTTCCTTTTGCCCACCAAGATAACCACAATTCTGACTTCTACCATCATAGATTAATTTTGCCTACTTTTAAACTTGACATAGATGGAATCATACAGTATGTACCCTATTGCATTTAGCTTCTTTCACTCGACATTATATTTGTATTATTTCTCCATCATGTAGTCGGTATGGTGTATTCCATTTTTTTTGCTGTATTCCATTATGTGACTATGTAGCATTTATTTATTCCATGGTTGGTGAGTACTGGGGTTTCCAGTTTTTAGCTCTTATGAATAGTACTGCCATGAACATTTTGTATCTCTCTTTTTTTTTAAAAGATTTTATTTATTTATTTGATAGAGAGAGAGACAGCGAGAGAGGGAAGACAAGCAGGGGGGAGTGGGAGAGGGAGAAGCAGGCTTCCCGCAGAGCAGGGAGCCTGATGGGGGGCTCGATCCCAGGACCCCGGGGTCATGACCTGAGCCGAAGGCAGACACCCAACGACTGAGCCACCCAGGCTCCCCCCCCTTTTTTTTTTTAATATTTTATTTATTTGTCAGAGAGAGAGTGAGTGAGCACAAGCAGGGGGAGTGGGAGGCAGAGGGAGAAACAGGCTTCCCACTGAGCAGGGAGCCCGATGCAGGGCTCGATCCCAGGACCCTGGGATCATGACCTGAGCTGAAGGCAGTTGCTTAACTGACTGAGCCACCCAGGTGCCCCATTTTGTCTATCTTTCGATGAACCTCAACATTTCTGTTGAGTATGCAACGATGTGTAGAGTTGCTGGGTCATAGGATATTCATATGGTCAGCTATAGTAGATACTGATGTACAGTTGTCCAGAGTGTTTAAACCTGTTTACATTCCCACAAGCAGTGGATGATTGTTTTAGTTGCTCCACATTCTTGCTAGTGCTTGGTATTATTAGCTACTATTTTATGTAATCAAAACATGCAGATGTCTTTTTTCAGTATTACTGTAATGAAGTTGCATGTGTTTCCCAGGGAAAGAGCGTAATCAGTGGGGGTTTGGATGCCTTAGAATTCATTGGGAAAAAGACAATGGATGTAATAGCAGAAGGGGATCCTGGATTTAAAAGAACCAAGGGTCTGATGAACCGGAATTCTACATTGTCTCAGGTACTGTTTGTCTTTACCTGTTTACTTCATGTTTCTGTTTTGATCTGTATTTTTGCCTGTGGTAGACCTTATTAATAATGCCTTTTGAAAAGTTTTCAGTGATACTTTTATTAAGGCTTTTTTGGGTGGGGGGTGGCTGGTGAGATCTGTCATGTTTAGAAAAATGCCCAATTCTTTTTCTCCTCCTCTTTCTTTTCTGTAGGAGCCTCCTATCAGTGCAGTAGAAGGTGACAAGCCCTTTCAGAGTCGTTGAGTACATTAATGTTTAAAGCACTTTCCACCTGGTTCCTTAGGTGTTATTTACCCTGTCCAGGATTGAATTATGTGTGACCATTTTTTCCCAGCAGCTCCTTTGCCTATCAGACTTGAATTGCAGTGCTAGGAATGAAAGGGCAGTGCACTGTCCTGTTACCATCTCAGCTTTGCTTCCCTCAGCTCTCAGAACTCACCCTTGAGCTCTCATTACTTGCTGCAGGGTAAGCCTCCACCTTTTTTTCAGGTTTTACGAGAGGCAAAGGAGAAAGAAGAGCTATGGACCTCCAATGAGGTTACCTTGGAAACGGACAAGAAAACTCATTATGGGCTCCTCTTTGATGAATTTCAAGGCCTTTCACATCTGGAAGCTCTGGAGATGCTTTCCCAAGAAAGTGAAATAAAGGTAATTCCAAACCAGCAATTTCAAATGGATGGTCTTCAAGCAAAGGAGTGCTGCATAGTTTCTTCACTGTTTGTACAGTTGGAAGATGAAATGTATTTGACATGGTGGCTTGAGACTCTTTGAAAATACTACACCAAGACAAACAAACTAATGTTTGAACTAATTGCTAGAAATATAATGAATCCAGTGTTATTTCTTTCAATTTAAATAGAAAAGGACGGGTTAACCAGGAGGTCTTAATAGCACATTTGTATTTTGCCTTTGCCTTGGTCTTTTTTTTTTTTTTTGGTAGTTTCTCTGGTTTAAGCTGCCAATTTGGATAAAATTACCTGTTAGTTTTTAATTGATTCAAGACTGTTTAACTTCCTCCTAACTTCTTAGCCATTGTTAAGCACTAATAATTTCTGGATGTTTCTGGCTTTTAATTTTTTTTTAAGTATAAATTCTCCCTATCTTTCTGTAATGACTAGCGTCTTGTATTGAGGTTCTTAAGGAATAGTTTGTATTGGCTGGTGAGCTCATAATTTTTATTTTAATTTGGTCTGTAGCCTCTTCTCCATTTGAAAATGTTTTTCTTTTGTACTCTCACAACTTTTTATTATTTTATATCCATTCAGGTGAAATCTATTCTTAATTCTCTAAGTGGAGAAGAATTAGAGACTCTAAAACTTGAATTGGAGCAACTCAAGGAAGCATTTTCCCTAGCAGAGTTCTGTGAGGAAGAGGAAGAGGAGAAAAAAGGTAATATGACAATCCAGTATTTGAGTGGAAGGGATGTAGCATGCTTATATGCAGTCTATTGCCCTTGAAATAATTTGCTCTTCGATTACACTAGTCAGATTTTACTTTTTGCTGCCTTGCCCCTGAGTAGGTATTGATATGAGCAGTTGGTCTTAAGTGCATATCTTTGCTCCACTCCCTGCTTCTGCCCCTCGAACTGTTGGTGATTTCTCCAGGTCTCATCTTGCAACTCACAAAACTGCCTGCTTTTTTGGTTAGAGAATTGCCCTTGTTAGATTCCTGCCTCAGTCTGGATGGTCATCCCTGTGAGCTTTTATGTCCCTAGATACTGCTCCTGTGCCTCTCTGAGTCCTGTGACCCCTGTCCTCACCTTGAATTCAGGCAGGCAGGGTGGCAGTTATCCAAAATGTGGGTGATAATTTGCCTTTTTTATTTTCGAAAGCTTTTTTTTTTTATGCAATATTCTTAGTATCTGTGTAGTTCTGAAAATGTAAGTATAGTAACTACTCATTTTTGCAAAATTATCAGGAAACAACGTCATTTACATAAAGCATAATTTCTAGTCAACTGAATTTTAAGCTTTTAAGAGTTTTATTTTACAGTTTAGTTGGAAATATTTCTAATATGTATTACACACTAACTGTTTTTTTAGTAGAATCTAATGAATACAGTTTTTTGACTTTTTTTCTGATGAAACGATCAGTTATAAATATTAAAAGTGACTAGAAAAATTCCTTCACAGTCCATCAAGACACATGAGCCAATCAGATTAAGTCGGTGGTTTGAAGAGTGTGATCTACAGATTCTTGGGTCCCCCAGGATCTCTTGAGGGAATGCATGAGTCAAAACTCTTTGCATCATAATATCAAAATGTTTTTTTCTTTTTAAAAAATTTATCATTTTAACATTTGCACTGATGGTGCAGAAGCAGTGGTGAGTAAAATTACTGGTGTCTTAACACAGATCAAGACAGTGGTACCAAACTGTACTAATATTTTCACTGCCACGTATTCATAGTAAATAATAAATAAATAAGTAAAATTTTTTAAAGTGCCAGTTTCATTTAACCTTATCCTCATGAAACAGTAACAGTGATTAATCTTACTAAGTCTTGACCCTTGAGTACACTTATTTTTCATATTTTGTGTGTTGCATACTGAAGCTGTCTCAAGGAAAAGCACTGTTATTGTTTGAGTCATAAGCTGAAGTACCTGTTTTTTAATGGAACGCCATTTTTATTTAAAAAGATTTCAGTCACACAGACTGTTCAGAGTAGGATATTTGGTAAAAATTTTCTTGAAAATGAATGAAAGGAGCCTTCACTTGAAGTAAAGAAATACTTGTGACTAGTAAAACGTAAACTAAGCAAAAGTTAGAATTTTGTAAAACTTCTCTTTGTTGCTGTGGTGAGCTTGGCCACTTCCCAGTGCTTACAGAGTCTTTTGATGAAATTGGTGGTGAGAGTAACAAATTTGATTTCCTAGAGGTATTTAAATGTGTTAGCATTTAGAAGACTTGTGTAATTCAGAGAACCAGTATTTTCCAGATGACTAATGGGTGGTGTTACAAAGTCATGCCTGGGCAAGAGATGGACCAGTGGATTTTAATTTAATGTAACTGCATTCAAAATTTCATGATTTGATTTCAGGTTCTACATTATAACTAACCTTTAAGAAATAACTATTTGTTGAGTTTTGGTGTAGTATTAAAGATTATCCACAATTATCTGCAAAGGCTATTAAAATTGTTCTCCTCTTTCCAACTATGTGAGCTTGAATTTTCTTCGTGTACTTTAAAAGCATATCACAACAGATTGAATGTAAAAGCAGGTAAAAGAATCCAGCTGTCTTTAAGCTAGGCATCAAAGAGATTTGCAGAGATATAGAACAATGGAATTCATCTCACTAAAATTTTTTTTTGGAAAATGTAGTTGTTTTTCTTTCTTTTTTTTTTTTTTTGAAAGATTTATTTATTTATTTTGAGAGAGAGAGAATGAGAGAGAGAGAGTACATGAGGGGGCGGGGGTTAGAGGGAGAAGCAGGCTCCTCGCAGAGCAGGGAGCCCGATGCGGGACTCAAACCGGCACTCCAGGATCATGACCTGAGCCGAAGGCAGTCGCTTAACCGACTGACCCACCCAGGCGCCCAATGTAGTTGTTTTTCTTAAAAATTATGTCAACAGGTGTGTTTAAAGAATGAAATACTTCAAACATTTCAGTTTTAATTTTTAATATGAGTGTTGACAGGTATGTAACTTACATTAAAAAAGACTTTGGGGTTCTCAAAAAGTTTTAAGAGTATAAAGGGGTCCTGAGACCACAGTGTTTTTGAGAGCTGCTATATTAAATTATCTTAAACTGCTATGCTTTTAGAAATGTCTCTGTTGCTTTCCAGAATTGTACATCTTTATATTCTGTGCATTTATCTGCCCATCTTTTAATGCTCTTCACTATCAGTGAGCTTCCTTCTGATACCCTACGAATCTCATTTTCTATCTTTAATCAGCTTTGGGTGGAAAACCAGTTAACTAGTTTATTCAAGTTGTGTATTAAAAGGGTACTTGGAGTGAGAGTCTTGAGAGTCTTAGGGCCTTTCTTGTGAGAGAAGGAAGTAAACTAGAATGTATGGATTCTATACTAAGAATAGAACTTACTCTTTTTTGTTCCCATTTGTGTTTTGCACTGAATTCTAAGAAGTCACATTGACTGGTTATATAACATCTTGCTATATGTTCTCTGTAAAGATACTGGTCCTGATATGAAATGGCTCTTGAATAAAAGTTTTTAAAAGCTTTCCTGAAGTACTGAGAAGACATTATAGCATGGTGAATGAAAGGATGGGCTTTGGCGTTAGACCTGGGTTCAAAATCAAGATTGCTGTTTCCTAAGCCATGTGACCTTGGAAAATTACTTAACACTGAAATTCTATTTTCTCATCTGTAAGAAGAAGATGCTAATTTCTCTCAGGTTGGACTAAATGAAATATTTAAGGTGTGACACATGGTAAGCACTCAACAAATGGTGGCTGCTATTTTCATTATCAGGGTGGCATAAGTAAATAAAGATCTACGCTTAGCAGGAAATCCATAAATTAATTTTTATTTACTTAAGTTGCTCTGTTGTTCCTAACTAAGTCCTAGTGTGGCAATCCCCAGTTATTTATAAACTTAATATATTTGTACATAATACCATTAACAGTATTTGTTCAATTTAGTCAACATCTGGCTTGGCATAGTAATCAGAAATCCTGATCTTTAAGTACCATTCTGAGGACTCTGATGGCATTTCTGAACAGATGGATTTGTGTCTATGACATTTTTCTCCCCTACCTGTTTGCCAGAGATTAGGACTCTGAAAAGAGAGCACTGAAGTGCTGCGTACGACCCTCCCCAACAGTTTTTCCCAGGGATTTTGGATGAAAATGCAACACTGACCTTGGTATTATATCTCAATGAAAATGTTAAAAAAAAAAAAAGGTGAGGTGGTAGCAGAGGGAAGAGAAAACCATTGAAGAGGGAGACCCCAGCCTCTCTTGAGTCCCTCTAAAGCACTAGCCCTGCCTCCTTTCCATCCTTGAACTTTGACCTTATCGCAGCAACTACTTTTTATACTCTGGTCTGTGGGCAGTACATGACAGGACCTCCAAATTTTTTTGATCAACCCTTAGCAGTAAAAGGTTTTTTGAGCACTTAGACTTAATGTATGTACATTTGATGTTTATAAATTATATACATGTACTTCTATAGTAATATATTACTTACATTCTAAAGTATACCCTAAAATAGATGTTTTTAAAGGATGAGATAAATGTCTACAAATAAAAGTTCTGTTGTTCCTCCAGTACTCCATTGGCTTATTTTGTGAACCCCTTGGGGTACATACGTCCCAGTATAGATTCAGATACTCCCTTGCTCCCAAACAATGTAGAAGCTTTGCTAGGAAAACGAAATGCCTGTCAGATTTTAGATTTTTAGGCAGTAGGATTTGATAGGTTATAGCTGTAGTACTTAGGAGATCAACTTTTCCCAAATCATATTATACCTGGGATCACCAAACCATTGGACTTCTCTGTCTCGAACACCAAGAGAGAAGGATGAAAGGATAGCCGATGGAGAGCGAACAAAGATGGATTTTTTTTTCTAAGGATTTTGGGGAGAAAACAGGTATGAGGAAGTAATCATTTGCCCTGGTAAACCATGAACTGGTGACTAAGAAATATTCATATGGATTATAAGTGCTAGAAGATGTCTATACAAGAGTTCTCCCTACATTGTACAGTTAAGAGAAGCCTTGGTCTGAGGAAATTAAGTAAGATTTAGATGAGTAGAAAGGAAAACAGCATTTCTTGCCATTTGTTTGGATGTGTTGTTTGTTTTTTTATATTGACTCACCTGTTTGCCTGTATGTTTCTCAAATATAAGCATTCTTTATTTCCCATTGTGTCTTAGGCTTCTTAACCAACAGCTTTCTTACCATCCTTCCGACATTCCGGAGTCCCTTTTCCTCTTCCTTTCTTCTTATCCATCATTATTTCCTACCTGGATCCTGGATTGTTGCCTCAGCCTTCCTACCCCTCTTCTTGTTTCCATTTCAGTTCATCCCCCACCCAGGAGCCAAAGTGGGTCTTTCTAAAGTGTAAGTTGGATATATCTGTCTCTCTAAAATCATTCAGTGTCTCCTCACTTCCTCAATAAAAAGCTTGAATTCCTCACCATGATTTTTAAGGCCCCCTTTAACTGGATCCTACTTGATTTTCGAGCTTCATTCTTACCTCTCTTCTCCCCTTTACATTAAGACACTTGCAAACATATTAAACTTGTTGCCATGCTTTCTTTCACCTCTGCATCTTTTCCTTGTTTTCACTGTCTGAGACTCTTCCTTTTCTCCTGGCTAAGTTGTACTCATTTTTTATGTCCTGACTTAAATTCCACTTTCTTGGAAGCACAGACATAGTACCTGCTTAGTACTCTGCCTTAACCAGTTCTCATTCCTACATCTGGAATATGATATACAGAGCACAGGATTTGGACTGGGGTGGGAAGGCCAAGGTTTGACTCCTAATCTTTTCTATGAGAGTTTGGGGAAAGTAACCCCTTGAAGCCCTAGTTCTTTATCTCTAAAATGGGATAATGACACTTTTTAGAAGCCCACTGAAAGGATTCATTGGCATAACAGCAGGATTCTGTAAGCACTAAGGCACCATGCTCATTTAGACTGCTGTTGCTGTGACTGTTGGTGCTGCCGCTCCTGCCATGCCTCCCCTCTTCCTCCTTACCACCCCCAACCCCCATCCCCATCTGTCTGTCTGCAGTGTCTTCAATGGGACCTAGCTTTTGGTTTTTGTTTTTTTAGGGGATGAAGACTTTACCAAAGAGATAACAGAGCTATTTTCCCAGCTGCAGGTCTCCTCCAAACCTGAGAAACTTGCCAGGGTAAGTTACTACTTCTTGGTGATTTTCATTTTTTTACTTGTGTTGATTTAGTGGATAAAGAATATAAGATTCTAACTTCCTGGCAAGGAAGTCACCAAATTGGGGGTATATTCTGAATTCCATCCCTTCTGACTGCCTCCTGCTCTCACAGGTTAGCATGCAGATCTCACATCTGCCCTACCTGCCTCATACTTCTGCTATCCTCACCTGTTTTCATTTGGAATGCTTGCTTATCTGAAAGCTCACATTAGGCCACAGTGTTGGCAGTGCTCCCTAGCCTTCGTGAGACCAGTGGGTTAGCCTCTATTGAGGTCTCCCTGTTCTCAGGGCTCTGAGTGATTCAGAGATGATGCAATCTGGCCCCGGCCCTTATGGACCTGGATGGAGGTTATCATTTCCCAGAGCCCAGTGACCACTTAGCATGTGAGGGTCCCATGGCCTAGGCCTTGGTCTTTGATGGTGATGTCTGAGCTATCTTCACACATTTGGAACGTGGAAGGGCTTTAGTCAGAGTGGGTAGGAGGCTCTGTTTGCAGAGCAGTACTCACATAGCATATATGCCAGTGCCAGCTCATGGGACACTGTCCACTGGCTCTTGGGCTGCTTGCTGCCTCTTCACCCTCCTCTCCTGGTCTCCAGAAACGTCTCTGGACCAGTTAACGGCAGGCATGCATTGGCCATTACAGTCACCTGCATGCCTCAGGGTAAGGAATGTGATGCTTGATTTGTTATCCCACTCCCTTATGCGCAGTGAAAATGCCGCATTCCGCAAGAAAGCTTTTCAGATCACCCCCTGGCCGTTTGTCTTCCTCGTCTCAACTTGACTACATCGCTTTCTAGCTTGTATCATCATAGTGTTTTTTGAGTTGGAAATAATATCAAATTTAGAGAAAAGTTGCACAGATAAAGCAAATAACACTCGTACATCTTTTATGCAGATACACCTATTGTTGACAGTTAACACCATATGTTGAATCATTCGTGTTTGAGCATTTATTCTCTCATTCTCTCTCCTGTCCCTTCCCCATGCAGCACCACACACATACACATGTGCACGTGCATGTTGTCACTATTGGGACTGTATTGGGGATTTAATTGTAAACATGAGATTCCTTCACTCATAAATATTTTAATATGTACCTGCTAAGAATATGGGTATTCCCTTATGTCACCATAGTAGTTATCCCCTGCAGTAAACTTAACATTGACACATTTTTTTTTTTTTTTTAATATTTATTAGAGAGCAAGAGAGTGAGAGAGCATGAGCAGGGGGAGGGGCAGAGGCAGAGGGGGAAGCAGACTCCCCGCTGAGCAGGGAGCCCGACCTGGGGCTCGACCCCAGGACCCTGGGATCATGACCTGAGCTGAAGGCAGATGCTTGACTGACTGAGCCACCCAGGCGCCCCTTACAAGCATATTTTTATTTAATCTGTTGTCCACTTGTCTGCATTCTGGTTTTGGCAGCTGGCCTAACAATGTCCTTTGTATCAAATTTTTTCCTCTAACATTGGATCCAGTATATAATCATGAATTGTGTTTAGTTGTCATGTATTTCTGTTTCTTTTAATTTAGAGTAGTTCCTCACTTTTCCTTGTCTTTTATGATGAGATACACAAACTCCTTTCCCCCTGTATAAAAATAGAGTATTCGTCATTTGGGGTTTGTCTGGTGTTTTCTCATGACTAAAGTTAGGTTGTGCCTTCCCAGGTAAGACACTTCATCAGTAACATTGTATCCTTCCCAGGCTGTCATACCTAGGGCACACGATGTCCATCTTCCTCTTACCGTGATGTGTTGCCTGGTTTTTCACTGTATGGTTGTGATTTTTTCCCTGTGTTACTAATAAACTTTCTATGGGGAGACATTTTAAGACCAACAAATATCCTGATCCTCATCATAATGTCCCTCCTAGGTTTAGCATCTATCCATGATTCCTGCTGTATCAATATTTACTGTGCTGGTTGCAAAATGATTACGTATTTTAACCCTAGCACTTGCTCCACATTTATCATTTGGCTCTTGGCATTCTACTCTAGTTAAGAGCTCTCCCTTCTCCTACTTATTTATTATCTGTTATTTAATATGATCTCATGGGTTTCTGTTTTTTTTTCCTTTGGTTTATAATTCATTACTGTTTTTAGTTAGTTTGGTATTCAAATTGTCCTCGGATGGACTCCTGTGTGACACGCACTTATCATTGTTTGGAGTATTTCCTTATTTTCTGTTGTAGCAAGATATCCTGGACTCACTTTGTACCTTCCATATGTCAGCCCTGGAATCAGCCATTTCTTCAAGGAGCCATAGTTCCTTTTTAGTAGGACAGGCTAAGATGTGGGTGCTAGCAGTTCTCTTCACTGCTGTGGTGTCTTTGCTTCTAGGCCCTGTGGGCAAAGCTAGGAAATGTACTCAGATACACACACCCCTATATTTGTACGTGTACATGCATACATAAGTTGGAGATCATGAGTTTATCCTGGTAACTCCAATTTCAGTCCATCCCTACAGGGTTCTTCCTGCCTTGCCTTTCCTCATGACACGTTTGTGTTCTCTTCTTCCACAGTAAGAACCCCATCCCCCAACATTAGCACATGTCCTTATTTCCTCAGTTCTGTAATGCATCTGAAATAGTTTCATTGCTTTGCCCATGCTACTATAAAATCAACCTATGGAAAGAATGTATGATTTATTTGCTTTCCCCCTTGTTAATTTAATTTTTGAATATATAGGGTATTATCATTGTTTCTGAAAGTCAAAACTGTATAATTCCCATCTACTCCATTTTCTCTTTATTTATTTATTTGGTGCAAAAAGGTGATTTTATTAAAGCACGGGAACAGGACCCGTGGGCAGAAAGAGCTGCACTGGGGTCATGAGGAGTGGCCCATTTATATACTTTCAAGTTGGGAGAGGGGGTTAGGGATAGTGTAAGTCTCTAAGGAACTTTGAAAGCAAGGTTTCCAGGACCTTGAGGGGGCTAGCTGTTGCTGGGAAAAGGTCATTTATTACCATCTAATAAAACCTTAGTCATGAGACCCTTCAGATGTATATCAGTGGGCCGTATGCTTGGGGGATGATTACCAACATGTATCTTGGTGGGGTTTAGAGATAAAGGAAGTTTCCAAAGGAATTTTTATATGTTAAAGTAGACTTACAGGATCCTGGTGTCAGTGGGGTTGGGGGGGGAGGTAGTCAGGCTAGGCTTGCCTTTTGCCCTTAGCCAAGTATTAACATCGAGGCAGTTGAGTCCCTAGAGGAATGTCACTCTGCCTGTTTCAAGGACTTGTCAAGGGGCTGTAGGTAGTAAGAAAATTTAATAATTTTTCTTCTGCTTTTGTTTCCCACATCATTCCCCCCTGAACAATTTGACCCTTAAATCTTTAAGGTTGCTGAGGGCAGAAGGTCTCATCTTCTGTAGCTTTTTCTCCTTTTAGATATTAAACTTTCTTGCTTTCTGGTATGTCCTTGTGCTTCTTTTTTTATATAAGTTAATATATTTTAAAGATAATTAGTTATATTTTCTGCTTATACAAAAGTTAACATACTGTGTATGTTCTTTAGCATTTTGCTTTATTCACTTAACCTTATGAATATGTATTTTTATAAATGTATCATAAGTGTTTTTGTTTTTTTAAATGTGTATATCTTACCTCCCATCCTAAATCTTTTTTTTTTAAAGACTTATTTATTAGAGAGAGAGAAGGAGAATGTGCACAGAGGGGAGGGGCAGAGGGAGAGAGAGAATCTCAAGCAGACTCCCCACTGAACGCGGAGCCTGACACAGGGCTGATCCCACGACCCTAAGATCATGACCGGAGCCGAAATCAAGAGTTGGATCCTTAACCGACTGAGTCACCTGGGTGCCCCACCTTCCATCCTAAATCTTAAATTTCTTCAAGGCCGGATCTTTGCCTTATTGGCCCTTAAAATCCCAGATGGACTATTTCTTACTTTGTGGTGTTGAGTAAGTTGGTTAACCTTTCTGCCTCAGTTCCTCTATCTGTGAGACAAGGATGATGTAGAGTCCTTGTGAAGAATTAATGTGTTAATACATACAAAACTTTTATGGAGTCCCTGGCTCATAGCAAATGCTTACCATTGATGGTCCTATCTATAGAAGCTTGCCCCTAAATTATACATTTAGGTATTTGATAAATATACATATGTCAAGTAACTTTTGTTTTGCTAGGTGCTAGGGAAGCTGTAATGAAAAAGACATAATTTGTGTACTCAAGGAGATCATAATAAGTTATTTTAAAAAGGCAAGTAACCCCTTAGCTCTTTGGTAGTACTGGTCATTCTCTGAAAGCAGTCTTCACATTGTTTACATTTTGGGTGTTGAGTCATGAGAAGTAGAATAGTTAAAAGGTCAGGGCCTGATTTTCCCCAAGGATTTATATGGGAGACTGTGTCATATAGGGGAAAAGCAATGAAGCAGGAGTCTGGGTACACAGTTCTGATTCTTATTCTGACACATGTGATATGGGCAAATCCCATTTCTTTTCTAGGCCTCATTTTATTTTTCTCCCCCAACTGATAAAAAATAAGTGGTTAGAGAAGCTAAGCTCAAAGGTGCCTTTTAATTCCCAAGTCTCCAGGTCTCTCCAGTGGGAAGTTCCAGACTGAATTCTGGGTGTGAGGCCTGGGTAGCATTGCTGATTTTCAAAAGATATGATAAATTACCTTGAGTTGGCACAGTAGTTCATAATGACTTCAGTTGATGTATTTATTACAAGAGTGGTCATTTTGAGTGTGTACTATGCCTACTAAAACCTCTCCTTCAAGTATACTACATTTATGATATCAGTTTTTTTCTCTTGTGTGGCTTTATCTCTCCATTTTTCTTTCTTCTTTTAATCTGAGATAAATCAATCCCTGGTTTTTCTCTTATTTTATCTCTTCAAAAGAATTGCAGAGCATTTCACATACTATTTAGACTGTTAGTCATCTGTTAGGATTCTTTCCAGCCTCATCTCTCGCTGTTCTCTTCTCTCAAAATCTCACCGCTCCAACCTCATCTACCATGCTTCTCCCATATTGTCTTCCTTCTGTTCCTTCAGTACACCCACCTGATTTCCCTCTACTTACAGCTCTCATTGTCTAAATATTTGCATGGCTGATTCCTTTTAAACTTCAGATTTCTGCTCAAATTTCACTCCTCGAGACCCCTCCTGACCCCCTAAGCCAAGTCTGCCTTCTCATCCAGTCCATACTCTCCATCTCTCCATTTTATTTGCTTCACTCATTTGTTAATTGTCTTTCTGCACTAGAGTAAAGAAGAGCAGGACCATGGTTTATATTAGTCGCCACTGTATTCCCAGCACCTAGGACAGTGTGTAGTAAATATTTGTAATGGATGAACTAATTAATAAATGCACTGTCTGCTCTGGTCTTACTAGTTGCTTCACAGTTTTCTCAGCACACATTGAGTTTTCTTGTTTCCAGTCTTTTATATAGCTATTATTTTTTTTTTAATTTGAGAAGTTAATGCATAGGGAAATTATAGATCAGAGCCAGATTGTTCTTGAGGGTTTTTATGGGAGATCTTGTGCCATAGGAGAAAGAACCTTGAAATGAATGTCTGGGTACATAGGTTCTGTTCTAGCTCATACATGCTATAGCCTTGGGTATAGCCCCATCTTTTCATTTTAAAGGCTCAACCCCAGTGCTATGTATGTATTAAAACCTGTGATTAGCTGGAATGACTCTCATGGTCTTCTCTGGATTCCTATTGCTTCGTTACAGCTCTGAGCACATTCTGTCTATATAAAGTTCCTCAAGTGAATGCCTTCATTTAATGACAATAAACCTTTTCTTAGAAGCCAGGACACTCTCTGTTGCAAATGACAGAAACTCTGGTCAGACTGGCTTTAGAAAAAAGGGGCATTCATTAGCTCAAGAAACTAGAAAATCAAGGGGCAAGACTGGCTTCAGGCATGGTTATCTACCCAGGAACCCCCACCCACCCTCTACCCTAATCCCTGCGTGGATCTCTTGACTCTGCTTTCTTCTGTTTTGGCTTTATTCTTAGAGAATCTTTTCCACATGGTGGTAGGATGACTCCTGGCAACATTAGGGTGACTTTTTTTCCCAATTGAGTAACTCCAACAGAAGGAGGGCTTCCCTTCCCCAATAATTTTATCAGATGTCCTGAGGCTGATGCCCATTGACCTGGGCTGGGGTCACTTTTCCATCCATGAAGTAATCACTGTATAGATGGGATTAATATTCTTGGTAACTAAACCTGAATTGTTTGCCAACCCTTGGATCCAGAGGATGGAAGCAATCCTACCCAAACCACATGACCTGAGAAAAATCTGGAACCTACTACCGAAAGAAAGGAGATATGGATGCTGGCTAGGTAAAAACAGTAGGTGTCCTCTATAGTGTGGTGGGCACTGGGTGTGCAAATCCAAATAAGACAGTCTGTAACTATCCTATAGCAATGTTTATGTAGGAGATAGGCACATTTAATTTCAGTGTCTTTTGGTAAGTACTAAGTTGAAGGGGTGCTCAGGGGACTGTGGACACACAGGAAAGGGTTGTTTAGGTGCCTAGTCTCCTGGAAGGTTTTTGAAAGTAACCTGGAAGAAACAATGTCTGGGTAGAGGATTGAAAGAAAACTAAGAGCTGCCTTTATTTAGAGAAAAGAAAAGGGTGGGGAAGGGCATTCTAACCTAAGGGAATAGCATGAACGAAGAACAGGCACATTATAGATAATTATTATCAGATCTTAAAATGGAAAGTGGTTAGGGATGAAGCTGGAGAAGTCAGTGGGGGCTAGGTCATGGGTACTTCTTCAGTTATGTAAAAGAACATGATCTGGTTGATGGGGAGCCATTGAAGGGAAGAGGAATGATCAGCCTATAAAATATCCTGATATGTATGTCCAGTAAGCAGTTTTCAGGAGAGGTCAGTGCTGGAAATAAGGATTTAGGAGTTTGCAGCAGGTAGAGAATACTTAAAATTATAGAAATAGGATGGGTTGAGGGAAGAGGGAGTAGGGTGAGACAAGTAGAGAGCCAGGCTAGAATTCCAGGTGCTGCTGGTGTTTAAGGGGCTGAAAAAGAAGAATCAATACATACAAGAGCCTGAGGAGGAATGCTTGTAAGGGTGGAGGCAAGAATTGGAATTATAAAAGTCAAAACCAGAAACAACTCAAAGGCCCATCATTGGGAGAATGGTAAATTATGGTATATGTATAAAATGAACTACTACACACCAAGAAATAAGAATGAGCTACTGATACTTGCAATAGCATGGATAAACCTAACAGACAGTATGTTGGGCATAAGAAGCCAGACACAAATTAGAATGGACTTAAGGTTTCACTTTAGGACAGGTAAAATTAATTTACAGTGAGACAGAAGAATGGTTACCTTTGGGCAAGGGGAATGGTGACTTGGTTTGAGCAGTTATTGACTAGGAAGAGACAGGAGGGAACCTTCTCTTCTAGGGTGATGAAAATGTTCTGGATCTTGATCTAGGTTGCAGTTACAAAGGCATATACACATGTGAACATTTCTTGAATTGTGCTCTGAAGATTTGTGCACTTTATGTAAGTTACAATTTTCAAAAAGGCCAAAGGATTAGAGAATTTCAAGAAGGAATGAGTGGACAGTAGTGTTAGGTGTTGTCAAGAGAAGTAGTAAGGTAAGTAGATACATGTATGATAAATGTATGTTTGGGTGAGAACAAGAGTGCTGACTTACATGATGCTAACATGTTCCTGGTAGGTGCACAATGCATACAGTCACCTTTTGGTGAGCTGAATTGAATTGTTGATGGGCAGTAATCTTTTTCTTATTTAGGCAAGAAATACTGCCTACGAATGGATCAGTACATCTCTGGCCAAGCCATTAGAAGAGAAGGAAGAAGGAGAAAAACAGTTGGAAACAGAAAAAACTGAGAAAATCAATAAAAATTCAGTAGAGGTACCAAAGCAACTAAACCCTTTATTTCTTTTTTAACAGTATGGAGATGTGGGTATCATGATCAGGGACGTAGGCACCTTCTGTTTTGTTGCATCACTACTCGTCATTTCAACCTTGTAATCCACGATTGTAGCAACCTTGTTCCAGACTGTAGGATGAAAGAAGGAGTGAAGAAAAAGAGACTAAGGGTTTGTGTGTGTTGTATCATGAGGAAAGTTCCCAGAAGCTGCTACAAGCCACTTTTTATCTAAATCTTTCGGCCAAAATATAGTCACATGGTCACACCTGACTTTGGGGGAGGTGCTGTTTTTGTAGTTATGAAGCCCAGCTGTAAAATGACATCCCTGCTTGTGGTACAAGAGGAGGTTTATTGAAGGGCAGCCATTGGTCTCTGCTGCTTTCAAGATACTGAATCCTTCAGTATGAGAAAAGCAAGCTGACATCATGTCCCCTGGGCTAAAAAAAAAAAAAAAAAACCCCAATGTCTTGTTTTGTTTTTCCTTTCAGGATATCCATGCATTTGCAATCCGGAGCCTAGCAGAACTGACTGCCTGCTCAATTGAACTGTTTCACAAAACAGCAGCTCTGGTTCTGCATGGCCAGAAGCAGGAAGTGACAGCCATAGAAAGGAGCAGAACTCTTTCCCAGTAAGTATAAAAGGGTATCTCTGTAAAGGATGCAAATTGCTGAGTTTTCTCAGCTTCCTTCCAAAGTTTTAAGAAACTTTCCTCTCAACAAGATGCTACTCACAGGTTAGAGGTTTGTTCATTTTGGTTTTAGTTATTAAGTAGCCAAAGGGGTTGTTTCTTTTCATTGAGCCATAAGTCTACATTATGTTTTTGTTAGCTGGTTGTTTTATTAATTGTTTTGTATTATTGATAATCTGAAAACAAGTTCTCAGATTATTGGTTTTAATAAAATTAAATTTTATATAAGTAAAAACAGAATAGTCCTTTTTAAAAAAATTTTTTTTAAGATTTTATTTATTTATTTGATGGAGAGAGAGAGAGAGTGAGCTCACAAACAGAGGGAGTGTCAGGCAGAGGGAGAGGGAGAAGCGGGCTCCCTGCTAAACGGAGAGCCTGAGGCAGGGCTCGATCCCAGGACCCTGGGATCATGACCTGAGCCGAAGGCAGAGGCTTAACTGACTGAGCCACCCAGGCGCCCCAAAACAGAGAATAGTTCTAAGAACCTCAATTCTTAATAATGGTTATATTCATTATTGAGTGCTAATTATGTGCTAGGCACCATGCTAAGGGACTTATGTGTATCATTTCTAATTTTTACAATAACTCTAAAGGTAAGTGATTAGTCCTGCTTTAAAGAAAATGAGGAAACACAGACTCAAGAGAAATGAAATAATCTGCTCAGTTTGTGCAGACTGGGATTTAATCCCAGGCCAGGCTAAGTCCCCAAGCCCCCTTTCCCACCGTATTGCTGATTTTGAATAAAAATTTCAAAAATAATAGAAAGTAGATAGTCACAAGAGAAAAAAAAAAGGTCTGCTTTCTAAATAAATCTAATTAAATAATGAGAATTTTCATTGGAAAAAAAAAATGTGTGGGAGTGTCTAATGTGTTAGGATTGGGAGGGGCCCTTGATGTTTTCCAGAGCTCTTCTTCACCTCCTGGTTCACTGTTCTACAACATCCCACAACAGGGGGCTGGTTTTGTCTTCAGTATCCTTAGGATGAGGGACTCACAACTTCACAGTAGCCTGTTCTTTGGAAAAGTGGCTATTTCCA